>NC_080019.1:35808266-36118459 GCF_030020395.1 Manis pentadactyla
GTATCCTTGATAGAGTGATATACAAATCATAAATTGTTCAAATCAATCTCTCATTGCTTTGATTTCTTATTTGCATCTATTCCAAGGAGTTGGCAATTTCTCTTGCCTTTAGTTGTACTAAACAGCTTTTCTAACATATAAATGACAAACTATAACATATTTTCAAGTACTTGTGTGTTTATTATTTTCTAAGCTCCCATGAACCATTGTGTTCTTGTCCTTGCAAGAAAACATAAAATAGTAGACATTTCTCAAACAACAAATATCTGTTTTACCATATCATATGCAAAGCCTGCACTGTTTCTAAGCCTTTTTGTATACAGAATAACATTATTTCAATGTCAAATCATAATGTGCTATTTATCTTAAAGGCATGTTAACTAACATTTGAATATAGCATGTATAGTACCAAAAATATACATAACTCAGTTGAAGTAAGCACACCGTTAACAGCTCTGGCCAAGATGTTGCATATGTAAGCATTTGAAATTGTATTGTGTTTGAGATTGTGTCTGTTTGGTTGACTATGATTATAGAATTATAATATACAGCCTGATTTTATCTGCTTTTTCAAAATGCACAAAAACTAAAAAGTTATCTAGTAATATTAGCTAACCCCCCAATAGTGCTAAAAGTATAAGTAATAACTGCTATCAGTATCTTATTCTTGAATTCAATGTAATAATATTTAATATCATATTTCCTGTTATTTGGGGTAATTAGGCTTCATTGTATGGAATTAGTTTCCTGTATAGGTATCTTATTTTAGTTTTTATTTTGTCAGAATGTCAATGTGTAACATGCATTTACTTTAGAGTATTAAATAATTCAGTGAGATTTGTTAAGAATATGTCCACTGATCCCCTCCATTTAGAATTCCCAAAAACATTTCATTTCTACTCTTTTATCCGAGGTTTTAGTATTAATTTCTACATCTTTAAATATGTTTGTGTTGCTATTTATTGCATTTCTCTCCATTTAAAATTTCTTTTGTTTTTGTTCTTCACTTCTCACTTTGCAGACTGAGATCTGGCTCACCGTTCCTCAACACGCATCCTACACACACACACACACACACACACACACACACATACATGATCTCCATCTCCTCAACACGTTTTAACTATAGTATTCGTAGATCAAAATTCAAAATTTGGTGATTAAAGAAACTAAGTCAAGGTCCCAGAGATAAAACACCGTGGGATCTGGGGTCCAGGCAGCTGAGAAGGGAGCCCAAACTGCCCGAGGCTGGCACTTTGAAAGCTCATGGGAGCCTGGTCCCTGCAGGTCAAATGAAGGCAAATGCTGGGCTGGACCGGTGCTGCTGGAAGGATGCTGACAAGAACAGGAAAATATTAAAAGAAAGGACGTCTGTTTTGCATTTCTCCTGCCTCTAATGTCCTGTGTGCCTCAGTTTATAAAAATAACTGGAACCGCCCTGGCCCTGGGCCTTCCGGCAGTGAGCTGCAGCCAACTGATTCCGCAAGACCAGCGGCTCGTCTCCACAGGCTACACAGGCTCTTATTTCTCCCAGGGACAAAAGGTGCTGGGAAGCTGTGTTTCCAAGAAAAAGTGTCTAAAGAGGTAATATCTAAATCTTGACTGCCTGGCCCAGTAGTCTTTGTATACCCTCCTTTAAAGGTTATACGTAGAAGATAGACTAAAAAGGCTGAATCTTTGCAACTGCAAATCCACTGAGTGTCCGATTCCAGTTCCTGACTAGGGCACACCCATCTGCGGGATAACAGGAGCACGGAAGAGCCTTGCATTCTCTTCTTGATCTTTTACTTATTTTCCCAACAATTACTATCTGTGATTATATATCATGTTGAACTTAACCCAATCCTAATGTGTTCCACATGCTTGATGATAATGTATTAAAAATGAAACAATTCTGTATATTGTTTTGTAACTGATATAAAAGAGCTTATTAGTGCTAAAAGTATGTATTATATGAAGTTTTAATTATTATGTTAGTGTTCTTCATGGCTAAGTTGATTGCTGAGAGGAGAAAACAAAAAAATTAATTAATTAGGAATACCTACCAGCTGTTGCACATTTAAAAAATACCTCATATGACCAATGCCTTAAATTGAATTTTTCGGTATGAGCAATATGACTTATTTAACTCTGTATATTGAATTGAAAAATGATTTAAGATTTTAGTGTCAATACACTTTCATTCATGGAACTAGAATGTAAGAAAGCTGTTATCAATGTTGCCAACATTTCCCAGTTGATTAGTCATAGCAGGCAGTTGTCTTTGCGTTAACTCATTTAAAAATAACACTGGTGGGTGTCATAGGGGAAAGCAGTGGAAAGATGGGTGAAATAAGTAAAGAGGCTAAAGAGGTACACATTTCCAATTGTAAAATACATTACTCATGGGAATGAAAGTACAGCATAGGGAAAACAGTCAATAATATAATTGTATGTTGACAGTAACTACACTTACCATGGTGAGCATTTAGTAATGTATTTAACTGTTGTATATGGGAAACAAATATACTGTATATCAACTACATTTCAACAAAAATACAGATCATTTTTAATTTTTATGAGTTGAATACATGCTACTTTTAGTAATATTTGACTAACTGTAATCTTATTACATAAAAAATCAGGTAATCAAAAAAACATGATATTAATTATATTCATTCTCTGAAATCAGTCTTCTGAGCTCCAGAGGCACAGAAGAGCACATATTATATATGAATCTCACTAAGATTCTATGGATTTCTTGTTTATTAATCACTATTGGAAAATGTTTATGAAAATGACATGTTTTACAAATCTCACATACTTTCTGTTGTAGAAATTAGAGCCAATACTTGCTTTAAGTGATGCTGATAAGCATGAGTTTTAGTTATTATGGTTTAGTTATATAATACCAGTCTTCTAACAGCATGGTCCAATTTTTTTAGTTACCGTGGACTCTTAACTAAGAAACTGTGTGAGGTACACAATTCACTATGACAGCTTTAGCACACAAATTACTAAGTAAATAATAGCTATGCATAATGATCTATCGCTAATTATGTCACTTTTTTTCAAAGTCTGAAAGAGATCATCAGCCTCTGTGCATGTTACTCAGGTCACACACAGTCAGCATGGCATGTGGTCGTGTTGCCTCCTTCTCTCCCAGTAATAAACCCACGTGATGTTTTGCTAACATGGATAATGAAAAAGGAAATTTACCAACAGAGATGAAGCTGTTGAAATTCAAATAATGTCCTTTTTATGTTCAGGACCCTATCAGGACCCCATGTAACTTTGTTTCTTTCAGCCTACAATATGTGTTTCGTCTTCCCATATGTTTCTGTTTTTTACATTTTTAAAGAGTGTTGTTCAGTTACTTTAATGAATGTCCCTTGTCTTGGCTTTGTCTAATATATTTCATGATTGGAAGGAGGTCATGAATTTTTTTTGAAAGACCACAAAAATGAGGTTGTACCATTTCTGAGCATCATATTTTGAGATTGAACATGTCAGTGTATCTCTCAACCATACTGAGAGAAATTAAAGATCTACTATATTTAAAAAGTAATGTTATTTCTATTTGGAATATTCTGCTAAATGCTTTCAGGGAACACTTCTTAAACAAGACAATGATTTTAATTTCTAGACATAAAACCCCATGTACAATATCATCAACCAAACAGTGAGGTGGCTATGTTTAGAAACTCATCAGAAGTCATAAAACAGGTTTGTTCTCTTAATTGTGTACCATGTAATTTATACTTTCAAACAACATGTGACAATGAATGCTTTTAGTTATTTTAAATAGAAGTGTTATTCTCATATGCTTATGCCTTATTAAAACTATGAAGCACTACAAAGTGATGGCTTCAAATTTCCAAGCTAAATTTTATGGACTTGACTATTTCTTTGCAGAACACTGAAGCTATTCATCTTTCACCTGCAATTTCTTATTGAAAATATTGTCATCAAGTTGACTAGGAGGAAAGTGTAAGAAAAGAGAGATTCTTTATTTTCTCACTATCTCCTCTTGTACTTTTATTCCTCAACTCAAATTATAAAGCTATATTCTCAATCAAAAAGAATGATATGCAGACTGAAAAGTGTAGAATTAGCATAGATTAGTGGGAATTGATGTCTACAATTATAAAAGGGTTTGAGATAGAACCAATTCTTCTAAATTAGTTTGAGTCTCTAGTTTCACAAAATTATACTATCCTTAAAAAAAGTTGCAAGTGCTGTCTATTGCTAGATCTGTGTTCATTATGTTTTAGATATTGTGGAGAGGCAGAAGAAAAATTATGACAGGCAAATATAATACGAATTCTTAAAAAAGACATGAAAAGAATTGGTATGAAATACATTTAAGAATTTCAAAATTGAGTTAGAAATTTAGAATTCTCTGGAAACTAAGAAGTATTTTTGCACTGAGAAAGCAAAAGGACTATTGAATAATGAATAAGGCCTAGAAAATTTAAGGAATATATATTTTTTTCTTTTCTTTTTGTAGATAATTATTTTTTATTGAAGGGTAGTTGACACACAGTATTACATTAGTTTCAGGTGTACGACACAGTGATTCAACATTTATATACATGATAATTCTAGGTACCAGCTATCACGATACAAAGTTGTTACAATATTTTGACTATATTCCTTATGCTATACATTACATCCCGGTTACTTATTTATTTTACAATTGGAAGTGTGTACTTTTTTTTTTTTTTTTTGAGAGGGCATCTCACATATTTATTGATCAAATGGTTGTTAACAACAATAAAATTCTGTATAGGGGAGTCAATGCTCAATGCACAATCATTAATCCACCCCAAGCCTAATTTTTGTCAGTCTCCAATCTTCTGAAGCATAACGAACAAGTTCTTACATGGAGAACAAATTCTTACATAGTGAATAAGTTACATGGTGAACAGTACAAGGGCAGTCATCACAGAAACTTTCGGTTTTGCTCATGCATTATGAACTATAAACAATCAGTTCAAATATGAATATTCATTTGATTTTTATACTTGATTTATATGTGGATACCACATTTCTCTCTTTATTATTATTATTTTTAATAAAATGCTGAAGTGGTAGGTAGATACATGATAAAGGTAGAAAACATAGTTTAGTGTTGTAAGAGAGCAAATGTAGATGATCAGGTGTGTGCCTGTAGACTATGTGTTAATCCAAGCTAGACAAGGGCAATAAAACATCCACGGATACAGAAGATTTCTCTCAGAATGGGGGGCTGAGGTTCTAAGCCTCACCTCTGTTGATCCCCAATTTCTCACCTGATGGCCCCCCTGTGACTGTGCCTGTCTTAGGTTGTTCTTCCCTTGAGGAATCTTACCCGTCTCTGGCTAACCAGTCATCTTCCAGGGCCATACAGGGAAATGTAAAGTTGGTAAGTGAGAGAGAAGCAATGTTCTTTGAAAAGGTTAGCTTTTTACTTCTTTGCAGATTTATGCCCTGTGGCTTCTATGCCCAGCTTTTGTCTTGAGGTATCTTTACCACTTGGAAGAATTATGATACTTGGTAAACTCGATATGAGGCACGAATTCTATTTAAGGGTTGTAATTAGGAAGGAAGAAGAAAAGCTATAGAAGTAGCAGGCGGAAGAAAACTTGGGAAGATTGATTATTTCTTTGACATATCTTCTTGTTGAGTAACTTCAGCATGTATAGGTTTTAAACTACTAATTAAATTGCGCACACACATTAACATAATAGGAGTACAGTTACATAACCAAAGCAGACCTATAATGACCAGCCATCTCCAGTGAAACCAAGAAAACCAGTTAGGCACCTTAGGCATTTGTGAAAACTTATCTATGATATGGTGGATATTGTCCAACTGAACTTGAACAGTCTGAGAGAAATCAGACACATTAAAACAACCCATAAGGAATATACATTTTTAACTGAGTAAATCAATGTGATTACAAGTATTTGCTAGGCAGTTTGTTTACTTTTATAATAGTCTAGTTGAGAAAAATAAGTATATGGTTTATATACACTTGAGGTTTATGTCATAACAGCTGTAGATTTAGATGTTTAGGTTGCTGAAGAATGGATGTAAAAACAAACCATATTAGATACTATTCAGAGGATTATGTTATAAGCTGAATGCAAAAATTATTTCAAAAAACATCCTTGCTTTGATCCTCCAAAGAAATATAGCAACACTCATTGCCAGTGATTGCATATTCTTCCAATCCATTATAAAGTATTAACTTCCTTTAGCTTTGACATTATTAAAAAGACAAATATACAATTTAATAATAATACTTAGATACTTAGATATCCCACTTTCAATAATGGATAGGAACACTAGACAGAAAGTCATGAATAGAAGAAATAGAAGACTTGAGCAGTACTGTAAACCAACTAGACTTAACAGAAATCTATAGAACACTCAACTTAGAAACAGCAGAAAACAAATTCTTCCTTTCAATCACAAAGAATTACATGAAGACTGAAAAGTGTAGAATTAGTATAGATTAGTATAGATCCCCAATAGTGGGAATTGACATCTACAAATATAAAGTGGTTGTGAGATAGAACCAATTCTTCTGAATTAGTTCAAGTCTCTAGTTTCACAATATTATACTATAGAAGGAAGGAAGGAAGGGAAAGAAAGAAAAATGAAAGAAGGAAGAAAGAGAGAAAGAGAGAGAGGGAGGGAGGGATGAAGGAAGGAAGAAAGAAAAGGAAGGAAGGCAGGAAAGAAACTAGATGCATATTCAAAATATATAATGTATCTAAATGTAGATGCTAAAACTATCAAACACTAAGAAGAAAACTTAGGACTAAATCATCATGACCTTGAATTATGCAGTAGTTTCTTGGATATGACACCAACAGTTCAAATGACAAATAACTAAGTCAATTTAACTCATTCAAAATTAAAACATTTTTACAGCATAAAATAAATCAAAACTATGACTCATAGAAATGGAGAAAGTACTCAAAAATCTTATATCTGCTAAGGCTCTAGCATCCAGAATATATAATGAATACTTAACAACTCAACAATAAAAAGACCAATTAGTTCAAACATAAGGAAAAATTTTAAGTTGACATTTCTCCAAAGAAAATAAGATAATCTATTAGACCATGGAAAGATGCTCAATACAATTAGTCACTAGGAAATATAAACCAAAACATCAATGAGACACCACTTAACACCAATAGGATGAATTATTAAAAAAAAAAAGGCAAACAAGTGTTATTGAGGATGTGGAGAAATTAGGACCCTCTTATATTGCTGATAGGAACATAAAATTCCCAGTCACTTTGGAAAATAGTTTGGTAGTTCCTCAAAAAGCTAAGTAGAGTGTTACCATATGATGGGGCAGTTCCAATTCCTAAGTATATAACCAATAAAACTGAAAACATATGCCCAAGCAAAAATTTGTATGCAAATTTCACATCAATGTTATTCATAACAACTTAAAATAAGATGAAACCAAATGTTCAAAACTGATGAATGGATAAAAAAATGGTATGGCCATATATTAGAATATTATTTGACAAAAAAAAGGATGGGTAAATTCTACAACAATGATGACCCTTGAAAATACTAAGCTTAGTGAAGGAAACCAATCACAGTAAATCAAATATTGTACAATTACACTTATATGATATATCAAGAATAGGAAATCCTTTGACAGAAAACAGATTCAGTCTAGGAGAGGAGGAAACAGGGATAAACTGCTCTTATGGGTAAGATTTCTTTTTGGAGTGGTGAAATGCTTGAATAGATAGTAATAATGGTGATACAACTTTCAGTGTACTGAAAGCCACTGAACTGTTCACTTTCCAAAGGTGAATTAAGCACATGTAAACTGTATTTTAATAAGGCTGTTAGGAAAAAAAAAAGAACAGTGAAAGAACTTTTGATTGTATGAAATGAAGTGAATTTGGAAAATGAAGCAAGTTTTAACTGCTTATGTGAATAAATTTTTCCAAGAGTGGAAAAAATAAATACCAATTCCTTCATTATAATTGGGAGGAAATTTTAATCATTATGATCAGTATAAGACAAGGATCGAACTTTTCTTTCCTTGTTTCATGATGCCGTTTCCTGTTTTATTTAAAGCTGTTCATACTAGGATTTTGTTACTGCTAATCTGTGTTTTTCTCATATTGATCTTTCTCAAATGTATTTTTTTTTTACATACTCAAGGTCTTATTCAAGCCTCCATGTTCCCAGGGTAGTTGTAATGCAAGTTTTAAAACCCAGCATTTATTATCAATCTTTTTTCCTTTGATATACTGTTAATTAGGCTTATTATTGAATTGTATTTATATTACAGAGTTTGACATAAGTTAGAATTTACTAAAGATTTTTTAAAGGACTGTTAAATTTAAAAACAGACACTTATTTAATCATTCTGAAGGAATAAAATCAGTACTACAAATGTGTATGAACAATCATTTAAGTTTCTGTGATTAAAAGGTTTTTTTTAGACATTTTAAAAACACATTGTGATACTGCTTAATTTTATCAAACACTTAGTGAAGACCTAATACCCATCCTCTTTAAAGTTTTCCAAAAAGTAGAAGAGGAAGGAATAGTCCCAAACTCATTCTACGAGGCCAACATCACTCTAATACCAAAACCAGGCAAAGATACCACACAAAAAAGAAAATTACAGACCAATATCTCTGAAGAATACACATGCAAAAATACTCAACAAAATATTAGCAAACTGAATTCAAAAATATATTAAAAAGATCATCCATCATGATCAAGTGGGATTCATCCCAGGGATGCAAGGATGGTACAACATTCGAAAATCCATCAACATCATCCACTACATCAACCAAAAGGACAAAAACTACATGATCATCTCCATTGATGCTGAAAAAAAGCGTTTGACAAAATTAAACATCCATTCATGATAAAAACCCTTAACATTTCTCCCTTATTTTTTTTTTGTTTTAATAAAATGCTGAAGTAGTAGGTAGATGCAAGATAAAGGTAGAAAACATAATTTAGTGCTGTAATAGGGCAAATGTAGATGATCAGGCCTGTGTCTATAGACTAAGTATTAATCCAAGCAGACAAGGGCAACCAAACATCCACGGATGCAGAAGATTTCTATCAAAACAGGGGGGGTGTGGTTCTAAGCCTCACCTCTGTTGATCCCCAATTTCTCACCTGATGGCCCCCCTGCAACTGTGCCTGTCTTAGGTTGTTCCTCCCCTGAGGAATCTTATGGATTCACATATAAATCAAGTATAAAAATCAAATGAATAATCATATCTGACTTGATAGTTTGTAGTACATGATGCGTGATCAAAACCGAAAGTTTCTGTGATATGACTGCCCTTGCACTGTTCACCATGTAAGAACTTATTCACTATGTAAGAACTTGTTCACCATGTAAGAACTTGTTTGTTATGCTTCAGAAGATTGGAGACTGTTGAGAATTAGGATTGGGGGTGATTAATGATTGTGCACTGAGTCGCCTATATAGAATTTTATTGTTGTTAACAACCATTTGATCAATAAATATGCAAGATGGCCTCTCAAAAAAAAAAAACTCTCAACAAAATGGGTATAGAGGGCAAGTAACTCAACATAATAAAGGCCATATATGACAAACCCACTGTCAACATCATACTTAACAGCAAGAAGCTGAAAGCTTTTCCTTTAAGGTTGGGAACAAGACAAGGATGCCCACTCTCCCCACTTTTATTCAGCATAGTTCTGGAGGTCCTAGCCATGGCAATCAGACAACACAAAGAAATAAAAGGCATCCAGATTGGCAAGGAAGAAGTCAAACTGTCCCTGTTTGCAGATGACATGATATTGTGCATAAAAAAACCTAAAGATCCAGACATTAACCCAAACATATATGGTCAATTAATATATGATGAAGGAGCCATGGACATACAATGGGGAAATGACAGTCTCCTCAACAGATGGTGCTGGCAAAACTGTACAGATACATGTAAGAGAATGAAACTGGAAAACTATCTAACCCCATACAAAAAAGTAAATTCTAAATGGATCAAAGACCTGAGTGTAAGTCATGAAACTATAAAACTCTTAGAAAAAAACATACGCAAATATCTCTTGGACATAAACATGAGCAACTTCTTCATGAAAATATATCCCCAGGCAAGGGAAACAAAAGCAAAAATGGACAAGTGGAAGCAAAAATGGACAAGTGGGACTATATAAAGCTGAAAACCTTCTGTACAGCAAAGGACACCATCAATAGAACAAAAAGGTACCCTACAGTATGGGAGAATATATTCATAAATGACAGATCCGATAAAGGGTTGACATCCAAAATATACAAAGAGCTCACGCACCTCAAAAAACAAAAAGCAAATATGTCAATTAAAAAATGGGCAGAGGAGCTGAACAGACAGTTCTCCAAAGAAGAAATTCAGATGGCCAACAGACACATGAAAAGATGCTCCACATCACTAGTCATCAGAGATATGCAAATTAAAACCACAATGAGATATCACTTCACACCAGTAAAGATTGCCAACATCCAAAAGACAGACAACAACAAATGATGGCGAGGTTGCAGAGAAAGGGGAACCCTCCTACACTGCTGGTGGGAATGTAAATTAGTTCAACCATTGTGGAAAGCAGTATGGAGGTTCCCAAAAAGCTCAAAATATAAATACCATGTGACCCAGGAATTCCACTTCTAGGAATTTACCCTAAGAATGCAGCAGCCCAGTTTGAAAAAGACAGATGCACCCCTATGTTGATCGCAGCACTATTGACAATAGCCAATAAATGGAAGCAACCTAAGTGTCCATCAGTAGATGAATGGATAAAGAAGATAGGAGATGTGGTACATATACACAATGGAATATTATTCAGCCATAAGAAGAAAACAAATCCTACCATTTGCAACAACATGGATGGAGCTAGAGGGTACTAGGCTCAGTGAAATAAGCCAGGCGGAGAAAACAAGTACCAAATGATTTCACTTATATGTGGAGTATAAGAACAAAGAAAAACTGAAGGAATAAAACAGCAGCAGAATCACAGAATCCAAGAATGGACTAACAGTTACCAAAGAGAAAGGGACTGGGGAGGATGGGTGGAAGGGGAGGGATAAGGGTGGGTAAGAAGAAAGGGGCATTACGATTGGCATGTATAATGTGCGAGGGGGAATGGGGAGGGCTGTACAATGTAGAGAGGACAAGTGGTGATTCTACAACATCTTACTACGCTGATGGACAGTGACTGTGTTGGGGATTGTGGGGGGTACTTGGTGAGGGGGGAGCCTAGTAAACATGGAGTTCTGCATGTAATTAGATTAATGATAAAAAAAGTAAAAAATAAAAATAAAAAAAATCCATTCCAAAACTACTTGATCTAATATCTGAATTCAGCAAAGTTGTGGGATACAAAATTAATACACAGAAATCTGTTGAGTTCCTATACACTAACGATGAAATAGCAGAAAGAGAAATCAGGAAAATTCCATTCACAATAGCATCAAAAAGAATAAAATACTTAGGAATAAACCTAACCAAGGAAGTGAACCACCTATACCCTGAAAACTATGGGACACTCTTATGAGAAATTAAAGTGGACAGTAATAAATGGAAATTCATCCCGTGCTCTTAGCTAGGAAGAATTAATATTGTCAAAATGGCCATCCTGCCTATAGCAATCTACTGATTCAATGTAATTGCTATCAAAATACCTACAGCGTTCTTCAATGAATGAGAGCAAATAGTTCTAAAATTCATATGGAATGACAAAAGACCCCGAATAGCCAAAGCAATCCTGAGAAGGAAGAATAAAGCAGGAGGAATTACTCTGCCTGACTTCAAGCTCTACTACAAAGCCACAGTAATCAAGACAATTTGGTACTGGCACAAGAACAGACCCATAGACCAGTGGACCAGAATAGAGAGTCCAGATATAAACTCAAGCATATACAGTCAATTAATATACAATAAAGGACCATGGATATACAATGGTGAAATGACAGCCCCTTCAATAGCTGGTGTTGACAGAACTGGACAGCTACATGTAGGAGAATGAAACTCGATTACTGTGTAACCCTGTACACAAAAGTAAACTCAGAATGGATCAAAGACCTGAATGTAAGTCATGAAACCATAAAACTCTTACAAAAAAATAGAGGCAAAAATCTCTTGGACATAAACATAAGCAACTTCTTTATGAACGTATCACCCTGGGCAAGGGAAACAAAAGCAAAAATGAGTAAGTGGGACTATATCAAACTTAAAAGCTTCTGTACAGCAAAGGATATCATCAGTAGAACAAAAAGACATCCCACAGTATCGGAGAATATATTCATAAATGACATATCTGATAAGGGGTTGACATCCAAATTATATATATAGTTCACATTCCTCAACAAACAAAAAGCAAATAAGCCAATTAAAAAATGGGCAGAGGAGCTGAACAGTTCTCCAAAGAAGAAATTCAGATGGCCAACAGACACATGAAAAGATGCTCTACATCACTAGTCATCAGAGAAATGCAAATTAAAACCACAATGAGATATTACTTCACACCAGTTAGGATGGCTGCCATCCAAAAGACAAACAACAACAAATGTTGGCGAGGGTGTGGAGAAAGGGGAACCCTCCTACACTGCTGGTGGGAATGTAAATTGGTTCAACCATTGTGGAAAACAGTATGGAGTTTCCTCAAAAAACTAAAAATAGAAATACCATTTGACCCAGGAATTCCACTTCTAGGAATTTACCCTAAGAATTCATCAGCCCAGTTTGAAAAAGACTGATGCACCCCTATGTTGATCACAGCACTATTTACAATAGCCAAGAAATGGAAGCAGTGTGTCCATCAGTAGATGAATGGATAAAGAAGATGTGGTACATATACACAATGGAATACTATTCAGCCATAAGAAGAAAACAAACCCTACCATTTGCAACAACATGGATGGAGCTAGAGGGTACTAGGCTCAGTGAAATAAGCCAAATGGAGAAAGACAATTATCAAATGATTTCACTTATCTGTGAAGTATAACAACAAAGCAAAAACTGAAGGAATAAAACAGCAGCAGACTCACAGAACCCAAGAATGTACTAACCGTTACCAAAGGGAAAGAGACTGGGGAGGGTGGGTGGGAAGGGAGAGATAAGGGGGAAAATGGGGCATTATGATTAGCACACATAATGTAGGGGGAAGGGACGTGGGAAAGGCAGTATATATAGAGAAGAGAAGGAGTGATTCTACAGCATCTTACTACGCTGATGGACAGTAACTGGACTGGTTATGTTGGGGGGAACTCGATAATGGGGGAGTCTAGTATCCATAATGTTGTTCAAGTAATTGTACATTAATGATATCAAAATTAAAAAATTTAAAAATATACATTGTCATGAACTGATACAATGCTTCAATGGGGATATTTTCTTAAATTCAAAGCAGAAAACAATTTTTGGAACCTATGCTATGTTTAACATATCATGTAATAAGTATCCATAAATTGAGGTATCCTACAGGGAGTAAAGGGAAATTCTGTGTGCATAATGATTGCCAAATTTCAGCTTTCATTATTCACTCCATGTGGTTAACACTGCTGTTTACCTTTGACTAATAGACATGTTCCCTGAGATACTCGTCCTCTAGGAAACTCAAACACTCACAACCACAAGCAATGATCTTCTCTGCCTACGTGTTTCCCCATCTCTCCTATCCCAAACAATATACTGTTTATTTATTCATGGCCTCACATAAGAGTTTGCACATATTGATACAACAGTTCTTAGTCTTTTATGGATCATCCTTACATTTGAAAAATAAAGACACTTATGGAAATTTCTCCAGAAATAAAAAGTTCATGCATTCATGAACACACACACAAATGCCAAAGCACTTACGGAGGCACTGCAGTGTTCCTATTATGTCCCTTATTAGGTGACCCTAGATTATGACTCTCTAAGTCCCTCCCTTTCTTACTTCTCAAATTCAATTTTTTTAAACCAATTCAATTCTGCCTCCAGTTTCTCAAATCCCTCTATTTCCTTGCTGTTTTAGAACTTTCCTATATCATTTCAATTTTTTATCATTTTGACTTATTATAACAATATCCTAATTGATTTTCCTGCTTCTTATCTCATTCTTTTCCAATCATTTTTCAGATTGTAGCCAATTTATATTTTTAATGTACATATCAGGCAATATCACTGCACTTAAGACTTCCAAAGGTTTTCCATTGTTATGTATATCAAAAAAAGGCTGAAATCCAATCACAATATTTTTTCATTCTTCTTATGCCCTTTCATCTCCCAAAATTCCCTTCTACAAAATTCATATGAAGTTCCTTAAGCCACTGTCTTTTTTACCTTTTTTGGACTTTAAAAAAAAAACTCTAATTTCAGGATTAATATAATACTGAAAAATAGCCTGTTATGGCTTAAACGATCACAGATAATGGTATCAAAGCAGAAAAAGTAGTTATTCTAACCTCTTGAATTTACACTTATGATTAAGTTTCCTAGAAAACAATATGCTTCCCACTGTTTTCTAGAGCATATCTTTATTGAACATCTACTTTGTGCTTGGCTTTGTTCTAGGCACTACACACATCAATGAACATGACAGATGAAAATACCTGCCATCAAGGAATTTAGATTCTTCATGGAATTTTGTACAAATAAGGTTACAAACAGAAGAAATTTGTAAAGTCTATAGCAAGCCAGATTGAATGTGTTCTATGTGTTATTGAGAACAAAAAAAATCCATGGCAGGAAAGGAGGATAGAGAGTATTTTTAGGGTGGGATTGCTCATATTAAAATAATGTAGCCATGAAAGCAGGGCTGAGAATGTGGCGTCTGAGTGAAGACCTGAAGAAGGAGAGTAAAATATCCATGCACCTTACAGAGAAGAATTTCAGGCAGAAGAATATCAGATAGAAAGAAGCCTAGATAGAGTGCACTTGGTTGTTGTAGAAAAGCAAAGAAGCAGTTTGTATAGAAAAGAGTGAATGAAGTAGTAAGAATAGATTAGGTCATAGATATGGGATAAAATTTATTGAGGCTTTATAGTCCAAAAGGTGAAAATCAGTACTACGGAGTCAGTCTGTCCTTCCTTATTGTTTCAACACAGTTTCTAAAAGAACATAGCAGGCTCACATTACAGTTACAAAATAAGTTTTTCTTCAATGTAACTGTTTTCTCATCAGCCCCAAAATCATTCTTGTTTTCTGAACAAAGATTACCAAGATACCCAATTGCTATACTGCACTTCTTACTAACAGTATTTTAGTCCAAAACAGACCTTTGCTTTCCAAATTCCTCCCTACAATCTTAAAATAAGGTTCTCCCCATACATCTTGTCTTTCAGAGACTCTCCAGGCTTCCTCTGATGTGCACTTTCTCTTCACGCAGCAAGCTAAATAAATCTAACATTGACTACACGTGTATTACTGGTGGGATTAGATAGTCTTGAACAGAGAAGTGATAGTATCAGAATTTATGTTGTGCAGATCATCCTGGCTATTTTGTTAAGAGTAGGCTGTAGTTGTACAGGGCAGATGAGCAAAACCAATTGAAACGTTACTGCAAGGAATTCAAAGGAGAGATAAGACGGCGTTGGCCATTAGTGTTAGTTCAGAAGGGCTAGAAAGTGGTTGGAAAGCAAATGTATTCGAGGCAAGATCTGACAGCATTTCCTGACACATTACATATGAACATACACAGAGGAGAATCAAAGATGACTCCAATGATTGGACATAAACTGTTGGTAGAAAATACTGCCATTTACTCAAATTGGGAAGACTGTGCAATAAGTAAATTTAGAAAGGAGTTGTGCTTTAGAGATGGTAAACTTCAGATAGCATTCAGGTGAAGGTAATGAGTAAGCAGCTGAGTATGAGTCTAGAGTTCAGGGATAAGTTTTGGATGAAGATACAAATTTATGAGTCCTCAGTCCCAGTATAGATGGTATTGAAAGCCACGAGACTGGAGATCAATAAGGGAGTGACTGCATTTTTCTTGTATTCATATTTGCTAAATTGATCTGATGCATTTTTATTGCTTTGGCCAGATTTGTCTTTGTATGCATTAGACGTTGTGGTCTCTGCATGAGATCTTGGGTTTTCAGAATGCCTAATATTTACTAATGTTATGAAATTACTTGTAAATGTCCAGAGAATTAGTTTAGCAATTATAAGGACAAAAACATAAAACCCAATTTCAGAATATTCATGTCATTTACTTTTATCTTCTATATTTAACTGTATGCATTATTCTGACACTAACTGTTCAGCCAAACAGTACTAGAGCTATCATTGAAAAAGTCTAGGAAAAAAATTAATTATTTCAACATCTGATACTTTTTTAACTGAATTAAAATTTTTATTATGAAAAACAACAAGCACATTATAAAGTACGTTTTTTTATTCTGAAAAATTGTAAATGGTGACTATAAAATGAAACCCTAGTTATATCTATCACCTGAATTTAAGGGTTGTTAACATTTTGCCATAATTGCTTCAATTTTTTCCTAAAATATTTTAAATAGAGACATGATATCTCACCTATAAATATTTGGGGGTGCTGTTCTGAAATGTAAGCATACCTTTAATTTCCACAACTCCATTATCACACTTAATAAAATGAACAATAATTACTACTATCATCTAATATCTAATTCTTATTCAAATTCCCCACATTGTCCCCAAAATCAGTTATACCACAAAATAAACCAGTCAAAAATTAGGTTAATCACTGATATAAAAAAATTTTTTTCAAGTTAATATCACAGCCATTTTAAGGATCTTTGTTATATCATGTACCAAAGCTAATTGAAACAAACGTTTATGAACATTTAACATCATAATCCTAGATTTTTAAAGAGGACTTTTGCCACATTATCTCCAGGCAAACATATATGTAGGTGATTTCCCTTAACTATGTGAAGTTTTCTGTATATTTTCAGTAAAAACTTTTGATTTTTAAAAATTAGTAGTATTTATAAATGAGAAATATAGTTTAAGTTTTTCTTCTTCCATGACTTAACAAATAATATTTTTTCTTTTCTCTCTGTTTTTTTCTTTTAGAGTAGGTAACTCATTTACTTGATTTAAAAACCAAAGCAGTAGTTTAATAAAAAAGTATATCCTGATAAGTCCTACTCTCACTCCATCCCCATTAGCCTGTTTCCCCGTCACCTCCGAGAGCTAACCATTTTTATTCCTTTATGCAGATACTAGAAAATCTTACCATATATATTATTATAATTTTTTTTGTAGATAATTATTTTTTATTGAAGGGTAGTTGACACACAGTATTACATTAGTTTCAGGTGTACGACACAGTGATTCAACATTTATATACATGATAATTCTAGCTACCAGCTATCACGATACAAAGTTGTTACAATATTTTGACTATATTCCTTATGCTATACATTACATCCCGGTTACTTATTTATTTTACAATTGGAAGTGTGTACTTTTTTTTTTTTTTGAGAGGGCATCTCGCATATTTATTGATCAAATGGTTGTTAACAACAATAAAATTCTGTATAGGGGAGTCAATGCTCAATGCACAATCATTAATCCACCCCAAGCCTAATTTTCGTCAGTCTCCAATCTTCTGAAGCATAATGAACAAGTTCTTACATGGAGAACAAATTCTTATATAGTGAATAAGCTACATGGTGAACAGTACAAGGGCAGTCATCACAGAAAATTTTGGTTTTGCTCATGCATTATGAAATATAAACAGTCAGTTCAAATATGAATACTCATTTTATTTTTATACTTGATTTATATGTGGATACCACATTTCTCTCTTTATTATTATTATTTTTAATAAAATGCTGAAGTGGTAGGTAGAAGCAAGATAAAGGTAGAAAACATAGTTTAGTATTGTAAGAGAGCAAATGTAGATGATCAGGTGTGTGCCTGTAGACTATGTGTTAATCCAAGCTAGACAAGGGCAATAAAACATCCATGTATGCAGAAGATTTCTCTCAGAACATGAGGGGGGAGGTTCTAAGCCTCACCTCTGCTGATCCCCATTTTCTCACCTGATGGCCCCCCTGCGACTGTGCCTGTCTTAGGTTGTTCCTCCCCTGAGGAATCTTACCCGTCTCTGGCTAACCAGTCATCTTCCGGGGCCATACAGGGAAATGTAAAGTTGGTAAGTGAGAGAGAAGCAATGTTCTTAATCTTCACTATTTATGCAACCATGAATTAGCACTGTAGCAGTATAAGGAGTACAACTTCATGCAGAATAAGGTGGCTTCTTTTGAACACCGTCCATGACGACTCCCTCTGCCTTCTTTGCTGTTCACATTGCCTCAAAACATCAAATGCAACCCCGGACCCCAACAGAGTGTCATACACAATTTTCATAGATTACAAAATCCAGTACAGTACACTTAATCCAAACAACTTTTAAATGATGAAGCAGACAGAGAGTTCAGGGTAGTGCTCAAGGTCATGAGCAATTTAGAAAAATCCAGTCTGGGGCACAGATCTCAGCTCTACAGTAATAGTTTTATATTTTTCCAGCTATATAGTTTGATTCCTGGGTTTCTTACACTCAGTATTGTTTCTCAGGAAATAATATTTCAATAGAATTATATGACAAAGATGGGTGCTGATGAAGAATTTTTTTGTTAAGGTATCACTGATACACAATCTTATGAATGTTTCATATGAGCAATACTGTGTTACTACATTCATCCATATTATCAACTCCACCCCCACAGCCCAGTGTACAACTGGGACACATCCCAGTAGCTGTCCATCAGTGTAGTAAGAAGCTATAGAGTCGTTACTTGTGTTCTTTGTGCTATACTGCCTTCCCTGTGACATGCCTACATTAATCATAATGCCCTTTAACCCCGTTATCCCTCCCACACCACCCACCCTCCCACCTCCTTCCCTTTGGTAACCATTAGTCCCTTCTTGGAGTCTGCGAGTATCCTGCTGTTTTGTTCCTTCAGTTTTGTTTCGTTGTTATACTCCACAAATGAATGAAATCATTTGGTACTTGTCTTTCTCCACCTGGCTTATATCACTGAGCATAATACCCTCTAGCTCCATCCATATTGTTGGAAATGGTAGGATTTGTTTCCTTCTTATTGCTGAATAATATCCCATTGTTTACCATATCTTCTTTATCTATTCATCTACTGATGGACACTTACACTGCTTCCATGTCTTTGGCTAATGTAAATACTGCTGCAATAAACATAGGGGTACATATATCTTTTTGAATCTGAGAACTTGTTTTCCTTGGGTAAATTCCTAAGTGTGGAATTCCCAGGTCAGATGGGAATTTTAGTTTTTTGTGGAAACGCCATACTGCTTTCAACAATGGTTGAACGAGCTTACATTCCCACGAGCAGTATAGGAGGGTTCCCCTTTCTCTGCATCCTTGAGAGCATTTGTTATTGTTTGTCTTTTGGATGTTGGCCATCCTAACTGGTGTGAGGTGATATCTCATTGTGGTTTTAGTTTGCATTTCCCTGATAATCAGGGATGTGGAGCATCTTTTCATGTGTGTGTTAGCTATCGGAATTTCTTTGCAGAAAGGTCTGTTCAGATCCTCCACCCATTTTTTAACTGGGTTATTTGTTTTTTGAGTGTTGAGGCATGTAAGTACTTTCTGTATTTTGGATGTTAATGCCATATCAGATATGTCATTTTTGAATATATTCTCCCATACAGTAGGATGCCTTTTTGTTCTACTGATGGTGTTCTTTGCTGTACAGAAGCTTTTTAGTTTGATGTAGTCCCACTTGTTCATTTCTGCTTCTGTTTCCCTTGCCTGAGAAGATGCATTCAGGAAAAAGTTGCTCATGTTAATACTCAAGAGATTTTTGCCTATGTCAAGAGTTTTATAGTTTCATGACTTACATTCAGGTCTTTGATCCATTTAGAGTTTACTTTTGTGTATGGAGTTAGACAAAAATCCAGTTTCATTATCTTACATGTAGCTGTCCAGTTTTGCCTACACCAGATGTTGAAGAGGCTGCCATTTCTGCATTGTATGTCCATAGCTCGTTTATCATATATTAATTGGTCATATATGTTTGGGTTTATGTCTGGACTCTCTATTCTGTTCCATTATGTAAGTGTCTGTTTTTGTGCCAGTACCAAATTGTCTTGATTACTGTGGCTTTGAAGTTAAGGAGCATAAAACCCCAGGTTTATTCTTCCTTCTCAGGATTGCTTTGACTTTTTGGGGTCTTCTGTGGTTCCATATGAATTTTTTTATATAGAAGTGCCACATATTTCTGTGTATTAATTTTGTATCCTGCAACTTTGCTGAATTCAGATATTAGTTCTAGTAGTTCTGGAGTAGATGCTTTACGGTTTTTAATGTACAATATCATGTCATCTGCAAACAGTGACAGTTTAACTTTTTCTTACAAATCTGGATGCCTTTTATTTCTTTGTTTTGTCTGATTGCCATGGGTAGGACCTCCAGTACTATGTTGAATAAAAGTGGGAAGAGTGGGCATCCTTGTCTTGTTCCCAGATCTTAGAGGAAAAGTTTTCAGCTTTTTGCTGTTAAGTATGATGTTGCTCTGGGTTTGTCATATATGGCCTGTATTATGTTGAGGTACTTGCCCTCTATATCCATTTTGTTGAGAGTATTTATCATTAATGGATGTTGAATTTTTCAAATGCTTTTTCAGCATCTATTGAGGTGATCATGTAATTTTTGTCCTTTTTGTTGATGCGGTGTCTGATGTTGAAGAACTTTCAAATATTATACCATCTTTGCACCCCTGGAATAAATCCCACTTGGTCATGATAGATTATCTTTTTAATGTATTTTTGTATTCAGTTTGCTAATATTTCATTGGTAACTTGTCCATCTATGCTCATCAGGGATTTTGTGTTGTCTTTGCCTGGTTTTGGTATTAGTGTGATGCTGGCCTCATAGAATGAATTTGGAAGTATTCCCCCTTCTACTCTTTGGAAAACTTTAAGGAGAATGGGTATTCGGTCTTCACTAAATGTTTGATGAAATTCAGCAGTGAAACTATCTGGTCCAGAAGTTTTGTTCTTGGGTAGTTTTTTGATTATCAATTCAAATTTTGTTGCTGGTAATTGGTCTGTTTAGATTTTTTGTTTCTTCCTGGGTCAGCCTTGGAAGGATGTATTTTCCTAGAAAGTTGTCCATTTCTTCTAGGTTATCCAATGTGTTAGTGTATAGTTTTTCATAGTATTCTCTAATAATTCTTTGTATTTCTGTGGTGTCCATAGTGATTTTTCCTTTGTCATTTCTGATTCTGTTTATGTGTGTAGACTTTTCTTTCCCTCTCTTCTTTTTTTTCCTCCTCCACTCTTTACATATTAGGTGTCATATTCTGTATTCTTTGTCTATCTCTTGACTGACTTTAAGAGTAGTTGATTTAATTTTTCATTTTATTAGTAGTTAATTGGTTTACTTCCTTTACTGTGGTTTTATTTTCTCTAGTGACAGCTACTTAGGGTTAGGAACACTTCTCTGTATAGCAGTCACTCCAAAATACACTGTAGAGATGGCTTGTTGGAGGTAAAATCCCTCAACTTTTACTTATCTTGAAGTTGTTTAAACCTTGCTTCAAATTTAAATGATAATCTTGCTGGGTAGATTATTCTTGGTTCAAGTCCTTTCTGTTTCATTGCATTGAATATCTCATGCCACTCCCTTCTGGCCTGTAAGGTTTCTGTTGATAAGTCCACTGATAGCCTGATGGGTTTTCCTTTTTATGTGATCTTTTTTCTCTCTCTGCTGCTTTTAATACTCTATCCTTGTCCTTGATATTTGATATTTTATTATATGTCTTGGTGTTGTCTTCCTTGAGTCCCCTGTCTTGGGAGATCTGTGTACCTCCAAGGTCTGAGAGACTATTTTCTTCCCCAGATTAGAGAAGTTGTCAGCAATTATTTTCTCAAAGACACTTTCCATCCCTCTTTTTCTCTTCTTTTTCTAGTACCCCTATAACATGAATATTGCCCTGTTTGGATTGGTCACACAGTTCTCTTATTACTCTTTTATTCCTAGAGATCTTTTTTGCTCTCTGTACCTCAGTTTCTTTCTATATTCCTCTTCTCTAATTTCTATTTCATTTACCATCTCCTCTACCTCATTTAATCGGCTTTTAAATCCCTCCAGTGTTTGCTTCATTTCATATATTTTATTTTCCAAAGTTTCTGTTTCTTTCTTGAATTTCTCCCTGAGATCTTGAATATTTTTCTGTAGCTCTGTGAGCATGTTTATAATTTTTATTTTTATATCTTTTTCAAGAATATTTGTGGTTTCAGTTTCATTTAGTCCTCTTTCTGGCTTTTGAGGAATTTTTATTTGTACAAGATTCTTTTGCCATTTCATATCTCTAATGATTACTCTGAAATAATAACTTTGTGTAGGTTGTGCTCTCTAGTGCCCAGAACCTCTACTCTCTGGAGCTTCCCAGCTCCTGTCGTGAAGGCAGGGGTTGCAGTGAGTGGAGCCAGTGCCTGCCAGGAGGTCAGAGCTCTTTCCTGCTTCCCAGCTGCATTTCCAAGGCCAGTGGGCCACGCAGGCAGGAAGGAGTCTCTGCATTATGACCTTATAGCTGCCATAGGTGGGACCACCCTCTAGCTGGCCTAGCACACTGGCTGGGGCAGGAGATTTACAAGCCAGTTCTACCTGGGAAGAAGGGACATCAGGCCTGTATCGCAGTAGGGGACCTTGGCACTGTGTTGCCAGCCAGGAGGATGTAGCACCTGAAGCTCCTGAAAGTTTCCATACTGCTGCGCTGAGTGTGCTGGGATAATTTTGTCCACCTGTCCTTTTTCCTGAGCAGCAAGCTCTGTGTAATCCTTGCCCATTTAACAGCCTTTGCACTGTTGGGAAGTCTTTAAAAGTGCCCACTTTTCTTTTATTCCAGAGCAGCTGGTTGCAGGTACCTGTTCTCCACAAGCAGCTGGATTCTCAGTCTCTCTGAATATTCTGCCTGTCTTTGCTTTCAACCCCACTCATTTCCAGAACACCATGTAAGGTGCATTCCTGCTCCGAGCAGATCTCCCCAGCAGTCCTGAGCTTCTACTGCCTCTGTCATCCATTTCTCCTCTTCCCACCAGTGGCCTGGTGGTGGGAGGCCTTGGGTCCTCCCAGACTGTGGCTTGCTTCTCCACCCTTTTCTGTGAGCTCTTCTCTTTTTCCCAAATGTAGGCAGTCTGTTACAGTCTTCTTTTTGTTGCTATTTCAGGATTAGTTATATGTTTTGTATTTTCATATTATACGTGCTTTGGGGAGCGTTTCTGTCTCGCTTCTCATGCTGCCATCCTTTTCTGCTCTCCAAGGAAGAATATTATACTACTGAAAGCAGCAAATTTCCCAGTGTGCTTAAATGCCTAGAATCTTATTACACTTACTTTCAAAGTGTTCATGTTGAAAAGGTGTATTTCTGAAATATTGTGAAATGTTAAAATATGTATATTTTTCTCATTTCTATGTACAGACCTGTTAACAGTCACTAGGACAGATCTTTATTCACAGAGGGATGGCATTTGATTAATTTAGTAGTGCCATCTCAGAAGATTCAGTTGTTTAGTTTTTCCAAAATGTTGAGTGGTAATCTAAACAAACGGGATATTCAGAATTTGTCTGGATATACCACAACTTGGTTTGCTTTTGTCAATACAGCTGGTATTTAATCCTTAGCTGCAGAATATCTTGGAAACAAAGTTATACCAAAATTTTGACAGAATGACTAAGTCCCTATTGCCTTCTTTAAAGTTTTGCAAAATAATTCAGATAAATCAAACTTAAGTAATTACAAAATTATTTTTCCTTACCAAACACAATTTTAAAATAAGTACATTATAGGAGTAGTTAAAATGTTTTGTTGCCTTTGAAAAGAGCATTTTATGAATATAGTTATTCAAACTTTACTTCTGCAAAAACACTAACCCTTTGTATGTGGATTTAAGAATTATTTTTAAATCATTTTTGTTAAAATATTAAAGTCTATACAAATAAATTGACCCCAATGAAGGGGATATGGGAAAAGGTGCTAACCTCAGTAACTGAATATGATTGAAATATGTCAGACTAAAGGCATAATGAATTGCACATAAACAGTGTATTCTAGTTGATGTAGTGGTTTTCCACAGGTATTCACGTTAACAATTCTGCTACCATTATACATGTATAGTGAAATTGAACAACCATGTACATGGATGGTGGATAAGTGGGAGCCTAGTTTTTTATTGTTGGATTGGTTGATTACAGAAAAATGAGAAGAGGAGGCTGGAATAGTCTATGTGATAATGGATTAGAGTTGGAAATATCAATATAAATTCATGTTTAGCAAAATATTGATGAAAATAATTACACATGGAACTAGTTACAGGTATGTGCATATAAACAGTTAAGTGTACACTCACATTTTACTGCTCTATCATCTGAGAGAATGTAGAAGCAATAACATCCCTGCAGCAATGAACACATGTAGCATTTAGAATTAGTTTCTAATACAATTTTTCAATAAAAGGAACCAGGAATCCTTGGGAAATGGCTGTTTTTAGGACTGAGGAAGAAAATACACAAAATGAGCCTGAAACTTCTTATAGGACCAGAAAGCAAAGATGTGCTTAGAGAACCCCACGACTGAGTCCATACTGACATTAATAGTGATTAGATAAATAAGTAAATGGGGGAGGAAAAACAAATATCTCATGTAGAATTCTATATAATTTCTGTGGATCCTCTGCTGTTAGGAAGAGGCATAATTTTCACACCTTAAGTGTGGGTTCCATAGTGACTTCATGGAACAAATAGGGAGTTACTTACAATGAAGAAACTTTGCAAACACTACAAGCCAGGTGATCAAAGTGAACACCAACACTGAAAATCATGTTGAGAGCATACACCCTTAATATGATGCAATGAAAATAGCACTTTATCTCTGGTCTTCCTCCCCAAACCTCATAATTTCAGTCTAATCATGTGAAATACACCAGACAAATCCCAACTGAGGGATTATCTGCAAAATATCTGAACAACATACCTGCACATGGACCAGGTCATCAAAGACAGGACAGTCCAAGAAAATGTCATTGTAAAAAGGAGCCCAAAGAAACATGACTATAGTAAAAGGGCATTAAGAAAAAAACATGGAAATTTTATAAATTGTCAATTTTCATTAATAATAATGGAACAAATTGATTCACTAATTATGATAAAGGTACCAAACTAAATAAGATTTAATAATAGTGGACACTGAGGATGAAACATGGACACTCCTTGTACTATCTTCACATTTTTTTTGTAGATACAAAATAACTCTAAACTAAAACTTTTCTTAAAAAATATTTGGTCTACCAACCTAAAATCCTGTCAGACTTACAGAAACTAAGTATATCACATTTAAAGCAATGGTGACGATGATTATACTGATAGCAAACTATTCCTAAGATATTTTTACATACCAGTCACAATCTAAATGATTTAAATGTATTGTTTCATTTTAATTATGGAAAATAGTTTAATTTTGACATATGATGCTTATGGAAGTGTCTCACTTGGTGCAGCGTTGAGTGCTCCCCAAGCCTTTGTCCTTGCTCCTCTCTTCTCCTGCTCCAGTAACACAGAGAGGGTGTGGAAGCAATGGCACTTCCAGGGCAGTAAGCACAGAAAGCTGTCAGAATCCTCAAGGACCCACTCATCATTCACATCTGATGACTTTCCTGAACTCCAGGTAGTATATACAACTGCAAATGGAATGTTTGACCAGTAATATATTCTCCAAATCTCAAGGTCTCCTTGTACAAAACTAAAGCCAAACTGATTTTATTCTTCCATATTCCCTGCCTCAAATCTGCTCGTCCTATATCCTCTATCTGCAGATGAATATCACCATCCACCTAATCACCCAAGATGCACACTTTTGCATCCAGTTTGCTTCCTTGGTCTTCCTTCCTTCATATAATGCACCCATTTTGTAACTTTTGAGAGTCTAGTTTCTTCATTGTAAGTAACTCCCTAGTTGAACCCAAAATCTGTCTAAGCTAAGCTACTCCATGGCATTGCTGCCTTGGTATCCATTTGCTTGCACAAGGAACCTGCAGGGCCTTGAATTGACTTCAACCCCTCTTGTATGTGCATGCCCTGGGAAGAGGCACAAAGTTACACTCAAGACTGAGTTCCCGAAGGAGTTCGCTGAAAGTCTTTGTGTTCGACAGTCTCCCCTGCTTCTCAGGGTCATCCCCTTAGATAACACCGCTGTGTACTTTACCTAAAAGGCTGCTCTTTTGGTTTGAATTGACCAGTGTGGCCTTAGCCAAGGAACCGTAAAGCCGTCTACCCAAGGACTAATAAAAAGCGTGAGCCCCAGGATCTGCCTCTCATTGTCTGCACTCTGCCTTGATGTTCATGTGATCCTTAGAGGCACGTGAGATACTTCCTCCAGGACTTGGAACTAATAAACTCCTCTGTATCAATTCTTCTTGTGGTCTGTTGTGAAACTAGAGCTCATAACTTGTCACTGTGTGCTCCACTTAATAAGTGTTAATTTGACAAATTTAAAACAGTCATTAAGGCCCTGTTCCTATGCATTCCCTCTGTGGGTAAAATTGCACGATTTCCAGAATCTCTCTCCTGACCTAGTGAATCTCCATATCAGTAGGTAATTACTGGAGCAAGTGAGGGCATATCTGGACTGGAAAGGTTGGGTGGGGCCCTTTTTTGCAGCTGGGATGTGAGAGACACAGGCAAGCAGAAGTGGACAACTGCTTGGAAGCAATAAATGGGTTTCTTCCACTTTATTTCTCCCTTTGACTAATTTCAGTTCAAAGATATTTTCTCCCAGGCTGGGAAAATACTTTCCCCCTGGAGTTACAACTGGTGGTAGTTGGCAGGACCTCTGAACCTTAAATCTGTCTTCATGGGTGTGATCCTTGGGCAGGCTTCCCTTAGAGATGGTGGGGAGACACCCAGAATGTCCCCAGTGGATGGTACAGTGATTGCAAAGTACCCATCACACCTCAGGGAATCAGGCGCTTCTGGATTGGCTGACAGCTGCCATCAGGGCAGTTTGGCTTAATCAGGGTGATTTGCCATACTCATCCACTAGCTAGAAAATGTATGCAGAGCTCCAGCAGGTGTTACATTAGTTGGACCACTAGATCCAACTATAATACAGACTACTAGGGCCCTGATAAGGAATTGTTCGCCATAGAAATGAGAAATCTGGTGCTCCATAAAGCTCCCCCATCTCTCTTTGGTCCCTAGTGACTATTCCTGCCCCCCACATAGGGTAATCGATGTGAGGCTACTTGTGCTTTAGCAGATCTGGGGGAGGTTGAAACATTAAGAGCACAGAAAGAATTATGGGCTATGACTAAAAGGAGAGGTGTAAAAGGCCCTTTGAAGGTCTCAAGGACCCAGATGTGGGTTGATTTGATAAAGGCTGGGGTAGTGAAAAAAAACTTGATGGCAGCCCAATAGGATCTTGTTAGAACTGTGGCAGCAATTAAAGCCAGAGCCGCAGTTGCAGGTGCTGAAGTCCAGGACCTGAAAGCTGGAGTCAAACCCCTATGTCTGGGCTGTGTCCTTGCAAGACTTCCTGAAGGACAGTACTCAGGCTCAGCTTGGGTCCCCACCCCCACAGGAGGACGATTGGGTGTTATGGTTTGACTGGGAGGGGGCTTAAGGTCCCCACCTTGTGGTACATAGTGGGGACCAGAGGCCACATGTATAATTAGGAATTCATCAGTCCCCTGTGAATATACAAACTGCCCTAGTGCTGGTGGACACTGAGTGTTCTTTGATTTATGGCAATATCTGAGCATTTTCCTGGCCCTCCTGCTATGATAGATGGCTATGGGGGTAAGGCAATTGGAGTCGAGAGCCCAAATCCCATTGGAAATAGAGCATTTACCTCAAAAGGAATATACTGTGTACATGTCTCCCATCCCTGAATATATTCTGAGGGTGGATATCCCACAGGGCCTGTGGTTACAGACCACTGCAGGAGAGTTCATACTGAGGGTACATGTGGTAAAGGCAGTTCCGAGGGGTCGTGCTAAGCACCCACCTGTAGCTCTGCTTGTACCTCAATGGGTGACAAATACTAAGCAATATAAATTGCCTGGGGTAGGGGGGGTCAAAAGGAAATTGGAGAATCTCTACAGGAGTTGGGGAAGGTGGGCATAATAAAGCCCACTCATAGTCCTTTTAATTCCCCAATGTGGCCAGTGAAAAAGCCAGATATCTCCTGGCGTATGACCATGGATTACAGAGAATTGAATAATGTCACACACCCCTTTGCATGCTGCTGTCCCCTCTGTAGTAGCCTTTTTGGCCACCTTCAGTCATGAACTAGGGTCATGTCATTATGTTGTGGACCTTGCTAACACTTTCTTCTGTATTGAAATAGCACAGGAAAGTCAGGAACAGTTTGCTTTCACGTAGGAAGGCCGGCAGTGGACATTCAGTGTCCTTCCACAGGTATACATAAATAGTCCCACCATTTTTCATGGACTTGTAGCCCAGAACTTGGCCACATGGAAGAAACTACCAAACTGTGTGGCTGTATCACTACAGTGAAGATATCATGCTCATGCCTGATTCTCTTGCAGATTTAGAAGGGGCAGATCCTAGACTGCTGCAACATCTACAGGAGAAAGAATGGGCTATGAACTGCCCCATGGTTCAGGAACCTGCTTTGTCTGTAAAATTCTTGGGGGTTGTCTGGTCAGGTAACACTAAAGTTATTCCTGAAGCAGTCATAGACAGGGTCCAGGCTTTCCCCACCCCTACCACTGTGGCAGTATTACAAGAGCTTTTGGGTCTTCTAGGCTAGGCTACTGGAGAGTGTTTATCCCACACTTGGTACAAATTCTGAAACCCTTATATCAGTTGGTACAAAAGGGCATCAGGTGGGACTGGATGAGACATGTGCAGCTGCTTTTATTGCTGCTAAGTGAGCAATCAAGGCCGTATGGGCCTTGAGTGTAATGGACACAAGGCCCTATGAGCTAGATGTTCATGTAATGGAAGATAGTTATGGATGGGGCCTTTGGCAGTGGCTTGAATGGACACTCCAACCTGCTGGATTCTGGTCACAACTATGGAAAGGAGCAAAAGTCTGGTACACCTTGACAGAGAAGCAACTGACTGATGTGTACCATGTGTTGCTGGCTACAGATCCCATTACTGGGAAAGATCCGACGAAGGTAACAAGTACCTATTCCATCATGGGGTGGGTGCGATACTGGACCCAAAGGCCACGGAGTCAAAATCCCTACACTGCCAAATGGGGTACATATTTACAGCAATGTAATGTCCTCTCCAATAGCCCCTTGAGTGGAGAACTCCAATGCTTAGTGTGGCCAGTGACCTATACCAGTGAAAAGCAGGAAGAACTTGCTATTGAGCCATAGATAGCCAAGATCCCTTACCAGGAGGGAAAAGCCCCTATACCTGGAGATGTTTGGTATACAGATGACTCAAGTGCTGGTCAGCCCCCAGAGTGGAGGCCTGTGGCTTTCCATCCTAAGACAAAGACAATATGGATGAAAGACTGAGAGGGGAAGAGCAGCCAATGGGCTGAGTTGTGGGCAGTATGGCCTGTGATCAGCCAGGAGCCCTCCCCTATAGTTGTCTGCACTGACAGCTGGGCTGTCTATTGGGGCTTGACCCTGTGGCTACCAACATGATACCATGCCAACAAGATGGTTTGGTCATTGGCCTCACTGAGAGCAAGAGTTGTGGCAAGACCTATGGGCCTCTGGTTTGACTAAGACAGTTACCGTATATCATGCACCTGGTCATTTGCCTTTTGCCTTCCCAAGTAATGATGAAGCAGAAACATTGGCCCAGGTGAATTGGCTAGAAAGAAAGCCTGCCTCTGATGTAGCTCAATGGTTACATCAGTGTTTGTTGCACGTAGGGCAAAAGACACTGCAGGCTGTAGTCCATCAGTGAAGCTTGCTGTTTACCTTTGAAGATGTCAGCACAGCCAGGAGTGAGTGCCTTGTGTGCTCTGAGAGAGACTTACACTGAGTCCCACAGCAACATGAGACAATAGTAAAGGGTCTGATACTTCTTGTCAGGTGGCAGATAGACTATATTGGGCCTTTGCCCATATAAGAAGGATATCGGTATGCCATGACTTGTGTGGATACAGCTACTGGACTGTTGGTTGCTTTTCTTACACAACATGCAGATCAATAAATCACCAAAAGGTACCTAGAATGCCTCTTTGCAACCTATGGGCAGCTACAGGTGATGGAGAGCAATCAAGGCACCCACTTTACTGGACATGCATTACTAGAATGGGTTCAACAATTAGAAATAAAATGAAAGTTTTATGTACCATATAACCTTACTAGGGCAGGCTTGATAGAGAGGTACAGCAGTTTGCTGAAATCTGGCCTGAAGTCAGACACCAATAGTCCACAGAGCTGGTCAGTTCTCTTATAGACAGTGCTATGGCATTTGAATAAGAGGTCCTGGAAAGGATCCTTGAGCCCTGCGGATATGCTCACACACTGTATGTACAAATCAAAGAGAAGTTATTGAAGCCAGGATATGGACAGCAGAGCAACATCCTGCTGCCAGCCCCTGCTGCATTAAACCCTGGAGATGCTTTTGAGTGGATGTGGCCCTGGACATTTCAACACATGGACCAGTGATGGCTGGCCCTTCTGGCACCTTGGGGAGTAGGCCTAGAAGTTGACCTCCTGTGTGTTCCTCAAGTAATAGCAGAGTGGCCCCAAATTATCATGGTAGTGTACCCAAAACATCTTGGAGATAAGAGCACCTTACAGGGAAGTTTTGTATATCTTTATGGCCAGTTCATGTCTCTCCTGTAGCTCTATATATTGATCCACCTGTAACTCCCCCAGGTAGGGGGGTTAAAGTCTGGCCTACTAGACCAGGATGAGATCCCATTCCTGCCACAGTTCTATCATAGGGACACCCTCTTACATATATCCTACCTGATTGGCAAGATCTGCCTATGCTGGTGTCATTAAAACATGTATCTCATCACTATTAAGGTTATTTTCCTCTAAAGTCCCTGTGACCTGGATCTGACCCTGGCTACAGCTGCTGCATGGTGATTGCTCTGGACTCCCTACCCATTCAGCTCCTAACTGTCTGTTGAATGGCCGAGCTATGGACTTAGTCTCCATAGGACTTTGAACTTAGCTGAATCATCTGGCCTGAGGATTATCATGATTTTATTGCTGTTGTTATTGTGTGTTATTTGTCTGCTTATAGTGTTCCAGTTTTCTCACACAGGAGCCATTGTGGAAGATGGGGACCTTATGGATTGTGAGGTGAGATTTCTGGGGGGGTGGTCTGTGAGTAAAATTGCAATATTTACAGAATCTCTCTCCTAGCTTTAGTGCATTTCTATACCAATAGGAGTTTCCAAGTGGTGAAGAGAAGCAGTCCTCCATATCAATAGATAATTACAAGGTGGAGCAAGGGCATATCTAGACCAAGAGTTTGGGTGGGTCCCTTTTTGCAGCTGGGTCATGAGAGACACAGGCAAGCAGAAGTTGATGACTGCTTGTAAGCAATAAATGGGTTTTTCTCACTTTATTTCTCCCTTTGACTGATTTTGGTTCAAAGGTATTTTGTCCTGGGCTGGGAAAATATCACCCCTGCCCCAAGTTACACCCTCCCTCCAATTTATCTTTCACAGGTACAACATTTAGCTTTCTGAAGCAAAAATTAGCACTTTAGCATATATCTGGCTTTAAATACTTGATATTTTCTAATGCCTAAAAACCAAACTCCTTAGAATGTTTTATTAGCTTTTTTATATTTGTTTCCAAAGAATCCTTGCTGGAACTCTGTTATAGGTTGAATTGTATCCCCAAAAAACATCATGTTCAAAGTTGAATCCTGGTGCCTATGATTGTGATACTGTTTGCAAGTAAGGTCTTTGCATATGTAATCAAATTAAGATAAAGTCCTACTAGATTAAGGTTGGCCCTAAATCCAATGACTGGTATCCTTAAAAGGAAAAAGGGATTGTAGCATAAAAATGGGAAGGACACAGAGGGATGACAGAAATGGGAGTTGGTGCAGTTACAGGCCAAGGAATTCTGAGGATTTCCAGCAACTTCAAGAAGCTAAAAGAAGCAAGGAAAGTTTTGGAGTGGGGCATGGTCCTGCCTTGATTTCAGACTTCAAGCTTCCAGAAATGTAAGAGAATACATTTCTATTGTTTTAAGCCACTCAGTTGCAGTTTGTTAAGGCAGCCCTAGGAAGTTCATACAGGTTTCTTACTATTCCCAAGGCATATTAAGGGCTCAAATGTCTTTGATTGTCATCCCCTGATAGTAATGTCACTCTTCACATTCTCCACAGTATAACCAAGTTATTAATCCTAGACAAAGTTCCATGACACTTTTAGGTGGAATTATTTGCTTGTCTTTGTTTCTTTGGAGACTTTAAAGTCTATACTAAAATTATTGAAAAATATCTACTTGTTTATATATTTCACTGTTAAACTGTCACCTTTCAAGGAAATATTTCATTACTAACACTTCACTAAGTATCTGGCACAAAATTACTGTCCAATAAAATTTATAAAATGACTGAATGTATGGCATTTTCCATATATTTTCATATGCATTATATAATCTGACTATATACAGACACTGCTTTTATAAATAAATATGCACATTTAAAGAATATGTTTTAAAAGAACATGTAATAGTATAAAGTGGCATAATCTATAATTTAATATTTGTTCAGTATTTAATTTTTAATATTTAATATTAATTTAATGTTTAGAGCATTAACTATATCTATCTCATTAAAATTAATAAATTTTTATAGTAAAGTCCTGAATATTTTCTTAGTTTAAACATAAAATGACATATGTTTGAATGAATAATATTGTACTTCTTATGGGAATTGCCAAGGGAAGTAAAAAAGCTTTCCAATCTAAGTAAGATACATTAACATATTACTGTAACCAGATGTTAAGAGAAGCAAGAAAGTTAATTGAACTTTCTTCCCAATCTTTCCTGTTCTAATTAAAAGAGAAAATAAATGACTCCATGAGGGAATTACCCAAAGTATTAATAGTCCAAATGCCTAATTTAAATTATCTAGATAAATGCTTTATTCCATATCACACTAAACAATCATCACAAATTTAGTCAGAATATAAATATATTGAGGAAAATCACACTCAAAAAGGAAATGTTGTTTACTATTGATATTAATGTGAAAAAAATGAGAGGAGTAAATTACATAAAAATTTATTTTTTTGTAATCTAACCAATAATAAGAAAAAGAGTGCAACAAATAGAGCATGAACACAATTTGTCAAATATTTTATCAACAAGAATAGGAAGTGATACAAGGGCATTCTTGAGATAATCAACCAAATGTCAGATATGGGAGGGGCATTGCTAGTCTCACTGCTGTGACATGCGACTGATTGTTCAGGACTCTAGAAGGAATTGCTCAGCACAGAAAGAATACAAATGAGATCTCCTCATAGTTCAGACATGTGCAAGACCCTCTTTCACATGAAGGAAGAAGCCATGAATTTGAAGATATCTGTAAGTTTGTTATTTCATTCTCTGCCCAGTAAAGCAAAACAAGGAACCATCCTCAGCAACTGGAGTTGGTAAATAAAATGATAATAGTAGGTGGTGGTTAGAGAATAGATTAGAATGAGAGAAAGGTACTGATAAACAGTGCATAATAGGTATATGAATCACCAGAATTTTAGGAAGTGTAAGGCTGGAGACACCAGGGGAAGGGGTGAACCTGATGGACAAGCTCAGGCCTCACCAAACGAGGCGAAGAGACCAACAGGTTCCAGTCTGACAACATTCTAGAGCCTGATTGGGTAACCCTCCCAATTAGAGCCCTTCCCCAGAGCTAAAAGATTAGTGGTAACTTTCCAGTACCTGGCAAAAGGCCAATGAGAGACCCCCATGTACCCTAAGCTAGCCAATCCTCATGCCACTGTACACCTTTGCTATCCCTCCCCCTGCCTTCTTTAAAAACTTGCTGCCTGCCCTGCTGAGCGTGACTTCCCTGGCCTGTGATAGCCTGACTGGGGAACATCACCCAGGAGTTGCACTCAAATAAACTACCTGGCCGTTTGTTGCCTCTCTTCGCCTGCTTATTTTGGCTAGAATTTATCTTACATTTGGTGCCAAAATCCTGGGAAGGAGCATGAGCGCAGGATCCCGACCAACCACCAGCAGCCCTGCCCCTTCCTTCCCTGACCCGGGACCTCAGCCTGCTCTCCGCTCATGGACCATTTTCAGGTGTGTTTACCTTCCTAAGTTTCCCCCGGTGTGTTTACCTTCCTAACTCCATTTCACCTGGTCCGTTCGAAATTGTAGCTACATCCAGGTCAGTGCATTCAGCCCCTGGGCATCCGGTCCACCCTCTGCGAGCATCCGGCCCACCCCTGGCCCTGTTCTGGGGGAGACGTCCCTCACCCAGGCTCCCAGGACATCTCCCCTGACTTGGCGCACTTGAGACACTGGGCACTCCTCTCAGCGGGATTAGTTGGGGAGTGATGCAGACATGGGGAACCAGCCCTCAAAAGCAGAGGCTCAGACCCTACTTCGGTGTCTCATTTCTAATTTGGCTGTTCTATGTTTGTCCTGGGAAGTTCGCAAATGGAAACTGGTCTTCCTTTGCTCTCAGGCCAGGCCTCAGTATCCCTTGGACAACCAATCTCGCTGGTCCCCTGAGAGAACTTTCAGTTTTGGCCTCCTCACCGACTTAACTAATTATTGCCATCAGAGCAGAAAGTGGAGTGAAATCCCATATGTGCAGGCTTTTTGGACTCTGTGCACCCGCCCAGATCTATGTGTTAAGTGTACTCCTTCCCAAGTTTTGTTAGCCCAGGCCTCCGCGAAGCACCGCAGATCTCTACCACTCCTATTACTGGGAGGCTCTTCTCTGATGGACTCGGTGGAGAATCTCGGCTACCCCCATTCCCACTCCTCCAGGCCCACTGTGGGGGCCAGCTCCCTTCCTCTATGTATCTCTCCTCCATCTTGTTCCCCTTCTCTTCTGGTTTCTCCACCATCTCATTCTCCTTCTATTCCAGTTTCTCCACCACCTTGTTCCCCTTCTCTTCCGGTTTCTCCACCATCTTGTTCCCCTTCTCTTCCAGTTTCTCCACCATCTTGTTCCCCTTCTCTTCTGGTTTCTCCACCATCTTGTTCCCCTTCTCTTCCAGTCACACTGCCATCTTGCTCCACAGGTGTCAACTACACTTCAGATACAGCAGATAAAACTCCCCCATGCCCCAGTCCCCTGCCTTCAAGCTCTGCATCAATTCCCAGGTTGTGTCCCTCACTGCCAAGGTCGCCTCCTACGTCCCCTCCTTCAAACCTGCCACCGTCTTACTTGCCGTGGCTGGTGCCCAAATGGTCTAGCCATCCTGTAACCCGCTCTAAGTCACAGCAGTCTCAAGCTCACATGATGGCTCTTCTGAGGGAGGTAGTGGGGACTGAAGGTGTAGTGTAGGTTCATGTTCCCTTTTCCCTGGCAGACTTGTCCCAAGTAGAATAGAGATGGGGTCCTTTTCCTCCAACCCCGTAATGTTCACTGAACAGTTTAAATATCTCACTCGAGCTTACAAGCTCACCTGGCATGATGTACATGTAGTCCTCCAATCCACTCTAATCCCAGAAGAATATGACAGCACTGTGCCAATGAAGCCCATGCCACAGATTAATGTAAACCTATGGGCAGAGAAGCTATTCCTCTACAAGAACCCCTGTGTGATTATAATTCTCCCAAGGGTGAAGCATGCTGGGATTGCATGGTTTGCTATTTATTGGCAGGTATGAACTCAACCACCCAAAAGGCTATCAATTATGATAAGCTTAGAGAAATTACCCAGAAACCTGATGAAAACCCATCAGAATTCCTCAAGTGCCTAAATGAAACTCTAGGAGTTTTACTAAGATTGACCGGGCCTCAGCATTAGGTTCCTCTCTTCTGGCCATGCATTTTATAACTCAGTCAGCTCCCGACACCAGGTGCAAGCTTACAAAGGCTGAAGATTGTCCCCAGACCCCTCTAGGAGACCTGGTAGATATGGCATTTAAAGTTTTTCATGCCCGAGAGGATGAGAGCGAAAGGAGATCAGCTGCCTGAATGGCAGAACAGACTCAGGCCATAACAGCTGCTCTGCAGCCAGCTCGTGGAGATCGTCAGGGTCTCCCTGAAGATCGACTTGAACCTCTGGGCCCCTGCTTTCAGTGTGGTGAAGAAAGGCACTGGGCACAGAAGTGCCCCAACCAACCACGCAGACCGACCAGATCGTGCCCCAGCTGCAGTAAGCGAGGTCATTGGAAAGTAGACTATCCACTCGGGGGAGGTCCTCCTCCGGTAGCAGAGCCCTGTGGGGGGTGAATGCCCTTGAAGGACTACCCTTCAGACCTGCTGGGCATTCTCAAAGACTGAAGACGCCTGGACTCAGACACCCCCATCACCCTCGCCGAACCCAGGGCCAAGCTGTGGGTAGCGGGTAAGCCCATCTCCTTCTTGGTGGATACGAGGGCTACCTACTCTGTTCTCACCTCCTTTAAAGGGCCTTTGAACCCTGCCAAGGTCTCCATAGTTGGGGTCATGAGAACCCTCTCCAAGCCTTTAGAGATGGACCCAGTGGACTGCACCTTCCAAGGCATCGCGTCCACCCATTCCTTTTTAGTCATGCCTTCCTGTCCTACCCCTCTGTTAGGACGAGATTTGCTCTATAAGTTAGGAGCTTCTATTTACCTCCCTCCTTTTAAATGCTTACTGGATGCCAGAAACTCCCTCACTGCTTTGGTCGGCGAAGGAGAGTTAGAAGACGGTAACCTGAGTCTCCAGGCTTCCTGGACTGCTGTCAAACCAGTCGTGTGGGACATCTCCACCCCTGTGGTGGCAACCCACCACACCCTGGTTTTAATACACCTTAAAGACCCGTCCTGCTTCCCCTCTCGGCCTCAATTTCCTATTTCACAGGCTCACTGAAGGGGACTACAGCCTATTGTTAATCGTCTACTCTTGCAGGAGCTTTCAGTACTGACTAACTGTCTATGCAATACTCCCATCTTGCCTGTAAAAAAGCCTTCTGGAGCGTATCGCCTCATTCAAGACCTCTGAATAATTAACGAGGCTGTTATTCCCTTACACCCAGTGGTGCCTAACCCATATACTCTTCTGTCTCAGGTCCTTTCCGGTACCTCTCATTTTACTGTACTGGACCTTAAAGATGCCTTTTTCACTATACCTCTCCACTCAGACCAGCAGCTGCTATTTGCCTTAATGTGGGAAGACCCTGACACCTGTCAATCTAGACAATTGACCTGGACAGTTCTACCTCAAGGTTTTAGAGATAGCCCCCATCTTTTTGGAGAGACCCTGATGGAGGACCTCTCATGACACTCAATGGGCTAGAGTACTCTCCTCCAATACGTGGATGATCTTTTACATTGCAGCCCCTCAGAGGAGGCCTCGGTCCTGGACACCACATCCCTTCTTAATTTCCTGGCAGACATGGGATATAGGGTATCCCCTGCCAAAGCACAGCTGTCTCTACCTCAGGTTACATACCTCAGGCTAACTCTAACTCCTACCACTAAAGCTCTGATGGCAGACCCAGTGGCTGGGATTAAAGCTTTCCTGCCAACTACTTCAGGAGCTGAGATACTACCCTTTCTAGTATTGATGGAGTTTTTCAGACACTGGGTGCCTAACTTTGCCCTTCTGGCCAGACTGCTCTATGCAGCTGCCACAGAGACTCCTACTGGGCTGCTAACTTCCCCCGCCGAGGTAGCTTCTGCTTTCAATCACTTGTGGGATGCATTGCTCTCATACCCCCTGTTAATGCTCCCCGACTTAACTAAGCCCTTTACCCTATATACAGCAGAGAGGGCAGGGGTGGCCACCGGAGTGCTCATACAGCCAGTGGGGCTGGGGTGCCATCCTGTTGCCTTTCTTTCCAAACAATTGGATGCCACCGCCAGAGGGTGGCACCCTTGCCTCCGAGCCCTGGCAGCTGCAGGAAGTCTGGCCCCAGAAGCCCTGAAATTAACTCTCCAACAGCCCATCAATGTGTATTCCCCTCACCAGTTACAAGATCTTTTGAGTCATAAATCCCTGGCCTCCTTGAGTCCTTCAAGGGTACAGGAATTGCACCTCCTGTTTATTGAACATCCACAGGTAACCCTACAAGTCTCTCCACCACTTAACCTAGCCTCCTTGCTTCCCATCAGCGATCAGGCAGATCAGCCCACTCATTCCTGTGTAAAGATTGGAGAGACCCTTAGGAAACCTAGAGAGGGCCTACAAGACATGCCCATTGAAGACCCTGACTTGACCTTTTTCGTAGACAGAAGCTCGGTGAAGGGGAGTGATGGGGTGTGAATGGTGGCCTATGCAGTGGTGACTCTGTCACAGGTGATAGAAGCAAACATACTCCCATCTGGGACCACCTCCCAGAAAGCCAAATTAGTAGCTCTTACCCAGGCGTTACAGTTGGCAGCTGGAAAGAGGGCCACAATTTATACTGACTCTAAATATGCCTTCCTAATTACACACACTCATGCTGCAATTTGGAAAGAAAGGGGCTTCCTTACCAGTAAGGGAACCCTGATCATCAATGTTAGGGCTATCAGCTGCCTGCTACAGGCCCTACAGGACCCCAAAGAAGTGGCCATTGTGCATTGTAAGGGACATCAGACTGGAAACGATCCAGTAACCAGAGGTAATGCATTGGCAGATGCCACGGCCTGAAAATTAACATGCGGGTCTGGGCAACCCTCTGTGCTATTTCTTTCCCCCTCTCTATTGCCCCAATACCCTGATGATGAATGGCTACTGCTTCTACATCAAAGGGGGATGTTGGGAGATCAGGATGGATATAACTCAGGGGATGAATTTCCCTCCCCCAAGCCCAAGGCAGAGATATCATATCCAAAATTCATCAGTTTCTACACATTGGGCCAGAAGCCATGCACCAGTTTCTCTCCCCCATATTTGCCCCTTATGGTCTCCTCAAGGTGCAACGAAGCCTGCACTACTTGTCATCGCATCTCGTCTCAAGGTGCTCTGAAGACCTGGATGGCCCTCCACCAGATGAGAGGAACAATCCCCAGACAGGACTGTCAGGTCAATTTCACCCACATGCCTAAGCATAAAAACTCCGGTATTTACTAGTTCAGGTTGATACCTTTTCAGGGTGGATAGAAGCCTTCCCCACCAGCCAAGGAACAGCTTCGGTAGTGGCACAGACATTGGTGGCCCATATCATCCCCTCCTTTGGCCTTCCTGCCTCGCTACAGTCGACAGCAGGCCTGCTTTCTTCTCTCAGGTCACTCAGCTAACAGCCAAGGCTCTCAATATCACCTGGAACCTCCATATACCCCCCTACCACCCCCAATCGTGGGGTAAGGTTGAAATGGCTAACCATCTCTTAAAGGACCAACTAACTAAGCTGTCTCTAGAGGTAAAGCTCTCGTGGCCCAATCTTCTCCCCATCGCTCTCACTCAGCTGCATGCTGCCCCCCGGGGACCGGCTGGACTAAGCACATTTGAGCTGATGTATCGCAGGCCCTTCTTACTAAACACAGGCCTGCCCACTACCTCTCCTCCTTTGGCTTCCTACCTTCCTTACTTTACACTGTTGAGACATCTTCTTAGGGAACACGCAGACCAGCTCCTACCCCAACCTACGTCATCCAACAACCCAGGAGACATAGCAATCCTTCAGCCAGGAGACGAGGTACTCCTAAGAGAACTCCAGCCAAAATCTCTCCAACCCCACTGGACAGGGCCTTATACAGTAATCCTCACTACACCCTCAGGAGTCAACTACATGGGCATTCCTCCTGATATCACCTTTCTAGGCTCAAACGGGTACCCAGACATGATAAGTGGGTGTCTTGTGAGGTGGATTCTCTTAAGCTGCAGGTTAATTGTGTCAAGTACAACCAGCCAGATGAATCACCCGGTGGTCTCCAGGTAGAGTTATTCTGCATGGAAGTTTAAGCTCCAACTAACTCTTTATGGAATCAACTGAGAAGTAGGCACCCAAAGTTGCCCACATGCAGGTTGTCAGGCTCCGATTCAAATACCAGTACACACAGACATCTTAAACACTTTCTCAAACCCTATGCTGTGCTTTCCGTATGACCAAATCTCTCATACATGTATTTTCCAGTCTGACATGTATGGGGGATGTCATCCTGAATTAGACACATGTAGAGTTCATGCAGTAGAAAAAACAGCAAGAGAAGTCTCTGACTGCATGTTCTTCAGAATACAAGATAAGCTATACATTACCATTAGTGACCCATGGGATCCACGCTGGGAAAAAGGAGTACAGGGCAAGCTATACGATAGTTACCAATAGTCCCCATGGGGCACAGTATACATCAAGAGGGAATGGACTACTGTAAATCTCACTCTCACGGAGGTCCTAAACACCCAGGCACAGGTATCAAGTAATATTCTAAAAACAGAACAGGCACTAAAACAGAAGATTCAGTCGGACCCCTACCCCCACTCTCTATGACCAACAGGAGCACCACTTTACTGGGCCGGAGTCACTAGAGAAACAGTACAGTTTCTTAATGCTTCACATATCCTCAGCAATGTGCCTGATTGTTTCCTCTTCACTTCCCTCCAACGCCCCCCGGTGGCGGTGGTTTCTGTTAGTTTTTTCCAGGCTCAACCAGTAAACTCTGAAAAAGACTGCAGCCTCCCTTTAAGCAAGGTACCAATGTGGAAAATGAGCCTTAAGCCCGAAGCTTGACATAGTTCCAGGGCCACCAGAAAACAGTGCGAAGAACCATCGTCCCCACTGACCTGCTATCTGACCCAGCGTTCCACCATCTCAGAATTGTCAATGGGAAGCCAATGCCAATGACAGGTAACCGTAGACACTCCAATCTCCTTCTGGTTCTTCTGGTGCAATAATACGCTTACCCAGTGCATCAACAGCACCATGGTAGGACCCTGCTTTTCAGTGATGCTAGTGCCCCAACTAACATTGTACAGCAAACCTGAGGTAAGACAGGCACTAGATGAATGGTCTATATATTAAAACACTAAACAGAAGAGGGCAGTTTTTCTACCTGTGCTAGTGGGAGTAAGCCTAGTTACTGTAGTGGCCGTGGCCGCCACAGGGACATGAGTGTTAGGCCATAGCTTAGTCAGCTCTCAGGTTCTAGCAAGTCATTTGGCGGCATTAGATGACATAGTGAGCCTAACCTTGGGAGAAACCTCGACCTCCCTTATTTCCCTCCAGCGACAACTTACTTACCTTGCCCAGGTCACCCTTCCAAATTAACAGGCCTTAGATCTGCTTACCACAGAAAAGGGTGGAACCTGTATTTTCTTGCAGGAAGAATGCTGCTACTATATCAGTGAGTCTGGGGTCATTGAACTATCGTAAAAAAACTACAGGAACTATAAAAAGACCCCCACAAAACACGAGTACCTGAAGGCAGCCCTTATGGGTTACTTCAGTCTCCCATAATGGTCTGGCTAATGCCTCTGCTAGGCCCCTTAATAACAATTTGTGGTTTACTCTTAATTGCCCCATGTGTTTTCACATTCCTTCAACAGCGCATGGCAGAAATTTCACACATAAAAGTTAATCTACTGTTGCTGCATAAGTACTTGCCCCTCCCGAATGAGCCTCTTTTGGCCATCAACCAGCCTTCAACACCCCTCCCACGATGTCCCTTGTCAGCCAGAAGTAGCCAGATCGTGTCTTCACCCATTATGACCAAAAGGCTGGAATATAAGTCTGGAGGCATCAGGGGAAGGGGTGAGCCTGATGGACAAGCCCAGGCCTCACCAAACGAGGCAAAGAGACCAACAGGTTCTGATCTGACAACATTCCAGAGCCTGATTGGATAACCCCCCCAACTAGAGCTCTTCCTCTAAGCTAAAAGATTAGTGGTAACTTTCCAGTACCTGGCTAAAGGCCAATGAGAGACTCCCACGTACCCTAGACAAGCCAATCCTCTCGCCAATGTACACCTTTGCTCTCTCTCCCCCTGCCTTCTTTAAGAACTTGCTGCCTGCTCTGCTGGGTGTGACTTCCCTGGCCTGTGTTTCAGACCAAGGAACATCACGTGGGGATTGCATTCAAATAAACTTCCTGGCCTTTGTTGCCTCTCTTCGCCTGCTTATTTTGGTTGGAATTTGTTGGAATTTATCTTATATTTTTTGTAAATAATTATGAAATACTGAATGTGTTAATCCTTACATTTTAGTATGTATATATACATTGACTATACCCTACTCATTTCAATTTTCAATGAATTCAATGTTATCTGTGAAATCTGCTTAATCAATAATGAAGATTAAAAGCCATTTCTATGTTGTGTGAATTTTAAATATATTTGAAAAATATTTTATGCTGCTAGTTGCTATTTGTAATTTTACTAATACCTCTTATATTCCATAACATAAATATTATGTTTCTTTCTTTTGAATATTTAAAATTAAGTAAAAAGGAAAAGAAGAGAATATTTTGAAAATAATATCAATAAAAATGCTACATCACAGCTCATAAACTCACATATATCAAAATTAAGGAAAAAAATTCCTAAATGCAGTTTATGTTACTTTTTGTTTAAAAAGAAAGCACTAAAGAATAAGGCAGTCAACCCCAAGTCATGGAAATTGACTAGGAACCAAAGAAAAAGAAACTAAGAGTTGCTTTTTATCCTTTTACTTTCCTTTTCTATAACTTTGAAACAAATATTCTTTCATTACTTTTAACCCTTCTGTATATTCACCTTTAGGTGGCCCACTTTTAAATGCGATATTAAGATGATTCTTTGCTTTATATTTTTATTAAATCTGAAGTTTTGTCTTCTCCAAATCTCTTCACAGTTCCAAAGATAAAACGTTTATTAGGTCCTTGAAAGGAGTTAGTTATTAGAAATATAATGTGAGCCATCCATTGTGCAGTCAGTCATATAATTCATTTTTACACACCTCCCCACCCAATAATGTACATATGACTATAATAGCGATCTTATATTAAAAATTAGCAGGCTGTCTTTCTCTATTTGGTCCAACAGCATCCTCATGCAAGTTTGAACTTTGTCCCTAAGCAAAGCAGGGGGTGATCTGGACTTGCAGCTCTTTTCCTCAGCTTGCTTTATCTCAAGTAATATGATTTCTAAGTTGCATTCACCATAATGTCACTTGAGCCTTGAGTTTTCTTTGTCAGAAGTTATGGATTGTGTGCATGCATATGTGCATGTGTTTATTACATTTATATTGCTCAAATTTATTCCATGGTGTTATTTATATAACTACTTTATTAACATCATAATAGCTGTAGGTTCTATTATAATGTTAACTTTGTAAAATACAATATTTTTTCTGTATGAGTTTATGTGTACTTTCTCCATACATTTTTTATTTGCTTTTATGGATGTGTGAATTTTATTAGTCTCAAAAACCAACTTTAGTTTAATAACTGTCTGTAGTACACTCCTTTATTTCTTCTATTTTCTTTATTGTTCCACTCTTTCCACATTTTACCTTAATTTGCTATTTATTTTTCTAAATTCTTAAGAAGAATGCTTGCTTCACTGATTTTCACTCTGCTTTCTGTTACATGAGCTGCATCAGTCATTTTGACATGAAATATTTTTAACATTCACTTTAATGTATTATTTAATACCCATTGTGATTTGTTCTTTAAACCATCAACTACATACAGCTGTACTGCCTAATTTCTAAGTATTAATATTTTTTAGTTTTTTTTTTTTGCTGCTGGTTTCTAGCTTACTTCTACAGCAAAGACACACTCTGTATGCTTTATATCCTTTGAAATTAGTTGGGATAATAAACAGGAAAATAAAATTCAGTGGAAACAGTAAGCTTCAATCTGACTTCTCAACAGAAGAAAACACAGAATAACACTTTCAAAATGATAGAAAATAAGCTATCATCCCAGAATTCTAGTCCCAGTGAAAACATCCTTCAGACAAACAAAAACTGAGAAAATCCATCAGACTCACACTAAGGTAAATTCTAGAGAATGAACTTCAGGTAGAAGAAAACTCTCTTCAGTGCCTTGTAGAGGGTGTGGTGCATTTATAAGTTGCCTGTTTTCTAAGTCTTTCTGGCTGTGTCTATGTCTGGTACTTGGAAGAATAAGTTTCAGTGCCTCCTTGCCTTTTAGGCAGCACCCCTGTTCTTCCTCTGTCCATGGATTGTGAGCAGGAAGTATGTATATCATTGGCTGGACACAGCATTTATTTAACAGGTAATAAAACCTCATTTGGCTTCTTTTGTGACTTTTTTTATTTACAAATATTGGGGAAAAAATCAGGTTTGTGGATTGTCAAGCAAAGTGTGTCAGAATGACTTTGTCGAGGGGAGCTTTCCATGATGTTATTTAATAGTTTTGATGATCCTGTTTTACTCTCTAAAAACTGCCAAATATTTTTAAGTTAAACATGAAGAATATAATCAGTGGTTTCTGGTTTCATGTTTCCCTTAACCACTATACTCGACTACTTCATGTTTATTGTGTGCTTTTTAAATAGAGAATTTTTCAGTGGCATATACTTAATACTATTTTATCTGAAATTTTTTTGATGATCTCTCTTATTTTGCTAATCTTAAGAGAATGAATCTCATGGGAGGTGATGTTGCGGATATGTCTCAGACGCTGAATGAAACCATTTCAGATTAATGGTTCCATAGTGGGTGTATCGATCCTGAGCTGTCTCTTTGGAAAATAATGAGACCAAGGAACAAAGACTTTGCCCTTGGTGTTACATGCCTCTGTACTCTCCCAGTACACATAAAGGCAGCTTGTTATGCAGAATAATTATGATTGCTTTGGAATAAAAAACAAATTAACCTGCCTCCCTTGTTTCCTACTATTGTTGCTTATATTGGTTAGGCCTTATTTTAATAACCAAAACCATTACAGGCATTTTATACAGAAAGACATTTAATTCATGCATTTTATAAAATGATTGTAAAGGTTAGATGGGTGAGAATCAGGTGGCCATTAGTGAAGCTTTTCATCCAGGGCTAAGAAAGCTAGGGTCAGGAAGCTGTCACTGAATCTGCCACTGCCTTACATATCCACGGGGGTGCTGACTGAAATTGGGAGACATCTATGTCCTCATAGGCTTTTTCATTTTTTTACTAGATAAAAGAGCAAAATGCCAATAAGATGGCATCATCCTTCCTTCTGCCTCATAAGTCTTTTAAGTTCATAAAGTCAGTAAGACCTAATTTGTATCTAGAACAGCTAGTAAGAGACTTTGGGAAATGTAGTTTTTTAGCATTACCATTTTTGCAATAGTGCCAGACACGTAAGAAAGAAGAGCACATGAGTATTGAGAACGAAGCAAACATATCTAACATGGTCAAAATGTCTCAAATTTAAAAGGGGATATCATGTTCAAAAGTGTTGTTAGCATTTTTTTTTTTTTTGGAGGGAAAAAACAAAATTGAGGGTATAATTCTTCTATTTTGTTAATTGCTAGTAAGAACGTTTACCAAAATCTTGCCTTAGATGCACACTGGATTTTGGTCTAGCTGCCAGGTACATTCTTATTACATCCTAGTTGTTATTATCTTTGACATACTCCACTCAGGTCAGAGGCTTTTGATTAGTTTCATTATTTCGATTTATACATAGTACTCCTACGCTCTCCGTGCAAACAACCAAAGACTCTGAGTCTAAATGTAGCTGAGATGATTCAATCTTGTTCCTAGTCTGGCTAGCTGTCCCTTTTTTTCATGGTATAATTGACTTTTTCTTTGAAATCCCATGAGCATTTTTATGAATGCTCAAGAGAGCATTTATTGTCTTACTTTACTCTTTCCCTTAAAATCTACTCTTCTGGTTTTGCAGCAACTATTAGAATGACCCATGGATTTGCTAGCTAAAGATACAGAAAGACAGAAGACTTCATCGGGAGGACAGTTTGGCTTAGCATGCTTGATGATATAGACCACTCCCAAGAGCCTACACTTTTAACTGAGCTCTAAGACTTTTCCAGATCTTTAGAAAATATTTCTCCATCCTAGCCATTCAAGGATTAATTTTGACCTAGATGGGAAGCTTAATGAACTAAAGGTGACAGTTCTTGGGAAAACGAGCCTCACTAAGGGAAAGTAGTGTGGGGTCAAGTTCTCATTCCCCATAGTATAACCTCACCTCAGCCGTTACTCACAGTTCTATGCTTTTTGCAATCTCCATGAATTCTGAGAAAAGGACTAGAAAAAGAAGCTAACTTTTGATTTACTTTACTAATGTATAAATTGCTGCATGATCATACATTGTTTAATAATATCTCATTAGCATATTTCCCATATGGATTGTGTTACAATATTAGAAAGGGAACAAATGCAAAAATAATATTCCTCCTCAATTTATATATAGCAGAATATGCAAGGAATATTATTTGGAACACTTCGTTTTCCTGCTGTATTTTTATATATTCCTTATCATGTTAGGATTTATTCTGGCTTCCCATCCTACACTAATGACAAATGACGAGGGAAAGTAGTAATGGAAGTCTGGCAATGACTATGAATGCACATATCAACCTGAGCAGGAAAGCAATGTAAAGTGACTGACTTAGGATTGTAATGAGAATGGTATAATTTAATGCTATTTGCTAGCCTTAGTAAAATAGATGAATTTTGTACTGTACTTAGCTTATTACAATTTTTGTCACAAAAATGATTCCCTGAGTGGTAGTGCCTAAAAACATACCTTGCTTTTGAATTGTACTTCTGTTGTATGTTGTCCCATCTTCAAGTTTAAAATAAAATGGTTGATCTGTAAATAATTCTATATCTTTCATATAAATTTCCCAATTTCAACCCAAATATATGCTTTAAGAAATTCTCATACTTTTTAAATATTAAATTTGATTGAAATGACCCAAAGTGTAGTTTTTCACCCAATTTTCTAAAACTGTTTTAAAATACATACTATTAGATAACTATAATTTCTCAGAAGTTGCATACATCTTGTACTATTATTATTTATATTTTGCTGTTTTTATATTGACAGAGGATGTGCTGGGATTTTTTAAAACTTATTTGAAAAGATGACACATTATATTCATTTACTAATTCATGATATAACAGTGATGAATTGCTTAGTACAAGCCTGTGAAGAATGTGCTAGCAGGGCTGTGGAAACAATTTTCACAAATGCTCTGTTCTAAAGGGTTTTATAGTTTAGGAAAGAACTTACAGCTAAATAGAACAGCTTAAAGAAGCTTTGTGTCTGTGGATTGATAAAATATCTTTGCAAGTGGTATAGATAACCAACCTACTATAAAAAATTCCCATAACTTTCCTACTTTTAAATATTTGACTACATTCCTCAGGTGTTTTTCAAAATAATTACACATTTAATCCAATTGTGGAATATAAACTTGAAAGTTTAAAAACTATAAATTCATGAGTCATGATTTTCTCCCTTAGTACATCATATTTTTTCTTAAGCAAATCAATTTACTTTCTAGTCATTTTCACAGTGTCAGATTCAGACATAATTTTCTCTTTAGCTTTCAAACAAATAAACTGCCATTTTTTATAGTAATGTTTTCATCATAGCTCTGGAAATGACAAATGGTTTACCAAGTATAAGAAATTGTGAAAAGCAATGTGTTCTTTTAAAATATATTACATTTTCCTCCAATCCATTCAAATAATAGAAATTAACACTTCGGTGGCATGGAAAATCAAGCAAAAAAAAAATAGCAAAATTTGTCCGTGACATCTACACAGAGTAGGGTGAAACTGCACATTCTAAACCTCAGTTCATAGCAGAAATCCTTTTTGTTGATATTAAGAGTTAAGATGAATACATTTCTTTGCACAGACATCACCCTGGTCTACCAAATGAGTAGTGCTAGTCTTTGCTATTTTGATCACAAAAAAGCAAGAGAAGAAAGGGGACCAATCTCATGAATACTGACAGTCTTAGTCTTGTTAAAAGTTTTAATAGTCAAATGCGTAGCCCACTATAGCATCCTTCAAGCTGATTAATTCAGTCACCCTTCTTTGCAGATGGACGAATGATACGGCAATAGACACATGAGGTCCCTTTTCTCTGAGTGCAGTCATTCAGCCCTCAATACCTGTTAGCTGAACAGGACCAATACACTAAGTCCTCTGAACCTTATCTAAATACAGAGAAAGGCATATTCTAATGAGTTCTGGAATAGATAGAGTACTGAAACAGCGCTGGGTTTTCCATTCCAGCTTAACAGTGGTGTACTCACTGGGATGTGGATGCACACTAATACTTCAAGAGTTGTGTCAGATGAACATCACACTAACAACCTGAAGATCAAAATCACATATACTTCTCCAGAAGTTAATATCTTAAGAATTTGATTTGGACTGTGTTCACTTGTCAGAAATCTGAGGTGCGCTATTTTCCCATTGCCAGGATTTGATTGTCCACTCCAGCACTAATCTTCAAAGTCCATTTATTTAGTAGCCTCGGCCAATTTTAAGCTTGTTGAGTACATCACACCTTGAAGGTGGAAATCAAGAAGATGAATGGTAGGTAAGAACTCACTGACGCTGATGGGAATCATTTATCTTAATAGCATGATAGTATAATCACATGCTAACAATGAATATGAGACTCTAGGAGATGACTTTAAGGACAGGTATGACTGTAAGTTCAGTGAGGTTGACAAATTCCAATGCCAAAGACCGTTTCAAACTTGCACATATTTTCTCCAAATCGTCGGTGTTCCTTCTTTGGAAATAATTCTTTGTGCCCAGTAATGAAGGGTATGGAGTATTATACACAGGAGTTAACTAACAATAATATAAGGTATTAAAGATTGTATGTGATAACATTTTTCCAAGGCAAGCAGTGTGGGTTATAGGGATTCTATAGACATCCATATTTACAGTACTATTTTATGACAAAATTCCATACTATTTTTTATTTTCTCATTTTTTTTGCTACTTTTCTTACAGAGCATAATAATTTATATCACAAAATTTTTATTGTGATAAGCACATAAGAATAAGCGTATTGGTACATTTCATCTATATTTTATCATGCTATTTACAATATAAATTCTTCTTGTAACATCCTTACAATTGAATTATTTGTCCCAATCATTTAAAGATACAGAAAAGTGCATGGCTATCCCATTGAAAATATCAAATTTTGTTTTTATAATCTGAAGGGAAAATGGATACAGAAATAGGTAAACATTTAGAATTGGCATATAATTAAGTCAACAGAAGCAAACATTTGAAAGATTTAAATATTTGAACTTTTTCACACGATCTCATAAATTAACAAATTAAGTGCATTAAAGTTTATAAATGTAGCCCTTTTTCACTTTTTCATTTTTTTTATAGCTTTATTTTCCAATGTCTTTCCTGTTCTTTACTGGTATCAGAGACATTTTGTATAATCGTAAGCTGTATAATATAGCAACATGGACTCTGATTCTTTTCAGTGTTTTCATTTATATTTGTTTGAATCAGAAAGCTTCTCCTCTGTCTCCCTTTCCCACTCCCTCCCTTCCCCCAGCCTCTCTCTCTCTCTCTCTCCTCTACCCTAATGTTAAAACACATAAAGTGGAGCAAGTCCTTCCTCTTCCCTTGGGTGAAGACTCATGTCCCTTCTCTGGTTATTCATGATTAATACAAAATGGTTTTTGATAGCTTTAAGACATGGATATGAATCTGATTCAGTACTTAGGGTCCAATAATACTTACTATTCAAGATTACCTTATATAAAACTGTAGCTACTTCTGCTCATTCAACTGGAGCTTGCTTCAGGCAAGAAAACTACAGAAAACTTCTTTGGTCTCTCTAGTTTCCTTACTTAATCACTTCTACCCCACCTCTATCATTTGGCTTCTCACAGTCTCTGACCCTTCTGGAATGCAACAAGGGAGAGAGGAAAGATAAGAGGAACAGAGAAGTTCTTAATCATTCTTTTGTAAATTTGTTTATTCTTTGTATCTGACAGAGGGATAAAACTGAAACTTTCTTTAAAGGGGCTTGCTCCTGGATCAAGTCAGCAATGTCTGATTGTTTGGCTTCCTGCACCACTTTACTTATTGCTTCTTTGGTAATCCATTCCACCCAGAAACTATGTTAAGGTATCATGGACACTCCAGGTGATCCTCTTGGTACAATTTTAAGTAATTCCATCCGGACTATCACAGTAGATCATCTTGTTTCTAAAAAATACCCATTTTCTCTGCATTCTTTCTATGGATAAACTATGGGAATACAGATTGTCCAACACATGCAAATCTTCAAAACTGGTGAGAGAACAGTCATCAGACTTTGATTTTAGGATTTTCTTGGTTGGAGTCTGTGATGTTTAAGTTTATGCATCAACTTAGCTAAGACATGGTGCCAGATATTGGGTCAAACACTCAATAATATTGAATTTAGATCATTAAAAGGAGAGGATTATAGGACAGTGGTGGAGAAGGAAGCACTGGGAATCTGTATCCCCACCTAGACAAAAATAATATTGATGGAATCCATTTGTAGTGGTTATATTGGAGCTCTGGAGTATATTGAAGACTTTCAACTTCTGGGGAGAGTCTTGGAGGGAAAATTGTAGTTTATTTCAGCTCTTAGCACAGTAGCAGCTACCTATCCCCTACTGCATAGCCCCATGGCAGGCATCCCTGTACATGTTTCTAGAGCACACTGCAATCAGCATGCAGGAATCATGGTGGTCAAAAATGATCCTCTTTTTAAATATGAGAGATTTATATGCTTTGACTGTTGATTGATGCTTCTGATTGAAGCAGTGCAGAAGGGTTGGCAGCCATTGTTGTTGAAGCTCACCTCATTGTTGTCATCCTCTCTTCCTCTGGCTTAAGTGACTTCCAGTGGACTTTAAAGGGTCAGCACCATTTTTACCATTTCTCTCACTATTGTCTTTTTTATTCTCTTTTGAGATCCAGACACATTAAAATGAGGACATTCAAAAGCAGCTAATTCTGTATGAAAAATTAGAAAGTCACTACAAATGCCCAGGAAAAGGTGCAGGCTTAAAAAAGAACTGAGAAGATCTGTGTTTACTGCTTAGGCTGATCCCAGCCCAGAGACAGCCTACAAAAGACAAAAATAAATTAAAATAAATTAAAAGCAATAAGCGAAAAACAAAAACATAATAAAGAAAACTCTGGGAAAGGAGAGAATCTGATTTCTTGAATTAATGCATTACTAGAATCAAATATATATTTTTCAACAGAAATATAAGGCATAAAAAGAAATAGGAAATGCATGACCCATTCAAAGGAAAAACAGTCAATCACCAGACACTTCGCTTCAAAGAGACCTGGTGGCAAATCTACAGTACAAAGACTTTACTATAACTATCTTGAAGATGGTCTTAAAAGATGCTCAAAATCTAAAGAGGATGTGGAGAAATTCAAGAAAATAATGTATGAGCAAAATGAAAATATCAATAAACAGACATAAAACCTAAAGGAAACCAAAAAAAAAATTCCAGAATTGAAAAGTACAATAACTGAAACATAAAATTCACTTGAAGGATTCAAAGATTGATTATAACAGGCAGAAAAAAATATCAGCAAACTTGAAAATGAGACAGTGGAAATTACTACATTTGGGGACAAAAAGAGAAAAGATTGAAATAAAATGAATAGGTGTTAAATACATGCGTTGGAGAAGGAGAGGAAGGAGGAAGAGAGGAAGAGGAAAAGGAAAAGAGAAAGGGGCAGAGAAAATATTTGAAGAAATGATGGGTGAAAACTTTCCTGGTTCGATGGAACACATGAATATAAACATTGAACAAGCTCAAGGAACTCAGAGCCCAACACCAAGACATATTATAACCAAACTTCTGAAAATCAGAAAAAAGGAAATCTTGAAAGCAGCAGGAGAGAAGCGACTCATCACATACAAGTGAGCCTCAGTAAGACCATCAGCAAATTTCTCATTAGAAACATTGGGAGCTTGAAGCAGTTAGCTCATATATGCAAAGTGCTAAAAGAATAAAAGTGTCAACCAAGAATGCTATATCTGGAAAAACTGTCCTATATATATATAGTGGGGGAAAAATTAAGACAGTCTCAGATAAACAAAAGCTAAGGAAAACTGTTACCATTAGACCTTTCCTGCAAGAAATACTAAAGGGAATCCTGCCAGTTGAAATGAAATTACATTAGACAATAACTTGAAGGCTCAAGAAGAAATAAAGATGCCCATTTTCCAGGATATGCCATGTGTTAGGCCACATATTGTCTCAATAGATTTGAAAACAGATATACAAAAATATCTTCTCTGACCACAGCGGGATAAAATTAAAGATCAATAGCAGAAATAAAACTGGAATATTCAATATTGTGTTGACTATTATTCTGGGCCATTTGACTCTCAGCCTAAACTTTAGAATCAGTTGCCAATATCGATAAAAATAAGTTGTTGAGAAATACATTAAATCTACTGATCAAATTGGGAGGAACTGACATCAGTGACAATATTGAGTCTTTCTATCCATGAACATGGAATACACTCCATTTGTTTAGTTCTTTGATTTTTGTTCATCAGCATTTGGTGTTTGTCTCCATAGATCTTGCACATATTCCCTTAGGTGTATATCTAAGTATTTAATATGTATGATACCAATGTTAATGTTTTAAATTTCAAGTTCCACTTCTTCATGGTTAGTCTATAGGAAATAAATTAACTTTCATATGTTAACCTTGTATCCTGCAAGCTTTCTATAACTGTTTATTAGTTTCAAGAATTTTTGGTCAGTTTTTTCAGATTTTCTACATAGATGATTGTGTCATCTGCAAACAAAAATAGTTATGTCTTCCTTTCAAATGTATATACTGTTTATTTACCTTTCTGCCTTACTACATTAGCAATGATTGCCATGATTTTGATTAGGGTTATTATGTCACAGGTTATTGAAATTACAATAATGTATGGTAGATAATCATTCTTATAGTAACTAATTATTTAAAGGGCATATGATTAAAGGGGCTTCACAGTGAAGTTGTCACCTCAATCTAACATTAGGTGCTCAGTATCATCCCATGTTTGTCAGCCTCAACTCAGAAAAAGTTGCATCTTTTATCCACCAACCTATTCTTCAGCTATCTGGGATATGTGAGTTATTCATTGCAGAGAAACAGTTTTAAGTATCTCAGAGAAATGAGAGGAGACAAATCGACTATTACTGGTATATTTGCAGACCAGCTCGTGAGAACAGGTAGTTACCAGTTTTAGGGATTTTGCAAGCTGGTTATTAAACACAGCAATTATTAACATTTACTTTTAACATTTTAACATGAGAATTGTATTATTTTCTATGCATCAAGAATATAACAAAGCAACCTGGGGTAAAAATTCTGTTTCGTGTTTGAAGCAGCACAGAGCACATAAAAGCTGTATCCTTATCCTTAAGAACTTTTGAACAATACGCTTTATATGCAAAAAATTAGTTTTGTAAACATAATGAATTTATGATGATGTTAAACACAAATACTCGAGACTCAACACTTCCTTTTTTTTTTAAATGAAAAAAGAAATTTTACTAGTTCATGTAATTAAAAGTCAGTGTATGGACTTCTGACCCAGCTGGATCCAGGGACTCCAACTATTTAACCATGACTCATCCTCTCTCTATCTCTGGGTTCTGCCTTCCTCTTCGCTGGCTTCACTCTCCAGCAGGCAGTCTCTATGGGATGCCTAGGCTGATGCCAGCAGCTCCTGGCTCTGTCCCACCCACCCCAGAAGCCCCAGTGCAGAGTGTCTTCCCACCAAATCTAACAAAAGTCCTAGGGCAGGCTCTCATTGGCCCACTTTGGGTCGCATGTCCATCTCAAGGCCAATCGGCAGGACAAAGAGGATAGATGGCCTGCTTGGCCACCCCTGGGTCACAGCTCACCCCTGGTATTAGTGGTCAACACTTCCTAGTCCGTACAGTGGACTCAGTGGAAGAAAGGGCTGTGTCCACATTCTCACCACTTCCTTTTTATCATTATAACATTTTACTGTAACTGAAGTGCTTGAGGCTATGTACATCTATTATATCAGTAAGGTGAAGACACTATATAACAGAGTGTCGCTGTGCCTTACTTCACACCTTCTCACGTGGTAGCTTAAATTGATTATGGTAAGAGTATTTACACCATAGAAAGCACTAAAAATAGGCTTTTGTTGTGGGGTAGGAATAATATTTAATTTACTAGCACATCACTATCCATTGTTTGTCTTCTACATCTTGTTTACACTTTTCAAATTTTAAGGTGACCTCAGATTTCACAATCTGCATAAGCCAATTAACATAGGGGGCATATTTGGGCCTATACTGTAATCTTACACAACTGAAGATGAGGTACATATCCAGATAAGCTTTTGTATATTCTTCTCTGAAATTTCTTTGATAGACCACAGGTGAGATCACAACATCACATGGCATATTACTGATTTTAGAATTGGTATGATAATTAAAAATGATATACCAATAAATATTTATCTTAGTTACCTAATGAGCAAGAACTAAGTGATCATTCTTATGTACTAAATATGGAAATATAATTATAGTCCAAAAGAAAACAAATACAATTTTAAAAGATAACAGTTCAACAAATATAATTAAATTTATTTATGGTAGTGTAAATTTAAAGCATATATAGGATATATTATAATGCACTGGTCATTAAATTTGGGCTTGCAAAGGCATTGACATACACATATATTATGGTACAGCCACAGATAATTTTAAGGGAAGAAGTATACATAGCCTCAACTTTCAAATATATAATTTCCTAAAAGGGAACTGCCTGAGAATATACCACAGTTTATGTTCTGTCCAACCCCCACCTTTCCTTTCACAATTGGCATGCCCTCTCTCTGCCATCCAGGATCTTTCTAACATGCATTTTCCAGGTGAAAACTTCTAGATTACAAAACCAAGGGCAATCTCCCCTGGGAAAGAATACTTGAGTTTTGAGCAATCATCATGCTGAGGATATAACATTTCATTCAGGCTACATACTCAAGGTAAGGCTTACATTAGAATGAGAGTCCCAAAGTGAGATGGTTGTTGCCTAAGGGATACCTTTTAGCAGGCTTATTTGTATGTGCTCAGATTTTTTCTCATGACAGAAAGTTAATCTGACTGGCTGGTTTGTTTGACACAGAGGGTTTACTTTGGCAATTCTGTGACAGTATCTACAAATGCAATAAGACAAATCTGAAGGCTCACAATTTCAAGGAACATATATTTAATGCATATATAAAATATAAAGTATGCAAAAAATCCTTTGCAACTATTTAAACTTATGATGAAAAATAATGGATGTCAATTTAAAAATGTATGAGGTGTGCACCCCTATGTTTATCACAGCACTATTTACAATAGCCAAGAAATGGAAGCAACCTAAGTGTCCATTAGTAGATGAATGGATAAAGAAGATGTGGTACATATACACAATGGAATATTTTTCAGCCATAAGAAGAAAACAAATCCTACCATTTGCAACAACATGGATGGAGCTAGAGGGTATTATGCTCAGTGAAATGAACAGGATGGAGAAAGACAAGTATCAAATGATTTCACTCATCTGTGGAGCATAAGAACAAAGCAAAAACTGAAGGAACAAAACAGCAGCAGACTCACAGAACCCAAGAATGGACTAACAGTTACCAAAGGGAAAGGGACTGAGGAGGGTAGGTGGAAAGGGAGGGAGAAGGGGAATAAGGGGCATTATGATTAGCACACATAACATGGGGGAGCACGGGGAGGCCAGTATAGCACAGAGGAGACAAGTAGTGACTCTATAGCATCTTACTATGCTGATGGATAGTGACTGTAATGGGTTATGTGGTGGGGACTTGATAATGGGGGGAATCTAGTAACCACAATGTTGCTCATGTGATTGTATATTAATAATACCAAAATAAAAAAAATGTATGAGTTGCTTAATAAGTTTTGCAGAATTATTTGGTAGAAAAATTTGGAGACCAATATTAATACCTAGTCAGTTGAATGTTAGATGAAAACTAATATATTGGAGTTGATGTAACTGTATCCAATGATGAAATGTTATTATTCCACTCAGATAACAATGTATATATTCAAGAGTATTATCCTTATACACTAACAATGGTTATTATTTTCCATGATATTCCCAAGGAATATGGTACTATAATATTTATTTACTGACACAGGATCCTTTGAGGGTTACTGGGGTTTTTGAGATTTTTGATTAATGAAATTTATTTTTTAATAAATCATATCGAGCTTTCTTTATGTGACAGAAAACATTCCAGCTTTGGGGATTTAGAAATTAGTAAATTAAAAAATAAATTCTGCTTCTATTCAGGTCACATTCTACTGAAACATCAGGCCACCAGCCTCCTGAATATGTTAAGGATCGGGTCAGCTGAGATAAAAGAGTCTCCAGCTGCTCTCCCCACACAGGAGGTCAGTGTATTCCTGCTCCTGCTAAAGACTCTCTACACTAGAGAGGATCCCAGCACTTCCACCTAAACTGATTCTAACTGGTTAGTGTTTTTCTCTGCTTAGTCTTGCCCTGGGAACAACATGGAAATGGAGCCCTCCAAGTGGAATAAGGATTTGGTAAATAACAGGTATGGTAAGCAATTCAAGCACAAAGAACAGTGGGGTCCTTCCCTATGAAGATGAAGGGAAGGGCAGAAAGAGAGAAATGATGTACCGTCTGTTAGTCTCCAAAAGAGCATCAAGTGTATAAAATACATATAGTAAACGGACTTGGAATTTGAGCTAGGAAAATTTTGGCTCCCAGATGGTAAAATGGCTGAATAACTGAAACACTACTAAGAGGAAAAGAACTGATTTTAGATGATCAATCTACCTTGATAAACCAGACAAATAATGTACTGAAACAGTATTGTTGATATAGTAGCCACTCTAGATATGTATAGTCTATTAAGAATAGATGGTGACAAATCATTGAACTTACTACATTGCTAATAGAGATGTAGGTCTCAACAAAGAACTAGAAAAACTAAGCAATTTAAGTGGGCCTTTTTCTAGGGATCTTCTTACAAAACTATAGAAGCAGATTTTCCCATAAAGTTTTAGGGTTTATGCTTTTTGTATCAATAAAAAACTGAATTGAATTATTTTGACATAAAACAAAACCATACTTATTTCTATATAGACAATGAAAATAAAGGTACAGAAAATGAGATAAGGACATTTTTCCCTAAAAGTTTCTAATATATGTTTGTTACATGGTAAACAAGGCAAAATAAATTATATACAATAGTACTGAGAAATGAGGGAGGGAAACAGAATCTATTGAATTAAATATAATAATTGCATGCACTGTTGTATCTCTTTAATAACATTTTTAAGTTAATCAAAAAACATTTTTCCTTACAGCTGTGCAGATATACTGGCTATGCTCAAAGTTTGAAAATTATATGTGCTTCTAACAATTTGGTTCTTCTTAGTTTTGGGAAGAAAACATTCCCTCTCCATTTTTATCTCTATTCATTTATTCATTTGATCTTTGGCATTGCACATACAACACAGACTCATTAAATAAAACAGCACAGAGAAAAATTTGTTACCATGTATGCACTGTGAATCTATTTTTAAAAAATTAAAGATTACTTTTCCAAAGTCTTTAAAAATTGCTTCTGAATTCCTGAGTCTGACAGATATGTATTCATCTAAAATAAATAAAGCATAGCTGACAGTTAATTAGATCTTAAATACATTTTTATGACTCTAAATATGCACATATTCATCAGGTTTCAAATGTACCTTGGGATTACTAATACTTTTATTTCTAAATCACAAGTAATTGTGCTCAAAATAATAATTAAAAGTATATATATTTTATTGATACCCACATATCTTGTTTAAAATGTATTTTTAAGAAAGATATTCATGATCAGAACTTAAAATTAAACAAAAGTATACAGTTATACAACCTATGTTTTCTTGGGTACCAATTCATTTACAAATATTTAGTTATTCTTAAGTTTAGAAATGAAATATGTCAGTTGATTTAGTAAACTCTCATTCCTGAATTCTTGAGGCCCTCTGAACATTTCTTGGAGAGAGGAGGAACTTTGAGAAGAAAGGAGGCTACTTGTGAAATGTTCCTAAATAACATTAGTCAGCCTTTACAATAAAAAATTTCATAAAAAATTTCAAAGTTGTTCATTCTGAGTCACTTCACAGCAATAGGTTTCACTCAATTTTATAATGCTTCCGAGAAAATGTCTTTACTTAGATTGAATGCCATGGATTTCTTTTGCAGATATGCATTTAATGTTCCATTTAAGACAATAACAGAATGAAGCATGCCCTGGGATAGAGTGCTTGGGATTTGTATTTTGTTTGATGTTATTTTTTGAAGTGCCATAACTCTAACTTGTATATACTAGAGGTTGTCACTTAGGAGCAGTTGTTTTGTGGGAGATTTTGATATTACATATCTGTAAGACTTTTTTTGTTAGAGAATAAAGAATAGGAAACTTCGGTCTTTATATTACCTCTTTCACTTATTAACAGCTCATTTTAAAAAGCAATGAATGAGACCTATCACATCAGAGTCATGAAAAATTGTTTCTAAATAGCAGTTTGTTAAAATACATCTTGTATTTTAGCATACTTTCCATTCTAGTGGAAAGCTATGCTGAAAGATGTAGGACATACTGGTTTTGTTCTTTGAGTAGGAAGAAATAACTTAAACAGAAAACAAATGTGAAAAAATTATTATATGCTATTTTGGATGATTCATTAATTTTCCTTTAAATAATAACTTAGCTCTTTGTTGAGATATACTCTGATATTTTACTACTTTATGCACAGAAATGTGCTCCTATTCATGTCATTAAATAGGAATTTAAATTGCAGCAATATTATTAAGGAGAATATATCCATTATCCATTTTATTATGTTTTATGATAAACATGAAGACACTGGAGTATATTAGTCATTGAGATGATGACTAGATATTTTGCTGTGTTGAATTATAATGAATAAATGGCATTTATACTGGTTATTTATATACTCTTTTATTTAAGGAAAGTATGCCTGTAGTAGTTACCAACAGCTAACAGTTTATCATTTTATACAGATAGAACAAAGTCACTAGCAGGTTAACAGGACAAATCAGAACTCTTACTCCAGCCTCTCTATCTCACTTCTGAAGATTTAGAGCTTAGAGATGTTTCTGTTGTGTTGATGAAAAATAAAAGAAAGATGGATTTCTACACATGCATGTTCACTCCAGAGCTTAAACCACTTCAGTTCAAAAACTGACCCTGACTTGTAGTAGCTAAGGAGTTCCGGGCATATTACTCCCTACTGCAGTCTCTCAATGTCCTCCTGTATAAAATGGCAATAACTAAATAATAGGAGTGTTATGAGATCAGAGTTAGTATGTGTATGAAGCATTTGGAAAGTGCTTGGCATGTAGTACATGATGTATAGGATATTATTATTATTATTATTATCAACACTGTTATAATGAATGGGGCACAAGCTGTAGAAAGCCCCATACTTTCTATTGTCTTGATTCTGCACACATCTTATTCTATACACATTGTTCCAAGGAAGTGTAGGTAAAATTTTTAGAAGCAGATTAAGATAATTTCTGCAACACTCAATTCATTCTGTTTGAGCAATTTACTTCTGTGGTGCCTCTTTGGTTCTGATTTCTCATTGACATTTTATTACTTTATTGCTGATCTGTCCTCCATATATCAAAGGCAATTCTTAGGAGAAGCTCTAAATGTAAGTGAGTCAAAAGCCAAAAAATCGCATTTTATCTAAGCTGTTATGAGGAAAGAAGGGCGCAAGTAAAATCCTGTGTATCCTGACATGAAAATGGCATATAGCCTAATGATGAGAAAAGAAAAATATGAAACCTAAATTACATCCTAAGGCAGCAAATGACAAGTATGCATGACAGAGAGATGGCATACTTGTCATTTGCTGCCTTAAGAGCTCAGAGAAGGGGTAGCCCACTTTCTAGGAAATGGAATGAAAGTATGAAATAGAAAAAAGAGCAAGATTTAGGTAAAATTAGAAATGGGACAAGGTACTTCATGCAGGAGAATGGGTTTGTGAGGGAAAACAGCATGTGAAGGGGGGTCATATGGTTGGATGGAATAAAGTGATCACTGAAAATTGTGGGTTTCTTTATTTGTCCACTTACCACTGACTACATGTCCTGAACTTTTGTAAAAATTTTCCAATTATAAACTAATATATTCTTTAACACTAAGCAGAAGAAAGCTCATGTGATTGCATTAATATCAGGGAAAGTAGACACCAAAACAAGAACTATTACTGAGATAAAAAGAAGAATGTATCATAATGTTAAAATGTAAAGTCATCAGGATGAGGTAATTCTCTTTAATAATAGAAAATCCAAAAACATATCTGGAAAATTCTACAAGAATGAAATAGACAAATACAGAATTATAATTTGGGATTGACACTCTTCTCTCACTAGTTAACAGAACAAGTAGGAAAAAGTTCAGTAACGATACAGACATTTTGAGTAAGAACTATCTTTATCTAATTGACATTTATAGAACACAGTGTGCAATAATTGCAGAACACCCTTTTTTTTTTCTAGAGCACATTTATCATTCTGTAAGACAGAACATATTCTAGGCCGTTAAACAAGCCTGAATAAATTTTACAAGATTGAAATTTTACAGATGATATTTTCAGAGCAAAACATTTAGAAATTAGAAATCAGTCACAATAAGGTATTTATAAAATCCATAAATATTTAGAAATTAACCCCATATTTCTATGTAAGTCAAATGTCAAAGAAGAAAATCACAAGGAAAAATTAAATTATTTCAAACTTAATAGAGATTAAAAAATTTATAGGATGTAGTAAAGCCATGTTTAAAGGAAAAAACTTAGCTGTAAGTACAATTCTTATTATAGAAAAGGTTAAAAAGGACTAAAATTAATGATAAGTTTCTCCACTAAGAAACTAGAAAAAGAAGAGCAAATTAAACACAGAAAAGTTGGAAGGACGAACATAATGATAAGAGTCGAAATCAATGAATTATAAAAGGGAACAATGATGAAAAAATTAATAAAGCAAAAAGGAGGTTCTTTAAAGAGGTGAGTAAAACTCCTAAAAAGACTACTAAAAAAATAAGGAAAACCATTTTCCAATATTAGGAATTAAAGAAGAAATATTACCAGAGACACTATATGAGGCAAGGATAAGAAGAGAAACTTAAGAACAATTTAAGCCAATATATTTAACAACTTAGATCAAATAGGCAATTTCCTTGAAAAACAAACATCAAAACTAACACAGGAAGAAACTGAAATAATCATATATCTAGTAAAGAAATTCAATTTGTAAATTAAAAGCAAGCAAGCAAATAAAAACTAGAACAAATAGAAAGGCATACTTCTCTTGAGGAAAATTCTAGACTCAGGTGGCTTCACTGGTTCTTTTATGTAACTATAGAAAAATGAATAGTGATTTTACTCAAAATCTTTGAAATAAAGAGGAGAAGGGAACAACTGCCATTTTATTTGAAGAGGCCAATGTAACACCAGCATGAACTTGACCAGATCACCAGAAGAAAAAAATTATATGTCAGTACCCCATGCAAAGAGGTCAATATTCTTAATAACATATCAGTAAACAAAATCCAGTAATATATAAAGAGTTGCATATCATGACCAATGGGGTTAATCTCTGGATTTAGAGTTTGTTTTAGCATTGAAAAACATTGTAATTTACTATATTAACAAACAGAAAAATGATGTGATCCCCCAAACTTATGAAGATAATGTCAATCTGTATGAAACTGTCAGCAAACTAGGAACAAAGGGCGTATACTCAATCTGGTAAAGAACATGTATTTTTTATTAAAAAAAGAAAAGAAAACTAAAACTAAACTAAAACTAACATGTTACTTACTGGTGAAATATAGAGTGCTTTCTCCCTGATCTAATAATTAAAACGTATCTTTGAGTTCTATGAATCACTCTAGCAGATTAATGGAGCCCAAGGAAGGGGGTCATTGGAACCTCTAATCTATAACCAGTTGATCAGAAGCATAGGTAACAACCTGGACTTGTGACTTGTTTCTGAAGTTGGATAGGGGTTACAGTCTTGTAGGACTGAGCCCCTAACCTGTGGGATCTGAGAACGCCTCTAGGTAGATAGTATCAATATTGAGTTAAATTGTAGAACACTCATCTGGTCTGGTGTCAGAAGTGTCGCGAGTGTGGTAGTAATGTGAGAGTAAAGAAGACACACAGGAAGAGGACTGAGTTTTTCCTAAATTAGACACATCTAGGATATATAAATATCTCTAGCAAATCAAAAATAGAAAAATAAAAATTTTTTAAATGGAAAAAAAAAACCTTGAACAGGCAATTAAAAGACTTTCCCAAGACCAATATACCTGTTGAAGGTGACACATATCATTAATCATCAGGTAAATGACTATTAAAACCATAAATACAAATCACCCCTAGTAGTGTGGCTAAAATTAGAAAGAATGACAAAATCAAATGCTGGTAAGCATGTAGAGAACTTGAACTTGTAAGTGGGAATGTCAAATAGTCCAATCATTTTGGAAAATTGTTTGGCAGATTCTTATACAATAAAACATACACCTACACTGTACTCTAGCAATTTTTCTCAGGTTTTCACTCAAGAGAAAAGGCAATATATTTGCATAAAAGACTCATAGAAAAAATGTTTACAGCAGTTTAATTCCTAAGAGCTCTTATCTGAAAATAACCCTAATGTTTTTCAACAGGAGAATGCATAAGGAAATTTAGTACATATTCATACAATGAAACACCACACAGCAATCAAAAGGAATGAACTATTAATAAAACACATGGGTGAATCTCAAAATATTTTGCTCAGTGACAGAGACTAGACCCAAAGAATGCATACTATATGATTTATTTCTATGAAGAATAAGAACAGGTAAAAATTATCTGTCATGATGAAAGCCAGAATAATGAATTTCAATGAATGATGGGAAATGACTAGAAGGGAGCCCAAAAGAATTTCCCGAATTGATAGTTATGTTGTACATCTTGATTGAAGTGCTGTTTATACATGAAACTGAATTCATTGAATTGTTCAATTAGTATCTGTGCCTTTCATTATATATAAATTAGGCCTCTGTAAAAAATAGGAAGAGAGGCAAATATTTGGTGAAAAAGGCAAGGAATTTTGTCAGAATAAATCCTGTAGCTAACACATACTATGCCACTGTGCAAATTTAATAATCTTGTTCTGCCATACGGATAAATACAAATAACACCTCTTCCCAAATTATTAGACTCCCTTTGCATGGACTAATTAGAAAAGATTCTTCTTCTCAGGTGACATAAATCTAAGCTGCAATTTTATTGCCTCTAGTAACTCTTTAGATAGATGACTGTATGAAGAGTATAATCTACACACTTTTACACTACAGGTTTGGACTAAGAAAATGAGTTAAGTTCCCATTAGAGATGAGCTTAGGGTCAAAAGAAGCACTAATGATTATTAAGCAGAGGTGTACCTAACATAATGTAGAAGAGATTAGAGGTTAGGGCAGAATGGAATAGGGAGAAAATTTTTGGAGAAAACTAGAATATTGGCAGGAGGATGGAATATGAGATGTATGTGCATTATGAAAAATTACTAGAACTTGTAGATTGGTGTGACATGGTGGAGACGAGAATGGGAGGAGCCTTAGGTTAGCATGAGCAACTGGAACAAGTTAAATCTTCCCCTAAGGCTGTCAAAGACAGAATACTTCTAAGGATTTATTGCATGCTCAAACATCACATGGAATCTGTTCCCTCTCATGATATCTATTCTCTACTGTATGCTATTTGAAAGTTGGGAAATGAAGATAAGTACAGCTGATCCCTGTCTTTAACTGTTAGTAATTTAGTGAAGTTAACTTAGATTGCTAAGATAACAAGTATGTGTTATCTTAATTTATATAGAATTGTTATAATAATTTATAGAAAATTATCTTAGGAGCAGATAAAGAGCTGGTTAACATAGTTACTAGGAGACAATCTTTGACTTCCATCTTAATACATAAATTCTACAGAGAGGAATAAATTACAAAGAGATCAGGATGTGTAAAAACATACATATGCAAATACATGAGAACAAGGAAGGATTCAATTTATCTGTAGTGTTGAATTATATATGTTAGGAAGTGGTACAAGAGGTTTTGTACATAGAGACTGAGGCCAAGTTGGGGGAATAATGTCTTTTTTTCTGTATGTTGGATTTTGACAACTGGTTACCCTTGGGCTGAATTTTAACTACACATATTTTGTTAACTTATGAAATGTATTAAATAATTTCCGAATTAGTTGCAAACAGACATTGGGGAATTTCTCATAAAAGTTGAAATGCCAATCTTATCTTGAAAAATGAGACTAGCAATATTATTTCCCATAATTTTGCAGCAGGAGTTGAATAATGGTTATTCTTTTAAGATACATATGAATTCCTCACTCTCTATTACATGGTTCTTATTCCTCATTTTTGTTGCTAGCCAGACATTTATGGGTATTTGTGTCAGTTTCTCTTGCTATACATGATAGGTTGTTAAGTAATTTAGTAGATAGTTTGTTTGGTAAGCAGATGCATTATATGTAAAGTCAGTTGGTGACAATATTGTGAATATAGTAAACCTAATTCAGGCTTGTGATAAGACAAAGGCAATGGGAATGGATTAGAGCAAATGGTCCCCAGATGTGTGTGACATAGAATGACTAAAATTGCTTATCTGATAGGTAAAGAGAGATTTCTTAGTGAAGACTATTTCACAGGTCTCTAGAGTATTAAAGATAACTATGGTTAGGTTAATGCTATGTTTAGATATGTTGTTACATGTATATTAGACATTCTGTCATTAAGTATATACTCTAAGTCTTAAGCTTAGAAAATAGAAATGACAGGGAAGTAGCTTCATAAAAGGGAAAAGGAATACTGGCAACTGAGTGAATTGGAAATATGGGTATTACAAAAATGAAATATGTCAGTTTGTTCATCATCGATAACCTAACTCTTTGTTTCTACAGTAGGGCCCAGCCTTGGGAATAGTGATTTTAGAAATGGATAAAAAATGTATTAGTATGGGACTGCTTCCCTACCCATAGCTAGAAGGAAGTGCAAAGCTTCTGGAGGAGTATTAGTGTTGGTTGTGCTAAAAATTCTATGTCAGGTAAATAAAAGCATGCTATCAATCAAGGTTTTCCATGGCTCATGTGTGTGGCTCCAGGAGGAAGGAGGTTCCCTGCTGGGGGCAAGTTCCCTATGAAACCACTGACACTGAAGGAAGACAGGGTGAGAGGTTAGAAAGAAAATGGTTTCTTATTCTCACAGCTCAGTCTCTCTCCTGGCAAATGTAGCTGCTCCACTCTCTCTGTCCCAGCACACTCCATCCCCTCTCACTCGGCTCCACTCCCCAGCTCTCTCTCTCTCTGCCCTCAGCATGCTCTCCTTCCCCCAGCCCCTTCTGGGAGGAACCCTGTGGGTCAGTCCTGGTGACTGAGAGGCACCTGACCAATTATGTACCAGGAACCGCAGGGAGAGAGAATGGCTGCTGCTCTCCAACTGTTACCCTGGACTGGCAATCCCATAAAGGACCAGAGTTCTCTCACAGGAAACATCAGAGTGACGTGCAAACAGGCTCTTATATGCATATCACTCTCAAGGCCAGGTAGAATTCTGGCTGAAATCTTCATTTACCCAACAATCCACCCTTCCAGAATTCTCGCTTCACAGCATGTGTCCCCAGTCTTCTGTAATGGACCCTGTGTGAGAAATCTAGAGCACTGTAATCAGATTAACAACATACAAATAAGAAAAGAAATTATACAGATAACAACAAAACCATGACAATCCTCAGGCCCGAGTATCAAGCTGCATTCAAAGTCCTACTCAGATAGATCCATAGCTGCCATGTTCCACAGGAGGCCAACAGCTAAACCAGCAGGAGGCCCCAGGCATGCTCAGCAAGCAGCAATTCTTGCTAGGGCATGTGCCCAATCCACAAAGACTGTAGAAGAGAATAACCGTAAGGGTAATAAGACATGTGTTTTAATGCTACTAACATAGGCAAATCTTGTCTGCCAAGTAGGAGGCATGCAAGAGAGTGGTCCTATTATAGTACAGTGGCAGGAATGGGGTCACATCCTGGTCTAGTATACCAGACTTTCACCCTTCTCCCTGTGGGAGTTACAAATGGGTCAATATGTAGGACTATGAGAGGCACATGCACTGGCCATAATGATAAAACAAAACTCCCCCATAAGATGCTCTTACCTTCTGGCTGTTTTGGGTATACTACTGTGATCTTCAGGAACCACTCTGATGTTACTCCAGTAGCACATAGAAGGCCAGCTTCCAGGTCTTGCCCCCAAGGCACTAGAAGGGCCAGCATTGCTGGTCCATGTGTCAAAATTTCCAAAGCCATGTCCACTCAATAGAGTCTCCAGGATTTAGTTCAGTTGGTGCTGGCAGCAAGATGTCGTTCTGCTGGCCAAATCCCAGCTTCAAAAATTCCTCCTTAATTTGCAAATGCTGTTGTACAGAAGAGACAGCAATGTGTGTTAGCATGTCCACCAGGCTCAATGTCCCCTTCCAGGGTTTCTCATTCAAATGCCATAGCACTGTCCATAAGCAGACTGGCAAGTCCCTTAGACTATTGGTGTTGGACTTCAGGCCAGATTTTTTTTTTTGGTATCATTAATTTATAATTACATGAAGAACATTATGTTTACTAGGCTCCCCTCCTCACGAAGTCCCCCCACAAATCCCATTACAGTCACTGTCCATCAGCGTAGAAAGACACTACAGAAATCCTACTTGTCTTCTCTGTGTTGCACAGCCCTCCACGTGCCCTCCCCACATTACACATGCTAATTGTAATGCCCCCTTTGTTTTTCCATGCCCATATCCATCCCTTCCCACCCATCCTTCTCAGTCCCTTTCCCTTTAGTAACTGTTGGCCATTCTTGGGTTCTGTGATTCAGCTGCTGTTTTGTTCCTTTAGTATTTCTTTGTTCTTATACTCCACATATGAGTGAAATCATTTGTTACTTTCTCTCTGCCTGGCTTATTTCATGAGCATAATACCCTCTAGCTTCATCCATGTTGTTGCAAATGGTAGGATTTGTTTTCTTCTTATGGCTGAATAATATTCCATTGTGTATATGTACCACATCTTCTTTATCCATTCATCTGCTGATGGACACTTAGGTTGCTTCCATTTATTGGCTATTGTCAATAGTGCTGCGATAAACATAGGGGTGCATTTGTCTTTTTCAAACTGGGTTTCTGCATTCTTAGGGTAAATTCCTAGAAGTGGATTTCCTGGGTCAAATGGTATTTCTATTTTGAGCTTTTCGAGGAACCTCCATACTGCTTTCCATAATGGTTGAACTAATTTACATTCCCACCAGCAGTGTAAGAGGGTTCCCCTTTCTTCACAACCTTGCCAACATTTGTTGTTGTTTGTCTTTTGGATGGTGGTGATCCTTAATGGTGTGAGGTGATATCTCATTGTGGTTTTAATTTGCATTTCTCTGATGACTAGCAATGTGGAGCATCCTTACATGTGTCTGTTGGCCATCTGAATTTCTTCTTTGGAGAACTGTCTATTCAGCTCCTCTGCCCATTTTTTAATTGGCATATTTGCTTTTTGTTCATTGAGGTGCATGAGCTCTTTTGTATGTTTTGAATGTCAACGCTTTATCGGATCTGTCATTTATGAATATATTCTCCCATAGTGTAGGGTACCTTTTTGTTCTATTGATGGTGTCCTTTGCTGTACAGAAGCATTTCAGCTTGATATAATCACACTTGTTCATTTTTGCTTTTGTTTCCCTTGCCTGGGGAGATATGTTCATGAAGAAGTTGCTCATATTTAGGTCTAAGAGATTTTTGTCTATGTTTTTTTCTAAGAGTTTTATGGTTTCATGACTTACATTCAGGTCTTCGATCCATTTCAAATTTACATTTGTGTATGGAGTTAGACAGTGATCCAGTTTCATTCTCTTACATGTAGCTGTCCAGTTTTGCCAGCACCATCTATTGAAGAGACTGTCATTTCCCCATTGTATGTCCATGGCTCTTTTATCGAATATTAATTGACCATATATGTTTGGGTCAATATCTAGAGTCTCTATTCTGTTCCACTGGTCTGTGGCTCTGTTCTTGTGCCAGTATCAAATTGTCTTGATTACTGTGGCATTGTAGTAGAGCTTGAAGTTGGGAAATGAGATCATCCCCCCGCTTTATTCTTCCTTCTCAGGATTGCTTTGGCTCTTCGGGGTCTTTGGTGGTTCCATATGAATTTTTGAACTATTTGTTCCAGTTCATTGAAGAATGCTGTTGGTAATTTGATAGGGATTGCATTGAATCTGTATATTGATTTGGGCAGGATGGCCATTTTGATGATATTAATTCTTCCTAGCCAGGATCGTGGGATGAGTTTCCATTTTTTAGTGTCCTCTTTAATTTCTCTTAAGAGTTTCTTATAGTTTTCAGGGTATAGGTCTTTCACTTCCTTGGTTAGGTTTATTCCTAAGTATTTTATTTTTTTTGATGAAATTGTGAATGAAATTGTTTTCCTGATTTCCCTTTCTATTAGTTCATTGTTAGTGTATAGGAAAGCCACAGATTTCTGTGTGTTAATTTTGTATCCTGCAACTTTGCTGAATTCTGATATTAGTTCTAGTAGTTTTGGGTTGTACTCTTTAGGGATTTTTATGTACAATATCATGTCATCTACAAATAGAGACAGTTTAACTTCTTCTTTACTAATCTGGATTCCTTGTATTTCTTTGTTTTGTCTGATTGCTGTGGCTAGGACCTCCAGTAGTACGTTGAATAACAGTGGGGAGAGTGGGCATCCCTGTCTTGTTCCTGATCTCAGAGGAAAAGATCTCAGTTTCTCGCTGTTCAGTATGATGTTGGCTGTGGGTTTATCATATATGGCCTTCATTACATTGAGGTACTTGCCCTCTATGCCCATTTTGTTGAGAGTTTTTATCATGAATGGATGTTGAATTTTGTTGAATGCTTTTTCAGCATGTATGGAGATGATCATGTGGTTTTTGTCCTTCTTTTTATTTATGTGTTGGATGATGTTGACGGATTTTTGAATGTTGTACCATCCTTGCATCCCTGGGATGAATCCCAGTTGGTCATGTCATATGATCCTTTTGATGTATTTTTGAATTCGGTTTGCTAATATTTGGTTGAGTATTTTTACATCCATGTTCATCAGGGATATTGGTCTGTAATTTTCTTTTTGGTGGGGTCTTTACCTGGTTTTGGTATTAGGGTGATGTTGGCTTCATAGAATGAGTTTGGGAGTATTCCCTCCTCTTCTAGTTTGAGAAAACTTTAAGGAGAATGGGTATTATATCTTCCCTGTATGTCTGATAAAATTCCGAGGCAAATCCATCTGGCCCAGGGGTTCTTAGGTCGTTTATTGATTACTGATTCAATTTCTTTGCTCATAATTGGTTTGTTTAGATTTTGTGTTTCTTCCTTGGTCAGTCTTGGAAGGTTGTATTTTTCTAGGAAGTTGTCCATTTCTTTTAGGTTTTCCAGCTTGTTAGCATATAGGTTTTCATAGTATTCTCTAATAATTCTTTGTTTTTATGTAGGGTTCATCATGATTTTTTCTTTCTCATTTCTGATTCTGTTGATGTGTGTTGACTTTCTTTTTCTCTTAATAAGTCTGGCTAGAGGCTTATCTATTTTGTTTATTTTCTCAAAGAACCATATCTTGGTTTCATTGATTTTTTTCTGTTCTTTCATTCTTCTCAATTTTTTAAATTCTTCTCTGATCTTTATTTATTATGTCCCTCCTTCTGCTGACTTTAGGCCTCATTTGTTCTTCTTTTTCCAGTTTTGATAATTGTGATGTTAGACTTTTCATTTTGGATTGTTCTTCCTTCTTTAAGTATGCCTGGATCGCTATATACCTTCCTCTTAAGACTGCTTTCGCTGCATCACACAGAAGTTGGGACTTTCTGTTGTTGTTGTCATTTGTTTCCATATATTGCTTGATCTGTATTTTAATTTGGTCGTTGATCCACCGATTATTTAGGAGCATGTTGTTAAGCCTCCATTTGTTTGTGAGCCTTTTTGTTTTCTTTGTAGAATTTATTTCTAGTTTTATACCTTTGTGGTCTGAAAAGTTGGTTGGTAGAATTTCAATCCTTTGCAATTTACTGAGGTTCTTTTTGTGAGCTAGTATGTGGTCTATTCTGGAGAATGTTCCATGTGCACTTGAGAAGAATGTATATCCTGTTGCTTTTCGATGTATAGTTCTATAGATGTCTATTACATCCATCTGTTCTATTGTGTTGTTCAGTGCATCTGTGTCCTTATTTTCTGTCTGGTGGATCTGTCCTTTGGAGTGAGTGGTGTGTTGAAGTCTCCTAAAATTAGTGCATTGTATCTATTTCCTCCTTTAATTCTGTTATTATTTGTTTCGCATATGCTGGTGCTCCTGTGTTGTGTGCATATATATTTATAATGGTTATATTCTCTTATTGGACTGACCCCATTATCATTATGTAATGTCCCACTTTATCTCTTGTTACTTTCTTTGTTTTGAAGTCTATTTTGTCTGATCCTAGTAATGCAACACCTCCTTTTTTCTCCTTGTTCTTTGTATGAAATAACTTTTTCCATCCCTTGTCTTTTAGTCTGTGTATGTCTTTGGATTTTAGTTGAGTCTCTTTTAGGCAGCATATAGATGGGTCTTGCTTTTTTATCCATTCTATTACTCTGTGTCTTTCGGTTGGTGCATTTAGTCCATTTACATTTGGGGTGATTACTGAAAGGTATATACTTATTGCCATTGCAGGCTTTAGATTCATGATTACCAAAGGTTCAAGGTTAGCTTTTTAATATCTTTCTGTCTAACTTACTTAACTCACTTATTGAGCCATTATAAACACTGTCTGCTGTTTCTTTATTTCTCTCTCTTCTTATTCCTCCTCCTCCATTCTTTGTATGGTGGGTGTTTTATTCTGTGCTCTTTTGTGTTTTCTTTGACTGCTTTTGTGGTTAGTTGATTTTATTTTTTGCCGTTAGTATTTGGTTGGTCTGCTTTCTTTGGTGTGATTTTACTTTCTCTAGTGACATCTATTTAGCCTTAGGAGTGCTCCTTTCTAGAGTAGTCCCTCTAAAATACCCTGTAGAGGTGGTTTGTGGGAGGCAAATTCCTTCAACGTTTGCTTGTCTGGGAATCGTTTAATTCCTCCTTCATATTTAAATGATAATCATGCTGGATATAGTATTCTTGGTTCAAGGCCCTTCTGTTTTATTGCATTAAATATATCATGCCATTCTCTTCTGGCCTGTAAGGTTTCTGCTGAGAAGTCTGATGATAGCCTGATGGGTTTTCTTGTGTAGGTGATCTTTTTCTTCTCTCTAGCTGCCTTTAAGATTCTGTCCTTGTCCTTGAGCTTTGCTATTTTAATTATTATGTGCCTTGGTGTTGTCCTCTTTGGGTCCCTTCTGTTGGGAGTTCTGTGTATTTCTGTGGTCTGAGCGACTATTTCCTCCCCAACTTTGGTGAAGTTTTCAGCAATTATTTCTTCAGATACACTTTCTATCCCTTTTTCTCTCTCTTCTTCTTCTGGTACCCCTATAATGTGGGTATTGCTCCTTTTTGATTGGTCACACAGTTCTCTTAATGTTGTTTCAATCCTGGAGATCCTTTTATCTCTCTCTGCATCAACTTCAATGGGTTCCTTTTCTCTGGTTTGTAATCCATCAATGGCCTCTTGCTTCTCATCCATTCTGCTTTTAAATCCTTTCAGAGATCATTTTATTTCTGTATTCTCCCTCCTTAGCTCTTGCATATTTCTCTGCAAGTCCATCAGCATGGTTATGACCTCACTTTTAAATTATTTTTCATGAAGATTGGTTAGGTCTATCTCCCCAGGTTCTTTTTCAGAGGAGACTGTCTGAGTTAATCTTGTCTGTATCAAATTCTTCTGCTTTTTCATGGTGATAGAGGTAGTTGTGGGGAGCTGGTGCATGTGTTGGCTGGGAGAACATCCCTTCTTGCTAGTTTGTGGCCTTCCTCTCCTGGGAGAATGGCGACCTCTAGTGGGTTGTGTTGGGCAGCTGCATGTAGACTGGGTATATCTGCTTCTTGCCCGGCAGCTATGAAGGAAGCTCTGTGCACGGTTGCTGTGGGTGTGGCCACTGCCTCTATGGTTGAGTCGCGCCAGAGTATCTCCGTGAGGGGTCTCAGAGCTGTGCTGCCACCCAGATCATTAGGGCGCCTGGAGTTCCCCAGGTTCCCCGCTGTTGAGCTGTTTGTGCTGGATGCCTCCGTCCAGCTGTGGCGTTCTTGTCCCTTTAAGACTTTCAAAAAGCACTTGCTTTTCTTTGTTCCAGGGGTGCTGGCTGCGGGGACTGTCCTGTTCCCCTGGTATCCAGCACCGCACACACTGTGTGTCTGCGCTCTGGTGCAGGTGGCTAGGGCTGGGTGTTTAGTAGTCCTGGGATCCCTCTCCCTCCCCGCTCCAACTCCTCTCCTCCCACTGGGAGCTGGGGTGAGGGGTGTTCAGGTCCCACCAGGCCGCAGCTTGTATCTTTCCCCCTTTGCGAGGCGCTGGGTTCTCGCAGGTATAGATGCAGTCTGGCTGTTGTCCTATATCTTCTGGTCTCTCTTTTCGGATTAGTTGTATTTGTTGTATTTTCAAAAATATTTATGTTTTTAGGAGGATATTTCCACTGCTCTACTTACACCACCATCTTGGCTCCACCCTCTTCAGGCCAGATTTTAACAAACCATTTTACCTCTCTATTTTGCCTGCCCAAATAGGGTTATATGGTACATGAAACTTCCACTTTATCCCTAACTGTCACACCCCAGCTGCTCATTTCTCTCTTTCCTGGCATGCTCCACCACCTCGTGCTCAGCTCTGCTCCCCAGCTCTCTCTCTGTGGCTGTGGCATGCTCTCCTGACCCCTGCCCCTTCTGGGAGGAGCACCATGGGTGGGTCCCTGGTGACTGGCAGGCACTTAACCACTGATGTTCCAGGAAGGGAAGGGAGGAGAGAATGGCTGCTACTCTCCATCCCTTAGCCAGGACCAGTAGTCCCATGAAGGACTGCTGGTTCCACCATAGCAAACATCATACTGATATGCAAACAGGCCTTTCTACATTTGTCACTGTCAAGGCCAGGCGGAATTCTGGTTGAATACTTTCATTTACCTAACAGTCTGATATGTAGGAATTCTGGAAGATCCATCCAGAATGTCAGCCTGTGAGGATTTAACAATGACATGAAAGTCTGTAGGCTTGTAAATGGTTGTAACAGAAGGATAAGATGCAATGAGTGGGGGCACTGTGACTAAGGAAAAGAATGGTTTTCTGCCACGAATGTACCATAGTACTCCAAAGCCAGATGGCACCACTGTAGCTTAGCAGCTAGCAGTTCAAAAGTGATCACAGATAATGTGCTTCTTGAAAGATGACAGCATTAAATCCTATACAATCAGTATGCATGTTTGTTTTCTCTCCCTTGCCACCAGAAAAATACCTCACATACTCACTTGCCATTGGAACAGGAGAGAAGAAAGGGGGAAAAAGTCAACTCTCATATTTGAAGGGACACTGACCTACTTAAGTAAGCCTATTTAAAATAAAATTGAACAAAGAATAAAAAAAATCAGAAAAGAACAAAAAAGCATTAATTAACATTTGAAGTAAGAAAGCTACAAATATTTATATTTTATATTTTAATTTTTGTTTGTCCTATACTCATGTATATGGAAAGTTGGAAAGGTGATGTGAGAAAGATGAAATTAGCTGCAGAAAATAAAGTAGTGGTAATTCCTTTGCACATCTGTCAGGTAGAATGTACATCTTTAATCCACAAGAACAAATGGGTTGATAATATTTCTATATATTTACTGAACACTTACTATGTCCTGGAAATAGCCTAAGTAGATTATATTAATTAGCTTAATTACTCCTCATGGGGAGGAATCTTTGGAATAGATTATTGGTCTTGTTCTTATCACTGTCTACAGATAAAGTAACAGAAGCAAAAATAAAATAAGTATTATTTAACAGACAGATATAGCTATTAAATATCAGAGCTAAATTCTAAATATTTACAGCTGGAACTGAAAGCCTACCTTCTTGTTCACTGTGTTTATTTCTCTAAGTCAGAGAAAATAGGAGGAGCACCAATTTGTAAGGAACAAGAAATGGATCTTGTTTCACTGGTTGGGTTTAAACAAATTCCCTTATGTACAAATAGGAAGGTACTACATTATGTTAGTTCTTTAAGAACTTAGATAAATGAATCATCTTCTTTGAAAAAAAAATTAATGAACAACATAATTTTATAGGAAAGTACTGATTTAGGCATAATTCAAATATGGTATTATTTATCATCATACATATTGCTTTATTCCTCAATAAAGTCATACAAAAACAGAGAGTCATGAAATATTAGTACCAGAATAAATTTTAGAAACCATCTAATCCATTTTTTTCATTCATTCTGAGATAAAATTAATGCCTTAAAAATGCACAAAGTAAACCTGACTCAGAACTCAGGGAATCTGACTAAGTAATTAAAAACTAAACCTAGGTACTGCAGAGACATCAAAATGAAATGATAAAAATGCGTCCTTGCTCAGAGATTTACAGTGTATGGAAAAAGAGACAAATTTTTAGGAATGTACAGTAAGATGTATTGTTTTATCCTTTCAGAATATGTCTGGAAAACTTCCCAATTAGCCCACGTTCTCAACTCAGCTAACACAGCAAAACCTCAGAAATCCTAGACAGGAAGTAGAGAAAACTTAAGCTTGAAAATTTGTGTTCCTGGTTTTGTGTGTGTGTGTGTGTGTGTGTGTGTGTGTGTGTGTGTGCACGTGTTTCTAAAACATTGAAAAGATTTAAATAGTCATCGAAGATATAGAATAATAAACTAGGAAGCCCTCTTAGGTAAAATTAAAATATTTCAAAGCTAAATTTGGGACAAAGTAAGTATTATACTCAAATATTTTTTACTCTTCCAGAAGAATTCGGATCGTTCTTTCTTAATTCAGATTAATGTCAGCTAAACTCCACATTCTGTGTTTGCGGAAATGTTCAGCTAGGTAAAAGTTAAGAGAAAGGGAAGCAAGATGATAGAGAGGTTCTATCCTTACCGCCACCCCTACCTAAAATCACTGCAGTCCCAAGTTTATCAAATTATATGTTCCTTCTTTTCTAATTGTAATTTAAACAAATATTTCAAAATAATTAGAAAAAAAATCTAGTTGAATCAGTGGCCAGCTAACCAATAATGTGAATTTTCATGACTATTTGCCCAGTGTTTTACAACTGCCCCTCCTTGTTTTCATAGAACCAGGTCTCTCTTACATAAAGTGACAATGTCTTGAAAAAAGACACACACAAACACACACACTCAGGAACATTTAAAGATTCTGATTTCTACTTTTGTGAAATAGAAGGAAAATATTTTCCCTTTTGTTTATTCTACTTTGTACTTTAAATCAATAGCAGCTTTTAGTTTGCAAAACCTCTTAAAATATATACTACTTTTACTAACTATCTGAAGTTAGTTTATCTTAGGATAATTATTTATAAAAAATATTTGGAAAACATGTTCATATGTAGGTTGACTAATTATTAAATAGGATGTACTGTTAAACTAAACCCATTCATTTCCTCAAATCAGATTTAATATAATTAGACTTATAACTGATTCAAAAGTAAAATATAACATACATAAATAAAATCACTCCAGAGTTGAAACAACTGCTTATTATATGTCAGGGTATTGTTTTATCTCTTACAAACATTAATTAACAAAATAACCATGAAACCTTACATTGTAGATGCACCTGTATTATACCCATTCTACTGGGTATAAATGCAAAGTAAAATAAATATGAGAAAACTAAGGCCCAGGGCAGTTAAATAAATTGTCCAAGTTCATCCAGGTAAGGCATGCAGAACCAGAATTCCAAATGGAGCTAATTCCCGTATACAGATATCTTTAATACAGCTCACACTCTTTCCTTGACCCAATCAACTTTTTTTTCTTTTTGAGAGGGCATCTCTCATATTAATTGATCAAATGGTTGTTAACAACAATAAAATTCTGTATAGGGGACTCAATGCACAATCATTACTAAACCCCAAGCCTAATTCTCAACAGTCTCCAAACTTCTGAAGCATAACTAACAAGTTCTTACATGGTGAACAAGTTCTTACATAGTGAATAAGTTCTTACATGGTGAACAGTACAAGGGCAGTCATATCACAGAAACTTTCGGTTTTGATCATGCATCATGAACTAAAAACAATCAAGTCAGATATGATTATTCATTTGATTTTTATACTTGATTTATATGTGAATCCCACATTTCTCCCTTATTATTATTATTATTTATTATTTATTTTTTTTTGAGAGGGCATCTCTCATAGTTATTGATCAAATGGTTGTTAAGAACAATAAAATTCTGTATAGGGGACTCAATGCACAGTCATTAATCAACCCCAAGCCTATATCTCAACAGTCTCCAATCTTCTGAAGCATAACAAGTTCTTACATGGTGAACAAGGTCTTATATAGGGAATAAGATCTTACACGGTGAACAGTGCAAGGGCAGTCATATCACAAAAACTTTCGGTTTTGATCACGCATCATGAACTATAAACAATCAAGTCAGATAGTATTATTATTATTATTTATTATATTATTATTATTATTTTTTAAATAAAATGCTGAAGTGGTAGGTAGATGCAAGATAAAGGTAGAAAACATAATTTAGTGCTGTAAGAGGGCAAATGTAGATGATCAGGTCTGTGCCTATAGACTAAGTATTAATCCAAGTTAGACAAGGGCAACAAAACATCCACAGATGCAGAAGATTTCTCTCAAAACGGGGGGGTGGGGGTGAGGTTCTAAGCCTCACCTCTGTTGATCACAAATTTCTCACCTGATGGCCCCCCTGTGACTGTGCCTGTCTTAGGTTGTTCCTCCCTTGAGGAATCTTACCCGTCTCTGGCTAACCAGCTGTCTTCCGGGGCCATACAGGGAAATGTAAGTTGGTAAGTGAGAGAGAAGCAATATTCTTTGAAAAGGTTAGCTTTTTACTTCTTTGCAGATTTATGCCCTGTGGCTTCTATGCCCAGCATTTGTCTTGAGGTATCTTTACCACTTGGAAGAATTATGATACTCAGTAATTTTCAATATGAGGCACGAATTATACTAAAGGGTTGTAATTAGGAAGGAAGAAGAAAAGCTATAGAAGTAGCAGACAGAAGAAAACATGGGAAGATTGATTATTTATTTGACATATCTTCTTGTAGAGTAAAATAAGCATGTATAGGTTTTAAACTACTAATTTAATTGCGTACACACATAAACATAATAGGAATACAGCTACATAACAAAAGCAGACCTACATTTACCAGTCATATCCACTGAAACCAAGAAAACCAGTTAGGTACCCTAGGCATTTGTGAAAACTTATCAATGATATGATGGATATTGTCTAACTGAATTTGAATAGTTTGAGAAAAATCAGACAAATTAAAACAACAAATTCCTGAGGACTGTTCACATACCATATGTTCTTTTAACAGTAGATAGTCTATAGTCGCATGATTTTGGAGCACTCCAACTTGCACTTCTCCTAATTCTTGGTTGAGTTCCGACCATATAGATCCAGTCAAATTTGTTGTTACTGTATGCACAGGCCAAGTTAGATATCTCCTTCTTCATTCCAATGGCAAGTCCAGGAGCCGGTAGAATGAATGCAGCTACAACTGCAACAGCGCCAGGATCTTTGTTGAAGTTCTTTGATGATCATCTTCTGGAATGACTCTTCCAGAGGATGTTGATGTTGGAAGTTCTTCTTCATATCGTATCTTAATTCATTTTTTGGGTAGCCAAATTAGGCTTTGATCCTATGTATAAACACAAACAAACCCTTTGCCCACACTTTGATATGCCATTGATACCATTGTGAAGAACTTATTGGAGATCACCACACAGGAACTGCTTTTTTTTTTTTTAAGAGAAAGGAATATTCTCAGAAAAATGTACTTCCATAGCTGATAATCTGGCACCCTTTAAAAGATCAAAATTAAGGATATGTAAAGCATGCATTAATGGTTGATTTGCAGTTAGTTTTATCCTATCAGGGAGTAATCCCCCTTTTTCTTCTCTTCTTTTTTTTTGGTTATCATTAATCTACAATTACATGAAGAATATTATGTTTACTAGGCTCTCCCCTATACCAAGTCCCGCCCCACAAACCCCATTACAGTCACTGTACATCAGCATAGCAAAATGTTGTAGTATCACTACTTGTCTTTTCTGTGTTGCACAGTCCTCCTCTTTCACCCACCCCCCACATTATGCATGCTAATCATAATACTCCCTTTCTTATTTCCCCACCTTATCCCTCCCTACCCACCTATCCTCCCCAGTCCCTTTCCCTTTGGTACCTGTTAGTCCATTCTTGGGTTTTGTGATTCTGCTGCTGTTTTGTTCCTTCAGTTTTTCCTTTGTTCTTATACTCCACAGATGAGTGAAATCATTTGGTATTTCTCTTCCTCCACTTGGCTTATTTCACTGAGCATAATACCTTCCAGCTCCATCCATGTTGTTGCAAATGGTAGGATTTGTTTTCTTCTTATGGCTGAATAATATTCTATTGTGTATATGTATCACATCTTCTTTATCCATTCATCTACTGATGGACACTTAGGTTGCTTCAAATTCTTGGTTATTGTAAATAGAGCTGTAATAAACATAAGGGTGTATCTGTCTTTTTCAAACTGGAGTGCTGCATTCTTAGGGTAAATTCTTAGGAGTGGAATCCTGGGTCAAATGGTATTTCTATTTTGAGCATTTTGAGGAACCTCCATACTGCTTTCCACAATGGTTGAACTAATTTACATTCCCACGAGCAGTGTAGGAGGGTTCCCCTTTCTCCACAACCTCGCCAACATTTGTTGTTGTTTGTCTTTTGGATGGTAGCCATCCTTACTGCTGTGAGGTGATATCTCATTGTGGTTTTTATTTGCATTTCTCTGATGACTAACAATGTGGAGCATCTTTTCATGTGTCTGTTGGCTGTCTGAATTTCTTTTTGGGAGAACTGTCTGTTCAGTTCCTCTGCCCATTTTTTAATTGGATTATTTGTTTTTTGTTGTTGAGGTGCGTGAGCTCTTTATATATTTTGGATGTCAGGCCTTTATCAGATCTGTCATTTACAAATATATTCTCCCATACTGTAGGGTACCTTTTTGTTCTATTGATGGTGACTTTTGCTGTACAGAAGCTTTCAGCTTAATATAGTACCACTTGTTCATTTTTGCTTTTGCTTTCCCTGAACGGGGATATATGTTCAAGAGGTCACTCATGTTTATGTCTAAGAGATTTTTGCCTATGTTTTTTTCTAAGAGTTTGATGGTTTCATGACTTACATTCAGGTCTTTGATCCATTTCGAATTTACTTTTGTGTGTGGGGTTAGAAAGTGGTCCAGTTTCATTCTCTTACATGTAGCTGTCCAGTTTTGCCAGCACCATCTGTTGAAGAGACTGTCATTTCTTCACTGTATGTCCATGGCTCTTTTATCAAATATTAATTGACCATATATGTTTGGGTTAATGTCTGGAGTCTCTAATCTTTTCCACTGGTCTGTGGCTCTGTTCTTGTGCCAGTACCAAATTGTCTTGATTACTATGGCTTTGTAGTAGAGCTTGAAGTTGGGGAGTGAGATCTCCCCCCACTTTATTCTTCCTTCTCAGGATTGCTTTGGCTATTCAATGTCGTTGGTGTTTCCATATGAATTTTTGAACTATTTGTTCCAGTTCATTGAAGAATGTTGCTGGTAATTTGATAGGGATTGCATTGAATCTGTATATTGCTTTGGGCAGGATGGCCATTTTGACGATATTAATTCTTCCTAGCCAAGAGCATGGGATGAGTTTCCATTTGTTAGTGTCCCCTTTAATTTCTCTTAAGAGTGTCTTGTAGTTTTCAGGGTATAGGTCTTTCACTTCTTTGGTTCGGTTTATTCCTAGATATTTTATTCTTTTTGATGCAATTATGAATGGAGTTGTTTTCCTGATTTCTCTTTCTATTGGTTCATTGTTAGTGTATAGGAAAGCCACAGATTTCTGTGTGTAAATTTTGTATACTGCAACTTTGCTGTATTCTGACATCAGTTCAAGTAATTTTGGAGTGGAGTCTTTAGAGTTTTTTATGTACAATATCATGTCATCTGCAAATAGTGACAGTTTAAGATCTTCTTTACCAATCTGGATTCCTTGTATTTCTTTGTTTTGTCTAATTGCTGTGACTAGGACCTCCAGTACTATGTTAAATAACAGTGGGGACAGTGGGCAGCCCTGTCTTGTTCCCGATCTCAGAGGAAAAGCTTTCAGCTTCTTGCTGTTCAGTATGATGTTGACTGTGGGTTTATCATATATGGCCTTTATTATGTTGAGGTACTTGCCCTCTATACCCATTTTGTTAAGAGTTTTATCATGAATGGATGTTGAATTTTGTCAAATGCTTTTTCAGCATGTATGGAGATGATCATGTGGTTTTTGTCTTTCTTTTTGTTGATGTGGTGGATGATGTTGATGGATTTTCCAATGTTGTATCATCCTTGCATCCCTGGGATGAATCCCACTTGTTCGTGGTGTATGATCCTTTTGATATATTTTTGAATTCGTTTTGGTAATATTTTATTGAGTATTTTATCATCTACATTCATCAGGGATATTGGTCTGTAATTTTCTTTTTTGGTGGGGTTTTTGCCTGGTTTTGGTTTTAGGGTGATGTTGGCTTCATAGAATGAGTTTGGGAGTATTCTCTCCTCTTCTATTTTTTGTAAAACTTTAAGGAGAATGGGTATTATGTCTTCTCTGTATGTCTGATAAAATTCCGAGGTAAATCCATCTGATCCGGGGTTTTTGTTCTTGGGTAGTTTTTTGATTACTGTTTCAATTTCTTTGCTCGTAATCGGTTTGTTTAACTTTTGTGTTTCTTCCTTGGTCAGTCCTGGAAGGTTGTATTTTTCTACGAAGTTGTCCATTTCTTTTAGGTTTTCCAGATTGTTAGCATATAGGTTTTCATAGTATTCTCTAATAATTCTTTGTATTTCTGTGGAGTCTGTTGTGATTTTTCCATTCTCATTTCTGATTCTGTTGATGTGTGTTGATTCTCTTTTTCTCTTAATAAGTCTGACTTGAGGCTTATCTATTTTGTTTATTTTCTCAAAGAACCATATCTTGGTTTCATTGATTTTTTTCTGTTCTTTCATTCTTCTCAATTTTTTAAATTCTTCTCTGATCTTTATTTATTATGTCCCTCCTTCTGCTGACTTTAGGCCTCATTTGTTCTTCTTTTTCCAGTTTCGATAATTGTGATGTTAGACTTTTCATTTTGGATTGTTCTTCCTTCTTTAAGTATGCCTGGATCGCTATATACCTTCCTCTTAAGACTGCTTTCGCTGCATCACACAGAAGTTGGGACTTTCTGTTGTTGTTGTCATTTGTTTCCATATATTGCTTGATCTGTATTTTAATTTGGTCGTTGATCCACCGATTATTTAGGAGCATGTTGTTAAGCCTCCATTTGTTTGTGAGCCTTTTTGTTTTCTTTGTAGAATTTATTTCTAGTTTTATACCTTTGTGGTCTGAAAAGTTGGTTGGTAGAATTTCAATCCTTTGCAATTTACTGAGGTTCTTTTTGTGAGCTAGTATGTGGTCTATTCTGGAGAATGTTCCATGTGCACTTGAGAAGAATGTATATCCTGTTGCTTTTCGATGTATAGTTCTATAGATGTCTATTACATCCATCTGTTCTATTGTGTTGTTCAGTGCCTCCATGTCCTTACTTATTTTCTGGCCAGTGGATCTATCCATTGGGGTGAGTGGCTTGTTGAAGTCTACTAAAATGAATGCATTGCATTCTATTTCCCCCTTTAGTTCTGTTAGTATTTGTTTCACAGATGCTGGTGCTCCTGTGTTGGGTGCATATATATTTAGAATGGTTATATCCTCTTGTTGGACTGAGCCCTTTATCATTATGTAATGTCCTTCTTTATCTCTTGTTACTTTCTTTGTTTTGAGTCTATTTTGTCTGATACTTGTACTGCAACCCCTGCTTTCTTCTCTCTGTTGTTTGCCTGAAATATGTTTTCCATCCCTTGACTTTTAGTCTGTGCATGTCTTTGGATTTGAGGTGAAGTCCTTGTAAGCAGCATATAGATGGGTCTTGCTTTTTTATCCATTCTATTACTCTGTGTCTTTTGATTGGTGCATTCAGTCAATTTACATTTAGGGTGACTATTGAAAGATATGTACTTATTGCCATTGCAGCCTTTAGATTCGTGGTTACCAAAGGTTCAAGGTTAGCCTCTTTAGTATCTTACTGCCTAACTTAGCTCACTTATTGAGCTGTTATATACACTGTTTGGAGATTCTTTTCTTCTCTCCCTTCTTATTCCTCCTCCTCCATTCTTTATATGTTGGTTGTTTTATTCTGTGCTCTTTAGTGTATCTTTTAACTGCTTTTAGTGGGTAGTTGATTTTATTTTTTGCCTTTAGTTGGTATTTGGTTGGTCTGCTTTCTTTGCTGTGATTTTATTTTCTCTGGTGACATCTGTTTAGTCTTAAGAGTGCTCCCATCTAGAACAGTCCCTCTAAAATACCCTGTAGAGGTGGTTTGTGGGAGGCAAATTCCCTCAACTTTTGCTTGTCTGGGAATTGGTTAATCCTTCCCTCATATTTAAATGATAATCATGCTGGATATAGTATCCTTGGTTTGAGGCCCTCCTGTTTCATTGCATTAAATATGTCATGCCATTCTCTTCTGGCCTGTAAGATTTCTGTTGAGATGCCTGATGATAGCCTGATGGGTTTTCCTTTATAGGTGACCTTTTTCTCTCTAGCTGCCTTTAGTACTCTTTCCTTGTCCTTGATCTTTGCCATTTTAATTATTATGTGTCTTGGTGTTGTCCTCCTTGGGTCCTTGCTGTTGGGAGTTCTGTGTATTTCCATGGTCTGTTCAATTATTTCCTCCCCCAGTTTGGGGAAGTTTTCAGCAATTATTTCTTCAAAGACACTTTCTATCCTTTTTTCTCTCTATTCTTCTTCTGGTTCCCCTATAATATGGATATTGTTCCTTTTGGATTTGTCATACAGTTCTCTTAATATTGTTTCATTCCTGGAGATCCTTTTATCTCTCTCTCTGTCAGCTTCATGCGTTCCTGTTCTCTGTTTTCTATTCCATCAATGGCCTTTTGCATCTTGTCCATTCTGCTTATAAATCCTTCCAGAGTTTGTTTCACTTCTGTAATCTCCTTCCTGACATCTGTAATCTCCCTCTGGGCATCTGTAATCTCCCTCCGGACTACATTTCTTAGCTCTTGTATATTTCTCTGCATCTCCATCAGCATGTTTATGATTTTTATTTTGAATTCTTTTTCAGGAAGACTGGTTAGGTCTGTTTCCTTCTCAGGTGTTGTCTCTGTTATCTTTGTCTGCCTGAAATTTTGCCTTTTCATGGCGATAGAGATAGTTTGCAGAGCTGGCATGAGTGACAGCTGGAAAAACTTCCCTTCTTGTTGGTTTGTGGCCTTCCTCTCTTGGGAGAACAGCAACCTCTAGTGGCTTGTGCTGGGCAGCTGCGCGCAGACGGGGCTTCTGATTCTTGCCCGGCCTCTATGGAGTTTATCTCCGCTGTTGCTGTGGACATGGCCTGCCTTGGGCCGCTGCTCCAATATGGTGGAGCTGCGTTGGAAGGGGAATGGCTGGAAGGCTATTTACCTCCATGAGGGAACTCCGTGCTCCCTGCTGCCCAGTGAGGTAGAGTGCCCAGAGTTCCCGAGATTCACTCCTCCTGGACTAAGTGTTTCAGGATGCTTCCTTCCAGTTGTGGGGTCCCTGTCCCTTTAAGACTTCCAAAAAGCACTTGCTTTTCTTTGTCCCCAGGGCGCTGGCTGTGGGGACCCATTCACAGATCTTACTGTCCTGTTTCCCTAGTATCCAGGGCCCCACGCATGCACTGTGTCTGTGCTCTGGTCCGGATGTCTGGGGCTGGGTGTTTAGCAGTCCTGGGCTCCCTCTCCCTCCCCGCTCGACTCCTCTCCTCCTTCCGGGAGCTGGGCTGTGGGGCACTTGAGTCCTGCCAGGCCGGGGCTTTCATCTTACCCCCTTCGTGAGGTGTTGGGTTCTCGCAGGTGTGGATGTGGTCTGGATGTTGTCCTGTGTCTTCTGGTCTTTTAGGAGGAGTTGTCTTTGTTGTATTTTCAAAAATATATGTGGTTTTGGGAGGAGATTTCTGCTGCTCTACTCATGCCGCCATCTTGGCTCAAGTCAACCCAATCAACTTTTAGAAGAAATGCAAGCTAGTTTCAAAAAAATAAAAAAATGGTAGTAAGAAAGAAAATTAATCTTTCTGTTTATGATGTTATAATTCTTCATTTTGGGTTATTTTCAAACCAAGCTGTTTCATGCTCTACTTTTTTGGTAAATAACATTTATTTAAACAGAAATGATGACTCATTCTGATCATAACCTTTCAAGAAAAAAATTTGAGCTAATGACTGAACACACTCTTATAAAGTATATGAAACTGGCACTGAACAATACTGCCACTCTTTTGGAAATAAATGCAATCAAAAAAATTGCTCCAATTATTATCATTCCTAATGGCTTTGTTAATGAATTTGTAAAGCTATGGTTAAGCATAAACATCCTATGAATTGTGGAAGATTTCCTGGGTATATTGTTTAAAGGGGAATATAAATTTGAAAGACACTAGGGATAATACTGACTAGTAGAAACAAGGGTATAGTGTAGGATAGGTTAGGAGAAGTAAGGTAGTGACCCCAAGGAAAATGAATTAGGGTGACTCATTTACAAATTTAAAAGGCCTAGAATTCAAAATAGTAAGACATTGTTTGGGGATCAAAAGTATTATCATTTGAATTAGGGAGCAAAAACCCAATTGTTAAAAAATGGATATTATGTTAATGTAAATAACATAATTTATAATGTATTTGTATATTATATGAATAACATATGCACTATGTAAAATATAATATGAAATGGCCTACTATTATTATTTCTATTACTACTACTAATAAAACTGTACATAAAATGTGTGCTTATTCCATGCCAGGCATTTTTCCTCAGAGCTTTAAATACATGATTTAATACTTATAATAATTCCACAAAGTGAGGTTTTATGTATTTCTCTTTTACCTATGAGTCAATTAAGACTTAGACAATTTATGTAATTCACCTAGCTAGTTACCATGTTTCCAACTAACCTACAAATCTTTCTAAAAGAATGATCATCTTTTTTTACTTTTAGGACCATTTCTGCATGGAACTTTTCTTTCCTCAAAGAATTTCATAACCCTTACCTACTTCAGTCACCCGAACATATTTTTAAAGTACTTAGCACTGTTAGAGTGAGACAGTAATTAAAATTAAAATTTTAATTAGACAATAGTCAATGTCTGTTATGGAGTGTATAACAATCACCAACATTTTACATTAAAGCAGTCTTTTTATATGGAAGTTATATCCTTCCAGAGACAGAAATGGAGATTAATCTAAGAGCTTGTGAACAAGAAATGTTTGGAAAGTGGAGGAATTAACTACAATGAAAAATGAGGTATAGATTTGATTTAATGTTCTCTTCTTACATAATATATATAATTTTTAAGCTAGGAGCTAATTAATGAACAGCACAGAAAAATCATAGTTTTTCCTTTAAATAATTTTTTAAAAACCAACTGCATAAAGTAACAATTACAATTTAATAAACCAAGGGGTCATTAATGAAACATCAATTGACAACTGGAGTATTCAATTCAATGGATGATTATGTGAAAATATGTAGCATTAACTATTTAATTATATATAAATAACATGTAATTCATAGAAACATATTCTAAGCAATGGTATATGTTATAGAATGTTACACATCTCTTTGATGATCCCAGTTTTTTTATCTATCTAAATTTATTATCTAATAACATAAAAGTATTGTTATATTTTTTCAATTTTCTAAAGGAAAGTTTTAGTCATTACTATGAGAATTGTAAAGCAAAGCATGCTCACAAGACATGAAGGAAAATTTAATTTGAATCATTATTGTATAAAGTGAAAATTCCTTAATATATTGGAGTAGAAGAATAGTGCTGAGTAAATTCTCCCTATAGTACATATTTTATAAAATACAAAATAAGGTGATAGCAACAAAAATTTATTGTCTTTTTCTGGCATCTTAGTCTAGAGTAGATGCTGTATTATTTCTAAAGTTAGCAAATGCTATAAAGCAAGTGAGGCTTAAGGGAAATTAACTTCTCTTGTTAATTTCTCCACCCTTTCTCCAATTCTTCAAACATTTCTTCTTTCTTACTGATGTAATCATCACTTACTATGGAAACAACTAAAATCATAAATGTAAACAAAATGATAACCAGATAATTTAGCCTACATCTTCAGGCCATGAAAATGGAAAATGTCCTATTTTAGAGATTTTCCAGAGTAAAAAAAGATAGATAAACTGATGATGATACAGGTGGATTTATTGATAAACTGGACACAGCAGCCAATGAATAAATGGCAGGTGTAACCAACTCTCTCCTCACATCGTGTCAGAATGTAAACACAATGACTGAAGTGAACAGAGCCATTTGGAAAGAAAAGGAAGAAATTGGAAGCAGCACAGTAATCACTGCCATATCTTTCAGGCATTTTCTTCCATTTTTACTAAAGCTATTCTCTTTGAAGTTTTCTCTCATATGCTATACTTTATGATCAGATATGAGCTGGAAATTGGAAAATGACTCTTTTAGAATCTCTACCTACTTTGTAACCTACTTTCCATTTATATGGTCAGGGATGTCTGGATTTAGGATTTGCAAAATTATGAAGCATTGCTGACAAGGCCTGAGGGGTTATTTTGCAACAAAAATTTATTTATATATACACATACACACACACACACACACACACACACATGCACACACAATCTTGCTGAAGGGTACAATAAGTAGCCAATAGAATATATCTAGATTTTATCTTTCAATTCGGCTACGGTTGTAACCTTGGATGACACATGGTTGGACTCCCAAGTTATATTAGTTTAAACCAGCTATTTGCATCTCAGTGCAAGGATTGCCAGCTCCCAGAACTGCTCTCCACCATATCTCTTCCTCAGCCAACCTCCCAGCCTGGGGCCTCTCACCTGCAACATCCCACATCATGGTACTGATGTGTTTCAGTCAGAACATATGAGGTTCCAAGCTTCAAAAGGAAAACAATCCCACAAAGCCAGCAACATGCTTAGGATGAACTTGCAGAAATATTTTCATTTAAGATAAGATAACAGTAACTGTTGTTTTGGAGTGAATTGCCCCAGAAGTGGCTCCTGGAACATTAATTTAGTTTATTTGGTGAGTAACCCTGGGAAATATCAATAGTGCAGAGCAGAAGTCTAACTGTGAAGTGAAGGGAGCCAGCAGAGGGTGAGGAGGTGACAAGTCTGCCAGCGGCAGCAGCAGGCGATACCTGCAAGCTGCACAGTTGTCCCCCAGAAAAGGCGAGTATAATGGTTTTCTATTGTTGTCATAATGTATTACCACAAACTCAGCAACTTTAAACAACATGATATTATTCTTACAGTTGTTGAGGTCAGAATGGGTTTTATTGCACTACAATCAAGGGAGCAGCAGGGCTGTGTTCCCAGTTCTGGATTCTGAACAGGATGGTCTGTTCTTTGCTTTTCCAGTTTCTGAAGCTGTTCTCAATCCTTCACTGTGTTTTCTTCCATCCTCAAAGGCAGTCGACATTCCAAGGACTCATGTCATTACACTGGGCCTGCCTAGAAAATTCAGGATAATTTCTTTATTTTAGGGTTAGCTGATAGGCAATCTTAATTTCAGTTGCAACATTAATTTTTCTTTTCCATGTAAAAGCATATTCACAGTTTCCAGGAATTCATATGCAGCCACTTTGGGGTAGGAATTGGGGTGAGGGGGGTCAATGTGTCTACCACAGTGAGGCAGTTGGGGTACTTATAAACCAATTCTCATCTGCCATTAGCTGGGGGCTTCTCTCAAGCATCACGACACTTTGGCAATCTTGTCTTGGACCACCTGTGGCAGAGCATGCTGCTTAGCAAGGTCCATAGTTCATCTAAAGTCTCAGATGATTGCATGAAGAGAAACCAGCACACATACATGTGACTGTTCAGCACTGATACTTTCTCCCACATTTCATTTTTTTGCATGTCTCAGGTCCACTGTGTCTCCACAGTACGGTCATTACAGCTGTCATTGATTTATCGGGGTAGCAGCCAGTCAGAATTTCTTAATTAAAAAAAACTTACAAAAAGAAGACTTAGGGATAAAAGCTATAACTATTGACAACATTGCTCTAGGGGGTTCCAAAACTGGAATTTATGAACATCATCTCCCTCTTCTATTACACATTCTAGATATCCCCTCACACCCTGCCAGCACTTTGCCTAATGTACATTGCTCTTCTCATGTAGTAACCCAGATTTTTATCCCTGAGTTTAGCTTCCAGCTATTGTGCCCTTGGTGGGACATGGTTGCTGCATGTGTCTGTTTGTGATTAATCCTGAACATGAAAAAACAGGAGGCATCTACTCTGTGAGTGCCTGGAGTTTTAGGCATAATTCTTCCTGCCCCCACTATGAGAATCAACCTCTCCCTCCTTATGAAACTTCCAGTTAAATATGGCTGCCTCGCTAGTAACTTGCTTCATTACTTGCTGTTCCAAGCAAGGATCAGGCAGCGGTCTCAGTTTCCAGCTCATTGGAGACTTGTGCCCTACTGTTGATAGTATACCAAGGAGGAAGGTCATGGGAGTGTCCCTTCCTAGGTTCAGATGATACTGTTGTGAATGAGTTTGGTTCCATGCTGCAGGGAAGTTGGACAAAGTGAACCAAAGTTAAGTAAGCAAGTTTATCACACTCTGGAACTGAGTGGGCTGGACCTAAGGTCCAACAGGCCCCTATTGTCTACTACAAGGCTTCTGTTTTGGCATTTTTAGCAGGGCAGAGAAGTCCTTGACTGACAGCTCTTGGCCTTCGTGGCCTGATCTGATTGGTGAAATGAGGACACCGGCTGTGCCTGGGCTCTGCTGTTTGCAGCGCCTGCACTCTGGTGTTTCTCTGTCTGGAGAGTCCCCGGACTTTCTTTACTGAGTCATTCCTGGCCCTTGTGGCTTCATCTGACTAACTCTCTCCCCATTCTGTCTATCTTTCTGCCTAACAATACAAGGGTGCACTGTATACAATTCAAAAACAATAATCAACTATTTGTGTTGTTATTATTTATTATTATCAACATGCTTCAGCAACTATAAGCAATTTCAGCGATAAAATACTCACCTTGTCAGACTGAACCCTTCCACCACGGTTCCCTCCACCTTCTGTCCCACCCTTGGTGCGCCACCACCATTGCCTAGTTGTGGCATCTATCCTCCAAGAGCCAGAATTTATAATTCAGAAAATGGGATTCCAGTGCAAATCTTCCAAGCGGGACACTGTTCTACCATCTAAAACTTTTCCTGGACCAGTATAGTTAGTTGCTGCAATTGTAACAACATATAATGACCATTGGTTCAAAATATATGTGAGTCCTGTTCAATCATGCAATGTGTCACCGCCAAGCCTGAGCTGCTGATTGGAGTCCATTAGAATGTATTTTCATGCTGTCATCTGACACATAAAGCACTGTAGGAAAAATGTCCTAATGTTTAAATGGAAAAATAGATCATGAAGACATAAGCCAATTGTTGTATTTTTGTCGTATTTTCTTTATTATAAAATAGTCTCTTTATCCAAGGTGTCCTTATGTAAACTTCTATGACAGTAAATAGTTCTAAGAGTAGCACAGAGTGCTGCTGGCAGGCTGGATAAGAAGACAAAACTAAAGTCAGAATGCATATCAGCCCCAGTAAAGACGAATTACTGTTCTCTCCAGGACAGACGAGGTATAATACAATTAACCATATACCAAGAGCTGGTTAGCATCCTAAGGAATGGAACCATATCAAAAGATCAACAGTAGATGCTGCACTTGGTAGGCCTAGAATGATTCCCTAGCATGAAAGTCAATTTAGCTACTACCACAACTAAAAAGGCTTCCATGCATGAAGTTCATGGGCACTGGCAAGAAACACAAAGACCTACACCAATTTCAATTTCAGTGGGTCCATCATCAAACCTCTTCCTAGAACTCTTAACTTTTAAGCCCCTGACAATCCAATCAGGCCATTTACTGATATTTAGGAGTCAATATATGTACTTATCTTTGACTACATGTACCTCCAGGGGGAAAATATGTTCCCAGCCTGGGGCAAATTACCTTTGAATCTGAAGTGAATCAAAGGGAGAAATAATGGGAGAAACCCATTTATTGCTTAAAAGCAGTGGTTCACTTCTGCTCACCCACATCTCTCATGATCCAGCTGCAAAAGGGGGCCCCACCCAACCTCTCTGGTCCAGATATGCCCTCACTCTCTCTTTTAATCACCTAGTAATATGAAATGGGCTACTTCTCTCCACCCCATGAAAACACCTATTGATATGGAGATGCACTACATCCAGGTGAGAGATGCTGGAAATATTGTACTTTTACCCACAGCCCACCCTTGCAGAAATCTTGCCTTACAATCTACTCACTTCCCATCTTTCACAATGGCCCCTGTGCAAGAAAATTGGAGCACTGTAACAAGACTAATAACATACAATAACAGCATAAATAAAATTATGATTATTCTCAAGTCGGAGATTCAGCTAGGTTCAAAGCCCTATGCAGATTAAGTCCATAGGTCACTCATTCCACAGGTGGTCAGTAGCTGAACAGGTACGGAGTTCAGAGCAATTATCATGCAGTAGCTGCAGCCAGGGGGCGTATCCAGGCCACAGGGACTGTAGAAGAATCTTAAGGGTGATAAAATACATGTTTTAATGACATAGGCAAATCCTGGCCATCAGGTAGGATGCATGCAAGAGAGTGGTCCTGTGATAGGACAGTGGCAGGAATGGGATCTCATTCTGGTCTAGTATAACAGACTTTCCCCCCCTTTCCTGTGGGAGTTACAGATGGGTCAATATATAGGGCTATGGGCTTTACATACACTAGCCATAGAGACAAAACAAACTTCCCCATAAGATGCTCTTACCTTCCAGACAGTTTGGGTACACTGTGATCTTTGGGAGCCACTCTGATGTTACTCCAGGAACACACAGGAAGCCAGCTTCCAGGCCTTTTCCTCAAGGTGCCAGAATGCCATTATGTGTCAAAATGTCCATGGCCACGTCCACTCAACAGAGTCTGCAGGGTTTAATGCAGTTGGGGCTCACAGCAAGATGTTGCTCTGCTGGCCATATCCTGGTTTAGTAACTCCTCTTTGGTTTGCACATGCAGTTGTATAGGAGAAGCAGCAAGGTGTGTTAGCATATCCAAGGGCTCAAATCTCCTTTTCAGGGCTTCCTATTCAAACACCAAAGCACTGTCCAGAGTTCTGTCCTTGCAATTGTCTTATTGTAGTCCCAGTAATAACAATCTTTGACATTTATGCCATGCTCTGTACAATGACTATATGTATTTCTACCACCAGGAAAAGCTCCCAGGCAGAGAGTTTCAGGCACTCCATATAAGAAAATCTAACATAGACAGGAGTGACAGCAGTGTATGTTGTAAGAGTGTCTGCAATTACTTTTATTAAATAACATTATTTTGTAATAACACTCAGAAATGGGGAATAGGAGAAAACATTTTAGGTGGAAAAGAAAAGGCAAACTCGTTTTTATTTGTAGATGATAGGCTTGTTTGACTGAAAAACTAAAGGATATAAACTGATTTTTTTCTGGGCTAATTATAAGGTGATTAAATGAAATGATTTGGCTCAAAAATTCAGTGCAAAAATGAGTAACAAATAACAGCCTGTTGGAAGATAGAATGGATATCCAATTTTATCTTCCAACAGACCACCCAAACTAATGTCTGTGTTAGTTTTCCACTGAAGCACAACAAATTAACACAAGTGCAGTGGCTTGCAACAGCACCTATTTATTAGCAGACAATTCTGTTTGTCAGTCTTGCATAGCATGATGGGTTCTCTGCTCAGACTGAGATCAAGATGTCAGCTTGCTGCATTCTTAATTGGAGCTCGTATCTTTGTCTAAGCTCACCCCTGTTATTAGCAGAGTTCTGTCCTTGCAATTGTCTTATTGAAGTCCCAGTTTTCTTGCTGGCTGTAGGCCAGGACCAGTCTCAGTCCCTAAAGTTGATAAGTCACTACCTGATGACCCTGTTCATTGTCAAACCAGGAACTGTCAAAACTGGTGCTTTGAATATCTGACTTTCTCTTCCTTGACCAGCTGGAGGACACTCTGCTTTTCTTTTAATTAAGGTATCATTGATATACAATTTTATGAAGGTTTCACATGAGCAATATCGTGGTTATAACCTCCATCCTTACTATCAAGTCCCTTCCCACACCCCATTGCATTTGCTGTCCATCAGTGTAAGATGCTAGAGTCATTACTTGGAGGACACTCTGCTTTTAATGGGCTTGTCTGATACATCATGTCTACCCAGATTAAGTCATAGTCTCCCTTTTTTCATATAATGTGATCTAATTATGGTTGTGATAGTTCATCATAGTCACAGGTTCCACACAAATATTGGAAGGATTTATACAAGGCATAAGGTAACTACCACAGTGTTATTTTTGATAATAGAATATTAAAATGTCTATAAACAAACAAAGAACATTTGTAAAAGAGCTATAAGGAGACTGAAATGTGACTGTGTAGCACAGAGAAGATATTTAAACAAAAAGAAAAGAGTCTACCATATTGTTGGAAAAAAATAAGGACCTATAATAAAAATGTCAAACATTTTAAAATTAGTCTCCACATTAGGAGATCCCATTAAAACAACCTAGACTTCTTTCCTACTTAAAAGGGAATAGACTAATTGATTTTTTAAAGTTTATAAATAAAATATAAACTAGAAAATTAGGAAAATTATGTCAAAAATAGTAATAGTAGATGATATAGGAATGACACTTGCTAGGAAACAAACATTACTTAATATTGTTTAACAATTAAAGCAACATGGTGCTATATCAGATAAAAAAGAAATAAGCAAAGAATGGATAAGAAAATATATCATTCATAAAAAATGGAATATCATACCCACTAGGGATAAGTTGAAAAAATTTTTAATATTGTTAATTACTGATTAGTCTTCTGGGAAAATAAGTTGATCCATATCTCATACCTTTTACCAAAATTATTACTAGGTATATCAAAGATATAAATGATAAAAAAGGAAAAGATGAACACATATACATTTTTAGTAATCTTGGAATGGAAAAGACTTTCAAATATGTTACAAATTGCAAGCACACACACACAAAGATAAAAAACAAAGAAATATAATTTCAAATGAATCCAAATATTAAAATCTTCATGGAGAAAAACTTCATGTACAAAGGGAAGAAATAAACAAAAATTAGTAAAAACTTGCAACTTACAACAGAAGGATGATTCTTTGAAAAAATAATAAAGATTAACAACAATCCAATGAAATCTGGAAAAGGATATGAATTAGTTCACAAACCCAGAAATTCAAATAAAGATAGGAAAACTTGATGTTATTCAGAATAAGAAAAAATATAGATTAATTTTTAAATCTCTTGAAGAGTCTCTTTTAAAAGTTTGATGATACATTGTATTGGGAGGATATAGGGAAAATTAGTATTTTCACAAATTGTTGGTAGAAAAATACATTAGCCCAATCCCTATGGAGGACAATTTTGCATGTGTAAGTGTATGTATGTATGTGTAGACAAACATACATATGTATATTTGCAAACGTGCAAAGCAAAGCATACATGAGGTTATTCATTGTATCATTATATATAGTAGCAAAAGATTAGACCAATTAACCAGACTTTTCTAGAGGATTAGTTATATAAATCATAAAGTCATTAGGCAAATAAGACAATCTTTTCATACACTATAGAAGAATTTCCAAGATACATATTTTAGTGAAAGAATGAGGTAAAATAAGTGTGGAAAATGTTACTATTTGTATAATAAATAAAGAAAATATAAACATATTTACTTCTATATGCATAGAATATTTTTGAAAGCATACACAATATCTTAAGAACATCTTTTTGCTTCTGTAATGGGGAATTGAGTGGTGGAGGAACAGGGATAGAAACTATTTACTTTATACTATGATGCCATTTTTGCCTTTTAAGTTTTTATCCCCATGTATATACTACTTATATTTCCTTACATAAATTAGCAGTAGTTTGCTCCATATTTGCACTGAATTACCACTTAAACATAACATTAGAACTCACGGTGCCCTTTTTTCTTCATTGTGATGGAGCCATTTTCAAGTGTCATCAGGTGGTAATAAAAATTAGTAGCAATATGTCAAACATATACACATATACATTTATCTTCAAAAGGGAAGACTATAACTCTGTCTCAATCTTGCTGTTAAAAAGCATTGACAATTACAATGGTGTCCTTTCTATAGGTAACTTCAAGAAAAAATTAATTTCTCACCCTAAGATGAACAATTGGTTTGTTAATATTTTATTTTATTATGTATTATCAATCTGCTCAATTTCTCATTTCATTTTAACTTCCAACAGAAAGACAAATCTAAGGACTATTCTTTGTTTATATTGGATTTATATTATACATTTTTTATTGTCCTGATAACCCATATTATACTCCTATTTCTCTTTTTATGATACCTTCTGTTACCTACATGTTTCATATATTTCATGATCAAATTTGTAGGTAAATTTGGGCTGTAAGAACACAGTTAAAATATTAGCTGTTTGAAATCTAAGGCATTTTGTTGAATTTGGGTTCAGTTTAAGATATATTTTATACATATATGATCTGAGTCACATGCATCTCCCATCATAACTCAAAGCTGGAGTATTATTTATGGTCTCTGTGACTAACCCAAAATAACGGTATTCCAATTCAGTAAGAACAATATGTTTCCTCATGGGTACATGTATTCTAAAAGCCCTACAATATTTTTTTTCATAAGAATTTTACAAAAGACATAGGTTAAAAATAATGAAATGGCCAGGGCCTTCAAATTTATTTCCAAACTAACATTGCTTGCTTCTCATATTTGGCATTTTATGATAAATATAAAAATGTGCTTTCAAATATGTAATAAGTGCATGGATACACACATATGTATATATATATATATAGATATATATATACACACACAAACACAATGGAAATTTCAATTGTTTCAATGTGCATCATAAAATCAGGTCTGTAAGTAACAAAATTTAAAGTATTTCAATACAAAATTGTACAAATCCCATCTTATTTCCACAAATAGTCGTAGTATGCTGGCATATAATTGCACATATTTACATTTAATTAGCTGTCAAAACACCTATGGGTGCATTTGCCCAATTTGCAAGTGTAAAGAGAAAGCATATGAAAAAGAGTTTGCACACTACACTAGTGGAATACATGCTTTCCTACTGTTATCATTTAATGCTCAGATGCTTAACAACGGAACTGAAATAAACGATGTTAATTACTGGTTTGTCCCGAAATGTAAATGGCATGCTGTATTGTAATTGTTAAGGATGGGGAGAAGGAGAATAATGATCAAGATGGAGAAATAATAGATGCATTACTCTTTTTATTTTAAAGACATTTGCTTATTTATACCACTGAAAGACAAAAAAGGATGAGAAAAAATAAAAAAAACATACAAAGGATGAAGGACAGAACACCATGATAAGTCGTAAGAGCCTTAAAGATAATTAAATCAATCTTTAGAATTAATGTACTTAAGTCTTACATTAATGCTTCTTAACCATTTTCTAAATAGCAGTCTCCAAAATTTGAAATAAATGCAAAGGCACAAAGTAAGTGAGTAAATAAAGTGTTCTCATCTGCTACTGTGTAAACATTGTAAAATGAAGTATTTCTTATTAAAATAGATTCCACTTGAATGATTTCATTGTATATGAATACTGAAGTTATTCATAATCCAAATGTAAATGTGAATTATTGCTTTTATGACCTATAATTTATGTTTATTTACATAGGCAACTTTGTTAATTAATTAAATCTGCAGTTTCTAATGAAATGCCCTTTTTAAAACTATTTCATTGTTTTAATTTTTGTCTGTTTCATTATTGTAGAGAAATTACTCAAATATAGTAGTTATATTTTTGTCCATGGAAGAAAGTATAGTTTTGAATAACTACTTGACAATGAACTGAAATATTTTATTTAAGAAAAATTCTCTGAAACCAGTTTACTATACTTTTTAGGAATTTTCATATGTATGACCTATATTGATATGTATATATAAATGAATAAATATAGAATAATAAAGTCTTTATAAAAATAATAAATTTTAACTGGAAGACATGAAGTTATTAACTTTTTAAACGAGAAGAGAAATTTTGAGGTCATGTAATGATTTTCCAAATGATTATCCCATTCTTTTGTGGAAGAAGTCTAAGTCATGCTATGTTGTAAAATGATGTATTTTAATGGAATAAGCAAAAAACTATAAACTTCAATAAACAATGTCTTTCTTTTTTTCCCACTCATCCATGAACACACACAGTGTCTGTTTATAAAATACTTTGGTGGAAAAAGTGAATATAATATATATATATTTATCACATTGTGTTTATCCATTCATTCCCAGATAGACATTTTGTTTCCAAATTTTGATTATTATGAATGTGCTGCTATGAACACTGATGTACAAATATCCATTTCAGTCCCTGCTTTTGATTCTTGTGTGTTAATGTCCAGAAGTGGCATTGCTGGATATGGGATTTTATGTTTAATTTTTTTGAAGAACCAATCTTTTAATGATATGATCTTGTCTACTTTATTTAAACCATGAATTCTTACTGAAATTTTAATTGTGATCTTAGAATTGAATTTCTTAAAAGTAATTACATATAGTGTCTATGTATACTTAATACTGTGTTGCCAATATACATCTTCATGAAACTGAATAGAGGTTTTGCTGAACTGCCCTAATATAAACATATGTCTTGTGTATTAATATATGCAGAATAGAGAGTTGAAAAGGGCATGACTAGGTAGAATACAGTTTGCATTTGGGGCCAATTTATAGATTGAATTGTAGGAAGAGGGTAGTAAAAAATAAATAAGATACAAATAGCTATTTTGAAGAATCAGAGTGTATCATATAAACAAGATGAAAAGTAAAGGATATTGAGGATTTTAAGTAAATCATGCTTTACATTTAATATTGATAACCTGGGGAAAGCCCCCCTCTGCTGATTTAGCTGGCTTGAAGTGTGATTGCTTTTATGTTCCACTCAAAACAGACTCATCACTGGGGAGAGATTTTATTATGCTTCAGATTTTACAACAAATTGAAACAAAACAAATGAAAGGCCTAAGTCCAAAGTAATGAAAGATAATATAGTATAGTGGGTAAAACACTCCTTTAATTTCTTTTTGTATTGAGTGTCATAAAACTCATTTCACATTTCTTCATAAAAATATTTAACAATGTTTAAATCACTAAATTTTATTTGCATATTTTATGTAAATCTTACATAAAACTGTTCATAACAGTAACTTGTGGCACCTGAAAATAACATTTTTCCATTTTAAAGACAAAAGGCTGAACATGGAAAATGTATGATTTTTAGTTTGCATTCTGCAAGTTTTCATGCAAAAAATTAAGTGTTGTGTTGATTTTGCCTAGTTTGGCTATAAATCACTGCATTTAGGCAAATTAGTCAGGACCCATACTTGCATTTGTATATTTGAAAATATATATTAAATATATAAAAACACTTGAATATTTACATAATATTTATGTAAAATATTAATAAATGATTTCTATAATATTTTTGGTACAAGGATGTTGCCAGCACCATATTTACTCATCACTTCTCTTCTTCCTCTGTATACGTCTGGCACACTTGAAATACTGACAATGCTGTGTGGGTATGACTAATGACTCGGTGTCATTTCTAAGCTTGAATATTATTATGACTAAGCAAGCCCTCTACAGATAATCATTATTCCTTTTGTGATCATTTACTGGTGCTCGGTTGAATATAGAGGATTGTCTAAATTAAGAAAAAGTCAAGTGCAAGAAACAGAACTGAAGCAAAAACCTTAACCCTTTTTATTAACAAAAATCATAAAACTTTCATTTATATTGGTCTGAAAGGACACATAACTTCTGAGATCTTGTGAGACTCATAATAAGAAATTACTCTTTTAGGTAAGAAAAAATTTGAAAAAAAGATATGTGCATATAAATAAATCTATCATTCCCAAATTACCACCATAACCTTATTCCATTATTCTCATGTAAGACATTAGGTACTAAGGGTATCTTTGATTAAACAATAACATGTGTCAAGAAATAATTAATAACTTCTCTATTAATCAAAACATGTATCATTTAGAAATGCTGATCATGAGAGAAATTCTGTCACAATATGAAGTTAGTATAATTGCATCATAAAGTAAATAAACATGCAAAACTCAGCCTTTATAACAATATTATGGTTTATCTTAGGCTTACTGAAATATCAAAACTTGTTTAAGAATGCCTACTATCCTTTAAATGAGCTTTAGGAATCTGAAGGCTTCAGGCTGAGACTCACTGAGATCAGTCATCTGCTTATATGAGCAGATTCAAACATTTAAGCTGTGTTATTAATTCATTCTTGTTTTCAAAGAATTCCCCGGTCTCTTGCACCAATTACAACATGTGCATAAAAACAAGAACATGTTTTTAAGGACTGAAAAGAAAAACCAGAAAGTATGTTCAAGATAAAAAGAGAGATTCTAGATCCATATATTTTCCCCCCAGTCCAGCTCTCTTGCTTATATCCTCAAGGACCCCACTCTCACTTTAATTTCTTTCCCAACTATTCCTCACAGCATCTTTTTTTCTTTTTAGAACTTTGTTGAGGTATAATACATACCATAAAATTTTCTCATGAAAGTATAAAATTCAGTGATTATTAGTAAATTTGCAAGTTGTGCAATCATCAAAACTATTCAGGTTGAAAACATTTCATCACCTCAAAGAGATCTTTCCTGCTCATTTGCAAACAGTCCTGCTTCTCACCTGCATCTTTAGGAAAAACGTATTTACTTATTGCCCCATAGACAGAATTTTCATATAAATGGAACCACACATTATGTGATCTTTGAGTCTGGTTTCTATTAACATATCATTTTGATATTCATCATGCTTTATTTATTATATGACAGTAGTGTATTCCTTTTTTCCCTGAATGATGTTCCATTGTATTACATTTTATTGGTTTTCTAAGGCTGCAGTAATGAAATGCCACAAACTTGGTGGCTTAGAGCAATAGACATTTTATTGTCTCACAGTTCTGGGGGCTAGAAGCTTAAGTCAAGGTGATGTCAGGGCTATGCTTTCTCTCTGAAGGTTCTAGAGGACGATCTTTCCTTGCCTTGCCCTAGCTTCTGGTGGCTGTCAACAACCCCTGGTGTTCTGTCGCTTATAAAGACATCAATGCAATCTTTGCATCCATTGTCCATGTGGTCTATACCCTATCTGTCTCTGTGTCTGTTCTACTTCTCTTAGTATAAAGATACTAGTGATTCAAATAAGGCCCACCTTAATCCAACATGATACCATGTAACTAATTACATTAGCAAAGATCCTATTTTGCCAAACAAGGTCACATTCTATAATTCCAAATGGACACTATTTTTTTAGACAATCTGCCACCAGTACACACATTTTGTTTATCCACACACCACCTGTTGAACAAGTGGGTATTTCCAGCTTTAGGCCATTATGAATAATGCTTCTATGAATATTTGAATACATGTGGTTATGTAAACACATTTTCATTTCCCTTAAGTAGACATCTAGGCATGAGATCATTGAGTGGTGTAAGAAATTTACATTTTTCTTTAAAATGTTAAGGTACAGGCAGAGCATGTAACTTTGACAGGTTCAGCAGGCCCCCTTAATGGCAGGGAATATGTTCCAAATTGACTCCTGAAACTGCAGATAGTACTGAACCCTCATAAATCTATGTTTTCTCCTAATAATACATACCTATGATAAATTTTAATTTATAATTTAGGCACAGTAAGAGAGTAACAACAGCAAAAATAAAAAAGAACAATTATACTGACATACTGTAATAAAAGGTATGTGCATGTGGTCTCACTCACTTGCTCTCAAAATATTGTTCTGTACTCACCCTTCTTGTGGTGATGTGAGGTGCTAACATGCTGATGTGATGAGATGAAGTGAGGCAAATGAGGTAGGCATTGTGACACAACACTGGGCTACTACTGACCTTCCAGTGATGTCAGAAGATCATTTGCTTCAACTTCTTTCACTGTGCTCCCTTGAAAGAGGAGGAACTAATCATTTGAGAAAGACTTCAGTGCTGGGATCACCCCAGGCGAGCTAAACAGGGAAACTTTGCAAACTCCAGTGTACTATAACCAAGTCAAAAATCAAATAGAAACTTCTAGGAATTTACCCTAAGAATGCAGTACTCCAGTTTGAAAAAGACAGATGCACCCCTATGTTTATCGCAGCACTATTTACAATAGCCAAGAAATGGAAGCAACCTAAGTGTCCATCAGTAGATGAATGGATAAAGAAGATGTGGTACATATACACAATGGAATATTATTCAGCCATAAGAAAACAAATCCTACAATGTGCAATAACATGGATGGAGCTAGAGGGTATTATGTTCAATGAAATAAGCCAAGCGGAGAAAGACAAATACCAAATGATTTCACTCATCTGTGGAGCATAAGAACAAAGGAAAAACTGAAGGAACAAAACAGCAGCAGAATCACAGAACCCAAGAATGGCTAACAGTTACCAAAGGGAAAGAGAGTGGGGAGAATGTGAGGGTAGGGAAGGATAAGGGTGGGGAAGAAGAAAGGGGTTATTATGATTAGCATGTATAATGTGGGGGGTGGGGGAAAGGGGAGAGCTGTGCAACACAGAGAAGACAAGTAGTGATTCTACAGCATCTTACTATGCTGATGGACTGTGACTGTAATGGGGTTTGTGGGGGGGACTTGGGGTAGGGGACAGCCTAGTAAACAAAATGTTCTTCATGTAATTGTATATTAATGATAACAAAATTTTAAAAAATCAAATTGAAGAGCTAAGGGCTGGAGCTGACAATCAGAGAGACTCAGTTTTAGGGAAGAGAAATGGTAGAGATGCTGGACATAAGGATGAGGCTGTACCACAGGGAGGCAGCTGAAGCAGGAAAGGCCAGGCAATGTGCACCAGCCCAGGGAAGTTAGGACAGAGATTCACATATAATGTATTAGTGAGAGAAATCAGCAAAGTCAGCTCTGATTCAAACTGAATGTTTTTCACTCTCTTTAAAAAGACCCAGAGAGAGGAGCCAAGATGGCGGCATGAGTAGGACAGCAGAAATCTCCTCCCAAAACCATTTACATTTTTAAAATACAACAAATACTATTCCTAAAAGACAGACTAGAGGATACAGTACAACAGCCAGGCTACATCTACATCTGTGAGAACTTGGCATCTCACGAAGGGGGTAAGATACAAGCCGCAGCCCAGTGGGACCCGAGCGCTCCCCTGACCCCAGCTCCCGGTGGGAGGAGAGGAGTCAGAGCAGGGAGGGAGAGGGAGCCCAGGACTCTAAACACCGAGCCCTAGTGATCCGCATTGGGAGAGCAGACATTGTGTGATGTGCTGGGTATTAGGGAAACGGAACAGAAAAATCTGTGAGAGGGACCCCGCAGCCAGCGCCCCTGGAAGAAAATAAAAGTGAGTGCTTTTTGAAAGTCTTAAAGGGACAGAGGCCTCACAGCTGGACAGAAGCCCAGCAGCTGGGAATCCTGGGGAACACCAGGTGCCCTAACCCCCTGGGCGACAGCACAGCTCCGAAGCCCATCATGGCGATAAACAGCCTCATGTCAATTACCCCTATGGTGCAAACCTGCCATAGCAGGGGAGCGACCTGGAGTGGCCGTGCCCACAGCAACCACCCAGAGCCTCCTCCGCAGCGACCTGGGCCAGACTCAGAGGCCCTGCCAGCACGCAGCAGCCCAGCACAGACAGAGGAAGCTGGGACATGGTGGGAAAGGTCGCCGTTCTCACAGCAGAGCACAGCCGGTACACCTGCCACTCCCCGCAGGGCTCTGGGCTGCCCCAAAGGCTGCCCCACACACGGAGCCTCAGAAAATAAAACCAGAAGCTGCTCCCCGTGTGCGGGCAATGGGCACAGGCAGCAGAGAATGGCAAGGTGCAGGAAGGGAAGTTGTTCTCCCAGCTAACACACACACAGACTGCCTACAACCATGAAAAGGCAGAAGAATTTGATCCAGTCCAGAATCACCCAGCCAACCCCTGAGAGGGAAGCTGGGGAGATAAATTTAACCAATCTTCTTGAAAAAGAATTCAAAATAAAGGTCATAACCATGCTGATGGACCTGCAGAGAAATATGCAAGAGCTAAAGGATAAAGTTAGGAGGGAGAATACAGAAATAAAACAATCTCTGGAAGGACATAAGAGCAGATTGGAAGAGGTACAAGAGGCCGTTAATGGAATAGAAACCAGAGAACAGGAACACAGAGAAGCTGACACAGAGAGAGATAAAAGGATCTCCAGGAATGAAACAATATTAAGAGAACTGTGTGACCAATCCAAATGGAACAATATTCACATTATAGGGGTACCAGAAGAAAAAGAGAAAAAGGGATAGAAAGTGCCTTTGAAGAAATAATTGCTGAAAACTTCCCCAAACTGGGGGAGGAAATGGTTTCTCAGACCATGGAAGCCCACAGAACTCGCAACACAAGGGACCCAAGGAAGACAACACCAAGACACATAATAATTAAAATGGCAAAGATCAAGGACAAGGACAGAGGTTTCAAGGCAGCCAGAGAGAGAGAAAAGGTCACCTACAAAGCAAAACCCATCAGGCTATCATCAGACTTCTCAGCAGAAACCTTACAGGCCAGAAGAGAATGGCATGATATATTTAATGCAATGAAACAGAAGGGCCTTGAACCAAGGATACTGTATCCAGCACGATTATCATTTAAATATGAAGAAGAGATTAACCAATTCCCAGACAAGCAAAAGTTGAGGGAATTTGTCTCCCACAAACCACCTCTACAGGATATTTTAAAGGGACTGCTCTAGATGGTAGCACTCCTAAGGCTAAATAGACGTCACCAGAGAAAATAATATCACACCAAAGAAAGCAGACCAACCAAATACTAACTAAAGGCAAAAAATAAAATCAACTGCTCACAAAAGCAGTCAAAGGAAACACAAAAGAGTACAGAATAAAACACCTAGGATATCAAAAATGGAGGAGGAGGAATAAGAAGGGGGAGAAATAAAGAATCATCAGACTGTCTTTATAATAGCTTATTAAGTGAGTTAAGTTAGACAGTTAGATAGTAAAGAAGCTACCCTTAAACCTTTGGTAACCATGAATCTAAAGCCTACAATGGCAATAAGTACATATCTTTCAATAATCACCCTAAATGTAAATGGACTGAATGCACCAATCAAAAGACACAGAGTAACAGAATGGATAAAAAAGTAAGACCAATCTATATGCTGCGTACAAGAGATTCATCTCAAACCCAAAGACATACACAGACTAAAACTCAAGGGATAGAATAAGATATTTCATGCAAACAATAGGGAGAAAAAAGCAGGTGTTGCAGTACTAGTATCAGACAAAATAGACTTCAAAACAAAGAAAGTCACAAGAGATAAAGAAGGACATTACATAATGATAAAGGGATCAGTCCAACAAGAGTATATAACCATTATAAATATATATGCACCCAATACAGGAGCACCAACATATTTGAAACAAATATAGAATTAAAGGAGGAAATAGAATGCAATGCATTCATTTTAGGAGACTGCAACACACCACTCACTCCAAAGGACAGATCCACCAGACAGAAAATAAGTAAGGACACAGAGGCACTGAACAACACAGTAGAACAGATGGACCTAATAGACATCTACAGAACTCTACACCCAAAAGCAACTGGATACACATTCTTCTCAAGTGCACATGAAACATTTTCCAGAATAGACCATACTAGGCCACAAAAAGAGCCTCAGTAAATTCCAAAAGATTGAAATTCTACCAACCAACTTCTCAAACAACAGAGGTATAAGACTAAAAGCAAATTACACAGAAAACAAAAAGGTTCAAAAACACACAGAGGTTTAACACTCCTAAATAATCAATGGATCAATGACCAAATTAAAATAGAGATCAAGCAATATATGGAAACAAATGACAACAACACAAAGCCCCAACTTCTGTGAGAAACAGCAAAGGCAGTTCTAAGAGGAAAGTATATGGCAATCAGACATATTTAAAGAAGGAAGAACAATCCCAAATGAATAGTCTAAAGTCACAATTATTGAAATTGGAAAAAGAAGAACAAATGAGGCCTAAGGTCAGCAGAAGGAGGGACATAATAAAGATCAGAGAAGAAATAAATAAAATTGAGAAGAATAAAATAATAGAAAAAAATCAACGAAACCAAGAGCTGGTTCTTTGAGAAAATAAACAAAATAGATAAGCCCTTAGCCAGACTTATTAAAAGAAATAGATAATCTAAACACATCAACAGAATCAGAAAAGAGAAAGGAAAAATACAAAGAATCATTAGAGAATACTATGAAAATCTATATGCTAACAATCTGGAAAACCGAGAAGAAGTGGACAACTTCCCAAAAAAGTACAACCTTCCAAGACTGACCAAGGAAGAAACAGAAAATCTAAACAGACCAATTACGAGCAATGAAATTGAATCGGTAATCAAAAAACTACCCAAGAGCAAAACCCCCAGGGTCAGGTGGATTTACTACAGAATTTTATCAGACATACAGAGAAGATATAATGCCCATTCTCCTTAAAGTTTCCCAAAAAATGGAAGAGGAGGGAATACTTCTAAATTCATTCTATGAAGCCAACAGCACTCTAATACCAAAACCAGGCAAAGACAGCACAAAAAAAGAAAATTACAGACCAATATCCCTGATGAATATAGATACAAAAATACTCAACAAAATATTAGCAAACCAAATTCATAAATACATCAAAAGGATCATACACCATGACCAAGTGGGATTCATCCCAGGGATGCAAGGATGGTGCAACATTTGAAAATCCATCAACATCATCCACCACATCCACAAAAAGAAGGGCAAAAACCACATGATCATCTCCATAGACTCTAAAAAAGCATTCAACAAAATTCAACATCCATTCATGATAAAAACTCAACAAAATGGGTATAGAGGGCAAGTACCTCAACATAATAAAGACCATATATGATAAACCCACAGCCAATATCACACTTGAAAGCAAGAAGCTGACAGCTTTTCCTCTAAGACTGGGAAAAAGACAGGGATGCCCACTCTCCCCACTGTTATTCAACATTGTACTGGAGGTCCTAGCCATGGCAGACAACAAAAAGAAATACAAGGAATCCAGATTGCTAAGAAGAAGTCAAACTGTCACTATTTGCAGATGACATGATATTGTACATAAAAAACCCTAAAGACTCCAATCCAAAACTACTAGAACTAATATTGGAATTCAGCAAAGTTGCAGGATACAAAATTAACACACAGAAATCTGTGGCTTTCCTAAACACTAATGATGAACAGCTGAAAGAGAAATCAAGAAAACAATTCCATTCACAATTGCATCAAAAAGGATAAAATACCTAGGAATAAACCTAACCAAAGAAGTGAAAGACCTATACTGTGTAAACCACAAGACACTCTTAAAGAGAAATTAAGGAGGACTCTAAAAAATGGAAACTCATCCCATGCTCTTGGCTAGGAAGAATTAATATTGTCAAAATGGCCATCCTGCCTAAAGCTATCTACAGATTCAATGCAATCCTAATCAAATTACCAACAGCATTCTTCAATGAACTGGAAAAAATAGTTCTAAAATTCATATGGAACCACAAAAGACCCCAAATAGCCAAAGCAATCCTGAGAAGGAAAAGTAAAGTGGGATAGATCTCACTTCCCAACTTCAAGCTCTACTACAAAGCCACAGTAATCAAGACAATTTGGTACTGGCACAAGAACAGAGCCACAGACCAGTGGAACAGAATAGAAAAAATCTCTTGGACATAAACATGAGTGACTTCTTCATGAACATATCTCCCTGGGCAAGGGAAACAAAAGCAAAAATGAACAAGTGGGACTATATCAAGCTGAAAAGCTTCTGTACAACAAAGGACACCATCAATAGAACAAAAAGGCATCCTACAGTATTGGAAAATATATTCATAAATGACAGATCCGATAAAGGGTTGACATCCAAAATATATAAAGAGCTCATGCACCTCAAAAAACAAAAAACAAATATGCCAATTAAAAAATGGTCAGAGGAGCTGAGCAGACATTTCTCCAAAGAAGAAATTCAGATGGTCAACAGGCACAGGAAAAGATGCTCCACATTGCTAGTCATCAGAGAAATGCAAATTAAAACCACAATGAGATATCACCTCACACCAGTAAGGATTGCTACCATCCAAAAGACAAACAACAACAAATGTTGGCAATGTTGGGGAGAAAGGGGAACCCTCATACACTGCTGGTGGGAATGCAAATTAGTTCAACCATTGTGGAAAACAGTATGGAGTTTCCTCAAAAAGCTCAAAATAGAAATACCATTTGACCCAGGTATTCCACTTCTAGGAATTTACCCTAAGAATGCAGCACTCCAGTTTGAAAAAGACAGATGCACCCCTATGTTTATCACAGCACTATTGACAATAGCCAAGAATTGGAAGCGACCTAAGTGTCCATCAGTAGATGAATGGATAAAGAAGATGTGGTACATATACACAATGGAATATTGTTCAGCCATAAGAAGAAAACAAATCCTATCATTTGCAACAACATGGATGGAGTTAGAGGGTATTATGCTCAGTGAAATAAGCCAGGAGGAGAAGGACAAGTACCAAATGATTTCACTCATATGTGTAGTTTAAGAACAAAGAAAAAACTGAAGAAACAAAACAGCAGCAGAATCACAGAACCCAAGAATGTCCTAACAGTCATCAAAGGTAAAGGGACTAAGGAGGATGGGTAGGAAGGGAGGGATAATGGGGGGAACAAAGAAAGGGGGCATTATGATTAGCATGTATAATGGGGGTGCACAGAGAGGGCTGTGCAATGCAGAGAAGACAAGTAGTTATTCTACAGCATCTTACTATGCTGATGGACAGTGACTGTAATGGGTATGTGGGGAGACTTGGTGATGGGGTGAGTCTAGTAAACATAATGTTCCTCATGTAATTGTAGATTAATGATTGCAAAATAAAAAAAAATAGTACCTTAAAAAGAAACAAGTACCCAGATCCCAGAATTTTATGCTTGCTTCATTTTCAAATAACATCCCAGGTATAGCCAGCAGCTGATTAAAGAGAGGACTGAAAATACTAGGAGGTCCTCTTATATCTTCCTAGGCTTCCTGGACACCAGTAGGGGAGGTGATGAAAATAAAAGGAAAGCTGACTTGACTGGGTACAGTTTGGGGCCACAGGATAGAGTTCAGTACCTGATTCACAGTTCCCTTTAATTCCTAGTTCCCTTTGTTCTAACACATTATGTCTGTGTTTCTGCTATGTAAAATAATCAATTTGTATCATGTGATGACTTTTTGGGTTCAAGATACAAGATATTCATTTTCTTGCATAGCCCATCTACCATTTCACATCCTGATTTCTTATCTAAATGCCAGACTTCATGCTAAAAAGTATTGGTAGGAGCAAAAGCAAATGAGAATGTAAGTTTATACACTTAAAATCACAAAGTCACTGTGGTTTAGCTTTCTCTTATACTAATATTTTTATTCCCAAATTTAGTGTGTTAAAGTTTGTTTATAATTTCTGTGTTGAGAGTGATTTCTAATAAATATAATAAAGACTGATTAAAAATTGAAGACAATTTACTTGTTTAGATTTCCCTCCTTTTATTAATGAATTGGAGATAAGCAGCAAAATGTGCTTAGGAAAACATTCAAAATTACAATAATGTCCAGTAATAACCTCTTTTCAAAGTTGTCAGTTTCCTTATTGATTAATCAATAGAAAAAGTCAAGTAATATTTTACTTTAAAATGCTAATTTCAAGTAAACTGGTATGAAAAAGACAAAATCATGTCTGGCTAGGTTCCTTTATTTCAGTACCTAAATCCTGCAAACCTCTTACTTTTCAGGTAGCTTCCAGGCCAGGAAAACCCATGTGTCACTTTGACCTACACTGTGACCTAAATCTGACCTCTGAGCTCCAGCACCCTCAGCCTTACCTCTTGACTTTTTTCTCCAGCAGGATTATGTCCCAAAAGCCCAGTGCTTTTTCAAATGTTCTTATTTGACAATTGAATTTGAATCAGTTTAATTTCTACTTTCAAATTATAAATTGGTTTTATATTATAAAATCCCTTTTACAATCTCTATACCTATGGATGACTTTTACATGAGAAACATTTAAATTATTCCACAGAATTCTCTCTCCACTCACATATATTCCTTAAGCCAAGATGCAACCTGTTAACTTTAGTACAAGTAATACCAAAATGGAATTAAACATAGGCAGTTTCTTATGATCAAAGTCAATTAATGCTCAATCATGGACATATATAGGGGCTCATATGATCTTTATTGTCTGAAAAATTATGTGTAAAAGAACTGCACAAATCAAAATAATCCATTTTTTCATTTTGTGTGAATAAATAGGATAGTAATGGCATGTCTCATCAGGCAGAAAATCTACTGAATGAAGCCAATGACATTTGGTTCCACTTCAACACATTCTGGAAAATTACATTATAGAGCTGTCAAACACAAATTCCAACCAAAATGTCATGTTTGTACAAAAGCAACAATCTGAAGGACGAAGCAAATCTTGCCTTACCCTAAGGCCTCCAAGGGCAAGTCTCATGGTATTTTAGTCTTTTAGGGATGAATCAGCTTTCCTCGTAATTTTTGTCTTCTTGACATGAGGCAGAAATATATGCTAGAACCATGCCATTGATAATTCAGTGGAAAAACAAAGCTGGCTTATTTTACTATTTTCTGTAATGATAATTAAAATTAAAAGTTCCTTCTTTAAGTGAAGGAGAAAACTACTCAGAATAATTTACTTAAAAGTTGGCTAGAAGGAAGAACGTGTATATATTTTTTTATCCCACTTTCAAGCATGCTGAGTTGATTTTGTCTCTTTGCCAGGCAGCCACTGTGATCATCTAGGACTCGGGTGGTAAGCCTCTCTTCACTCAGAATTTTCCTCCACTAAGGGGAGTAAGACCCAGGCACAGGCCATCTTGCATTTCTTATTTCCCACCAGTTCACTACTCCTTGTTTGCACAGAATTCATTTCTTTTTTGGCCTGCTCCATCACTTTTATCCTCTGGATGCTGACCTTGTGCTGTTTATTTGAGTTGAACTTCTGTCTGCCCCTTCCCTTTGTTCCGAAAGATTGGTTTAACTCACCTAAAACTCATTCAGATGTTCTATCTCCAATCTCCTAGTTTTCTGATACTTATAAAACCAGAGTCATAAAACAATAAAAGTAAAATATCTTTGCAGCATTTTAAGGGCAGAAATTTGAGTGTATTGTGTTCTCTGCTTTATCCCCAAAGTCTAGAAAGGTACTTAACACATGGATACCTGCCTGTAAATATTTGTTTCATAAATGTATTGTCCTTTTTCTAGATTCAGCTACTGAACAAGCTTAAATACATTCCTGTCAGACATGAAATGTGCAAGATTTACCTCGTCTGCCCAATTTTTGCCTGAGTTACACTTAGCTAGTTCACCTATCAGACCCACATCAACTGCTATGTAGGAGAAAATTTATTTCTTAAGGGTAAAATATTAGTTTAAAAGCATGAAAGATATTAAAATTCCAAAACTTTCACCTTAAAACATATAACTGAAAAAAACAGATCAGATAAGAGAATTCTTGGCTGAGACTCATGGTATATTATTATAACATAGTATGAATGTATTTCCCTATTAATTACCATTTTGTCAGAGGTTTTACACTGGGACACTAATTCAAAAATAAAAATAGCTCAGTCTAATATTATAGAAACAAATAAATATGAAGTGCTTTTATATTAAAACAAAATTATGATGTATCTGTGGGTTTTAACTATCTCTTTTCCATATCACTTATGATATTGATGATGACACATGTTCAAAAAGGAGAGAAATGTGTTTCAGAGGATAGCTAAACCGAAGTCTATGGTAATTAACTCTATTAAAGACTGACTGCTTGCAGTGATTTTAAAATTTTAATAAACACTGGTTTAACTTAAGTAACATTTTCTTAGCTTAATTTTTATAAGTCCTTCATTTTACATATCCAGGGAACACTTATGACTCTTCTCTTCAGTGCCCACAACTTTACCTCTGTCTTAACCATTCCATATGTGAGAGAATATACAAAACAAATAAAACGCTTACCAGAAAAATTCAGACTTACTCCCCAGCTCCTTTAGAATGTCTTCTTAAGGGCCAAGTCACATTCTACTTCTTATATGCTCAATGTCTCCCAATCCTGCACATGTTTTGAAATTGTCCTTACTTACCTCTTATTTACCATTTGTCTCTCTTTCTTTACCTATAATGATCATCACTTAAAAAAAACTCAGAGTATTAATAAAAACAGGCATTTCCAACAATTATTTATCTTAATATTTATAGTGGCCATGCCCCATACTAACTCATTTAGTTTTCATCAGATTTATGTATACTTTCTATCTTAGAGAAAAAACATTGACTATTAGAATAAGGAAGTTATTCTTTCCAAATGATTCACTTAGAAAATGAAACTACATTTGAAAGTACCTAGTCTCTGAATTGTTCTATTCCTTTGTATATCCCCAGTTCTTAGCACAGTGCCTCGTGGACAAGAAGAGATTAAACACAAAGCTCAGTGAATTAATAAATGGATGTATGGTTGAGTAAGTATTTTGGGGGTCAGTACTTTTTCTGTTAAAGCATTCTGCACGTCTTTGTATTGCATGTACTTGCAGAGATTCATGAAATGCATAAGTAGCCAATTTAGTTAGTGGTAGAGTAGAATGAGAAAAGTTAAGTCAGTAGAAACTCAAAAAGTTTCAAGTCAAAGACTTTGCCATTTTTACCACTCTTTGGATATTTACCAAATGGACTAATATTTAATGCTACTGGTTCCTAGGTTATTCTCTACAATGCTCAGGGACAGCTGCATCAGCTGATGAAATATAAGCTTACTATAATTTTATTTTGCTTGATTGTATTTGAGCTACTTGTACTTATAATTGTACCATGCAATTTAAAGAAACAGTCCATAAACCAACAAGAGTGAAAAACAAAGGAATATTACCATTTGAAATCCTGTAAGTTTTATTTTATTGAATCTGTATTTACTTTATAAAAGTGAGATACAAAAACTATAACTAAATTAAGAGTAGGACAAACATTATAAAATATTAGAGAAAATTCATAGAAATATAGAACAAGTCTGAATTCAGATTACTTTGCCATTGTATTTAGAATTATTTATTTACATACAATAAATAAAATTTGTATTTAGAATGAGCTTAAAAACCCAGCTGAATATTGTAGATGATGTTCCATAGGGGTACTTTTTAAATGAAAGAACATACCTGAGGGGAAATTGACCCTATGTAAAAGATTATTGAATGAATAAACATTTTTTGTTTTAAATTAAAAATCATTGTTTAAGATATATAGTTTAATTTTGTTAATTATCCCTGCTGTAACCAAATATTGATCCCAATGAACAGGAAGCAGTAATGTTTAATAACAGTTGTAAGTTAGACTCTGAAAGGCTAGGTTTAAGATGAAAGAAAAATAGTAATGGAAACAGGAAGCCCATTTAGGTGACTTGACTATTACAGGGTAAGAACTAGTGTTGTGTTTGAAAGATTTAAGAGAATCAGGTACATAAGGACATGGATTCCATTAGAACATCTCTAGAGGATAGTTATGATTATGGAGAGTACAGCAAACAGCTGCTCTACTTTAGTCTGTAGAATAATACATAATAGAATACAACTTTCTCTGAAGAAAATAATATAAGAAACTAGAAATATAAGAAGAAAATCAGCTATAAGTAAAGAAAACTAGAAAGCAAAGCATTTGTGCATAAAGTTGAAAAGCAGACTCTATACTGTCAAATGTCCATCTGTCCTGTTTATGGTAATGCAATAAATAAAGGATTAAGACAAGCTGTTAATCAGTTAAAATACAGTTTCCATGTAAGATATTATCAGACTGTGCTTTCTTTATTCACAATTGGCATATTACTCCATTGTCTTGATCTGCTATTCAACGTAATGAAGTAAGAATAATCTTACCATCAGATTGTTGTTGCATGAAGTCCTAGTACTACCTGTCCTAGTAATTGGGATTCCTGCATTCCTTACATGGACTTCTCTTTATCCTAGTAGCCAATCATGTAACTATTTAATAGTAGTCCAATCCCTTGTCAATATTTAACTAATCTTTATATTAACTATCTTCAAGTTACTGTGTGATTTATGTTTCCTGAACAGACAGTAATTGTTACAAAAATGGACCTCTTTATTGCAAATGAAATCAATACACAAGCCTCATGTCAAAATTTCAGCATGCCAGACTTTACCTCACAATAAGTTGTTGGTCTGACTCCTCAAAAGTTCTTTCAAATACTAGAAAAGAATTAACTACAAAATAGTTCTCTATAATGTATCAAGTTACATTATGAACATCTTCCTAAATTAGGTTTACATGTAAATAATAATACATTTTTAGGCAATTTTCATTTTTATGAACTGTACAGACATAGAAATTGCACATAACAAACTGTATCTATTTAAAATGAAAAACATGACTTTAAAGATTGTTATTACTCTAAAACCACCACCAGTTTCAAGATCACTCATGCCTCATTACTGTCCACCCTTCTTTCCATCTCCAGTCATAAGTAACTACTGACTGTGTTTTGATCCCTATAGATTAGATTACACTTTCCAACGTTTTGTATATATTAGCTTTCTTTCAGTAAGCATAGTGATTTTGACATGCATTCCTGTTGTTGTTTCCTTCAGAGGTTGGCTACTCTTCATCACTCAGTGTTATTCCATTGCATGTAGTTTAATACATACAAATGGACTAATACATAGTTGGTTTTATCCATTCAGCAGTCAATACACAGAGGGTTTTTTCAAGCTTTGCTATAATGAATAAATCTCCTATGAATAATTACTTATTCTTTTCCACTTGCGTGGAAATATCTTTTGATTTCCCTTGTGTAAATAAACAGGGGCAAAACTGCTGGGTTATATGGTAAATGTTTCTTTAGCATTTTAAGAAATTACCAAACTGTTGCCGGGCAGTTGCATCTGGGGAGGTCTCTCCTCATGCACCAAGTGTAACCTCAACCTGGACAGGGGAAGACTCTTAACTCTGAATGAGAAAGAAATCTTGAGCAGGTTAGAAGAGCCTAGGTATTCATTAGAATGAGAGTAGAAATGAATGGCAGTGGCCTTGCAGGCAGCTGAGAGCAGGAAAATGCAGAGGTGCAGAGGAAAAGTTTGCTAAACATTTTCTTGGTATAGGGCAGATTCCCTTGCCATCTCTTACAGCCAGGGATACTTGGTGTCCTGTGTCCACTTGGATCTACACTGCATGGGGACTAGCTGCTACCACCCCAGGGTTTGGGGAGCCACGGAGCACAGGATGGAGTGAGATTATGTTCTCAGAACTTCCCAAAGTCAAAGAAAGGAGGTTTTCTGGCAAGCTACTAAAAAGCAAATCCTGCAGGTGCAGTTTTGTCATGTCACCCAGGCAACAGGAATTTGCAGGCCCAAATCTGAGCTCTCAGCAGCCCCTCCCTACTTATCAGGGGTAAATTGGAGGCTTGGAAATAGAATGAAATAGCAAAAAGACAAAATGCAGTAAGCTGAGCAGTGAGAGAGCTTTGTTTAAATGTATGCACTTAAAGAGAGAAAAAGTGAAGGCTTCCTCAAAGAGGAGGTGCACTAAGGACTAGGGTTTCTGTCTTCAAAGCATTTTTCAAAGGGCCAGGGGGTATAGACTTGTAAAGTGGTCTCAAAATGCTTATCTACACTGAGAGACATTCTCTTCTATTATCAGGCCTCCAGGTGATCCTGAAAAATTAACATGACACAAGGAATTCGTCAGTTATTTTCCAAGATAGCAGCTTCCTTGGGAACTTTTCAATCAAGACCACCCACCCTGTCCCCAAGGTTGGCTGAGTTATTGTCTGTTTGCTGAAGAGTATGTTAGGAATCTTACCTCCTCACTTCCTGGTACTATACTGTTCATATCTCAGCATTTTTCATCATAAGCAGGGAATGTTAACTATGATGCTTGTTCCTGGTTCCTGCCCTACATCAAAACCATTTTCTAAACTAAGAATAATTTATATTCTCATTATCAATATTAGTTCTAGTTGCTTCACATCTGCATCAAAACTTTGCACTAGTCTTTTTAGATTACAATAAAAAAAGATTTTAACAAACACTTATGGACGTAGTTCTTGAAGACAAATGAGGTTCAATGTCATTAGTTGGGAAAGACAAATTATAACTACACAGAGAAACTACTACCAAATGTTCACCAATGAATTGGTCTAATACCTTTGTTGAAAACTGACAAACATAAATTGGTGTATTCTGGATTTTCTACTTGCCAATTCCATAGTCTTGATCAGGGTTGCAAACTATGACCCACAAGCAAATGGGGCCCACTGTCAATTTTTGTTAATAAAGTCTGGTTGGATCATAACAAGCTCATTTGTTTATGTATTATCTATGCACCTTTCGGCTACAGTGGCATAGCTGAGCAACTGGGAAGAGACCCCATGTTTGGCCTACAAATGCTAAGGTATTTACTCTCTGTTCCCTTTCAGAAAAAGTCTATTAACCCAGAATCTTGACCACTATAGCTTTATATCTCGAAGCACACTAGTGTTTCTCTTCAACTTTGTCCTTCTATTTTAAGTTTACATTCTAAGTTGTTTATGTTTCCATATCAAATTTAGAATTGACCTTTTAACCTTTTTTTCATTGTGCTTTTATTTTGATTGGCATAGTCTCATATACACACACACATGTATTTGTTTCACTTATACTTTGTTTATATTTATATTCATATAGATACTTGCCACTTATTATATTTATTATTCACTCTTGAAGATTAGAATTTCCCTCTGGAACAATTAAGACAATCTTAGTAAGCTTACTTAACACTTCTCTCATGGCAGTGACATTTTCTCTTGATTTACTTTATTTACTTCACCTTTGTTCTTTTTAAATTTAACCTTACAAATGTCATTTGTCCCCCACTCTCTTTTGGCCTCCTTGAATGCAGACAAGTCAAAGATCATTAGAAATATTGTTCCATAATATGTTTTTTGTCTCTAATTTATTTAAAGAATTTATCTTAATGTTGGTTTTTAGTAGCTTAACTGATGTGCTTGCTGTGTGTGTGCATGTGGGGATGCGTGTATGTATTTTTAATTTATCCAGTTTGGATTTTGCTAAGCTTCTTGAACCTACAAATCTATGTTTTTCTCCAAATGTGGTAATATTCATTAATTATTTGTACAAATGTTTTATTTGTTCAGTTCTCTTGCTTTTCTTATTTTGGCACTTCAACTATAGATAAATAAATGAATGAATAAAATGGTCAAAGTCTATGAGGAAAAGTATACTGCATGTCCCAGGGGCTCTGACAATTTTAGTCATTCTATTTTCCCTCCTTAAGGTTGGATGATATTATCACCATTAATCTATCTTTAAACTTACTGAAACTTTCATTTTAACCATTTGTGCCCTTGTGGGTAAAATTATAATATTTCCAGACTATCTCACCAGCCTTTAGTGCATCTGCATATCAGTAGACATTCCTCAGGGGTGGAGAACTTTGTCTCCCTATCAATGGGTAATTACCTGGGCAACGGAGGGCTTATATGAACCTGAGAGCTGAGGGGGAGGGCTGTTTTTACTTTGGTCTGAGCAGGAAAGAGACAGCCATGTACTGCAATTTGTAAGCAGTAAACGGGTTTTAAACTTTATTTCTCCCTTTGACTCATTTCAGTTTTAGAGGTATTTTGACCCTGGATTTCCTCTCCCTGGACTTACAGCCCTAAAAATTCCCTTATGGCTAAAGTCCTCTCCAAGTTCTCCCTGTATTTATTCACTCATCAGAGTCCTCTGGTAGTTTTGTTTTATATTTCATCTGGAATTTATAATTGTTCTTTTTTTGTTCAAATGATTTTGTCACTTTAAAAGTCAGAATAATACATGGTCATTTTAGACAGCAATACAGTTAAAGTTAAAATAAGTAACAAATGACCACTGATTCCTTAAAAACCAATAAAGAATGTTTACTTCAAAATTAGTGTCTTTGTTTAATATTAGTAAGAAATGTTCACAATGGCAAAATATTAGATATGGAATGTCCATCTTGGCATATTTCTATTAAAATCAAGTGTTAACTTAATGTGACTGTTAGGCAGGAAAATAGATATGAGCAGGGTGGAGAGAGATTAAGGCCAGTAAAGCCCACCAAAAGGGGCTCAAAGAGTTAACTAGGTAAAACCAGAGAGCCAGAAAAAACTCACAGAGCTAATAAGGTAATCAGTTGAACCTCCAAAGGCTGGAAACAACTTGGAATATCCAGATATTACCCAGATAAAGAGAAGTATCTGAGCACAGCCTATGTCTTCATAGTGTCAATTAGGTCATGCCACTGTAAGATACATTTTAGTCTACTAAAAGGCCCAGCTTATTCTTTAACTTAACCTATATGCTGTTTTTCTCCTCCTCCAGCTGCTAATCAATTAATTGTAACCTGGGCAGGGGACAAGTATTATGATTAATTTTCCAAAGAAGCCCAGATATAGACAGCTTAGTAAAAACAAAAGATTCCATCTCTAAGATTGCATTTTAAAACCCAGGAAGCTAACAAGATTCCTCACATATTCTTTAGCAAACAGAGAGTAACTCAGTCCACCTTGGAGGTAGGGCAGGTGGTCTTGATTGATGTTCCCAGAGGGAAGCTGCTCTTCTGAGGAGGAAACAGATCAGTAAATTTCTTGTGTTAAGTTAATTTTGCAGAATTAACTGGAAGACTGATAATAGAAGAGACCTAATGTCTTTCATTGATGCTGGGGTTCTTTTTCACCGAGTCAAAGAATGACCTTCACAAACACTCAAGGTAGGAGAGCAAGGCAGAGATTTTTATTTAGACATAAACCTAGAGGCAGAGCTCCTGACTCAGACCACGAGGGGACAAGAGAGCCCTGGGGTGGTGCATTGTCTAGGGGTTTTATAAGCAGTTGAGAGACGAAGGGCTAAGGATGTACACCTGCTAAGTGGTCCCACAATCGTTATCTTAGAAGAGACACTATGTTTCTTATTAGTCTTCCTGGTTATTTACAAGAATTTTACTGCTCTGATTTCCTCCCAGGATAGCAGTTTCCTGGGCTGGGAGCATACCCCTCAAGACTGCTTTTCTCCCAAGATGGGCTGAATTATTATCTGTTAAGAAAATTACCTTTTAACTAATTGGGTTTTAAGATGTAATCTTATTTTCAAGATGGAATCCTTCCTGTTTTTACTAGGTTGTTTTGGACTTGCTTGTTACATTGCCTAGGTTGCAAATCATTTGTTTAGGGCTGGAGGAAGAAAAGCAGCCCTGGGTAAAGTCAGAAAAACAAGCTGGGCCCCCCAACAGGCTAAAGCAAATCTCACAATGGATTATCTTGCTTTGTTTATTTCCGGAGGCCCTCACCATACTCTGTCTAAGCCCGTGGTCCCTGTCTCATCATCAAAGATAAACATCTTGAGACCACTTGACAAGTCCACACCCTAAGCCCTTTGTCACATTCCTGAACAAATCCTTAAAAGGGGGAATTCCCAAACTTTCAGTGTGTCTTTTCTCTGAGGTAGTCCACATTCTCCTTTCTCCAAGTGTGCACCTTTTTGCCTTAAATAAAACTTTTTCTCTACATTTCAGGGCTCACCTCTTTCTCTGAGGTCACCCCCACTTTTTCTCAACCTTTTAGGATGAGCTTCTCTCTGAAGTTGCCCACACTTTTCCCTCTTTAAGTATGTAATTTTAAACAAAAACTTTTACTCTGCTTCACTATTGTGTCTCGGCCCTTCAATTCTTTGTTGCAGAATGGACAAGAACCAAGGAAAATAAACAACACACCCTAACATAACTATGACTCTTATATATTTATTATTCACGCAGAATTCCTAAATTTTTAGGTCTACATTTTATTTTTCTTGCAATAACACGTTTATTAATAGTCCTTATAGTTTAACATATGGTTCAGATTAGGATAATGTGAATAAATTTATTGGACACAATTCAATTATAAATTGCATATGCATCTAGCTTTGAAAATTCTAACAATATTAAAATATTTCCTTAGTGAAGTATATATCAAATGTGTAAGAATATACATTTTCACCTCAAGACTTTATTTGGAAAGAACATAATAATATGAAACTCTGTCATTTACTGTAACATTTTTTTTTTAGAGAAAGGCCTTTAAGAGTTGTTCTTGATACTGCTTCTAAATAGTATACTTATTTCCATAGCCATTCATATTTTATTGTAGCTCTCAGACATATAACCTTTGCCAAATACCAAGCTAAATTCAATTCTCTCAATGGTAACACTGAACTCTGTTCCTAATTCCTTAAACTGTTACCTAATATCCATATCGTCTTGCTTCCCTGCACCTGTTGGTAATTCTCAAACATTCAAATGTCAGGTGGTGAGGTTTGCTAGCTGGGAGGGCTTTTCATCTTACTGCGGGTAGTGTTTTGCCCATTACTAGGTGTGCTTTTTTTTATGGGCAGGATAATGATATTCATGGGAAACTGTCTGCCAGAGAACTGGCTGAACATTGTAGCAAATCTGCATCACAATGCGCTGCCCTCTTTTTACTACTGCCAGATAGGTGTAGAGTTTTAAGGACATTTCCTATGACCTTCACTGTGTAGTTCAGGTAGAAAATTGGTTTGGCATCTGATTATTTAGAAGGATATGTCACAAGAATATTAATAAAATAACAGCACACAAAATTTTTAACTTGGCTTTTTTATTCCTTCTTCTGAAATACTCAGCTTCTTTTTTTTTAAACAAAATATTTCTATTTTATATATAAATGGAAGAAACAGTTCAGGAGTAGAATAACTTTTAGAGAGACATATGGTTCTGTGCTGATGTAAAGGGTATAAAGCAGTGATTCCAGGAGAGGCAATATGAAAGAAAAGAGAAAATAATTTGCTTATATTCTGACCTGTTAACAATTACAGGTGAGTCATCTAATAATCCTGTAGGTTTTTTGGGGGCACACACACCCAATCTGAGAACCACAGTTATTAATGTTTTAGATACCATGGTATATGGATAGCTGTGAACAGGTACCAAACTAGTAAAAGTTAAGCATTATGTTTCAGGCAAAATATTTATCAGTCAACATATATTTGGTGATTTCCAGGCAATTAATTCTGGCCATAAATTTAATGATGGAATAAGCAGATATGACTCCAGGCCATACAAAACAGCCACATGCGGTAAACAGAGAGCAGTTAAATATTCCAAATTGTAACTATGGTAAGCCCTACAAAAGAAAAGAACTATGTGGCCATATAACCAGAGGATTTCATGTAGTCCTGGGCTTAATGAATTTGAGAAGTAACACTGAGGTGTTGTCGGGATCCGGAAGGTGCCTTTGAGGTTTTGGGGCAATGTGAAGAGCAAAGAAGGCAGAGGGAATCATCATGGAAGGTGCTCAAAAGAGGCCACTTTATTCTGCATAAAGCTGTACTTCTTTTACTGCTACAATGCTAATTCATGGTTGCATAAAAATTGAAGTGCATGCATGTGGCCTTCATGGCCAGGTGTCTGGCCTTGAGGGCCCTTATCCAGCTCCTTTCCCATGGGTACAACATGCTGTGTTTCCAGGTTTCTCAAGGCCAGACATATCTGGCTCCTTACAAGGCCAGACACATTTGGTGGGAAGCAGTGGGCAGCTGTCCTGCTTCTTCCTTGCTCACAAAGCAGAGCCCTGTGCCCAGAGCCCACAGAAACAATATAAAGAACAGCAGTGGACAAGAAGCCACTAGCCCCAGTGGCCACTATGGTTAGGAACCACCACCAAGTGGGACCAAGCTGTGACCACCAAGTAGACAGGGGTCTTGGGACAAGGCTTGTATCTGAGACACTTCATCATTCACTTCCTGGAGTGTGGCTTGTATTTGCTGCTAGTGGTCTGGGATAGAAACACAGTGGTCAACGTGCAGTAAAGCACAGGTGACCTCTTGCACAGCTGTGAGCATATCCAGAGCCATTCTGTTTTGTAAAACCACCTTCTGCATTTGGGTGACTTCATCTAGCAATAGGGCTAGCGAGGACCTTGTTACTTTCAAGGCACAATCAACATGCTGTGCCAGGGCTTCTATTTATGATTCTACATCTGTAGTGCCAGCTCCTGGAAGGAAGAATGCCAGGGGGCAAAACCACCATTTCATCCATTTGGGATGATATATATACAGCATCCCAATTATGTGTGGGTCATGGCAAGGTTTGTAGTATCTGTTCTGATATGTATGGTGGGCCCCAAGTACAACGGCCAGTCCAATTTGTAGGGAGATAAGACCAGCCATATTCCCTACATATCCAAATGTTTTCTCCCAGCAAAGGGTCTGTTGGCACTGTGCCCACATGGGTGCAACCGTCCCACCAGCACTTAGAGGTGTGATTAACACTGACATTGGTGCACAGTTCTCTGAGTAACCAGCCATGCAATTGGGTATGAAAACCTGCTGTTCAATGCACAGCAGAGTTCTGGTTTGCAAGGTTACATGTATACTAGACATCCGTCTCTGCTCATTATACATGGTACCCTCCCCAGGCAGAGTGTGTGCTGATTGTCAGATCAACTGCTCAGTTGCATGCCATTTTGCTTCACCTTTGGCATCACTATGATTCCATGTTTGAAGGTATTCCCACGTGGACAGGATGGCAAGAGCAATTTTCCATGGCAGTCCAGCAGTGACTTCTGTGGGCAGTTCCATACACACCCAGCAGTGGGAGACATTATGTACATGGGCAAAAGTATGGGCCCATGCTACCATATTATTGCTGTCAACCTGGGCGGAAAGACAGGGAAGACAAAGACACCATCAATGGCAAGTCCTGGTTACCCAGGAGGATACAAGCATCCTTTTCATCTGTGACAAAACAGTGGCTGCCAGGGGCAGTTTTCCTGGTCTGAGATACCAGACCAGAGGGCCTGAAGACATTGGCAGAGCATCTGGTTCAGCCTTCAACAGAAATTCAGGTATTGGCCACACCAGCACAGCCAAAGTCCCTGCCAATATGACTGTTGTCCTCCTCAGCAAGGAATAAGTCAGTTTAAAAGGCCACTTTCCTATCCATGGGTAACTTGTAACCAGTGGGTCAGCCCCTCCCCCCTTACCTCAGAAAAGGTGACCCATGGATGTCCTTCAGACACTAAGGTCCATGGCCACATCCACTCCTTGGAACAGCCAGGAGAAAACATATGTGAGGCAGGAGGAGCAACATTTCTTCCAGCAACTGTGGCTGCAACTCCTTGGGGCCTTGTTTTAAATATTTCAAAATGTGTGGGCGAGCAACCAACACCCTCTCTATGGGACTTTCCCCCATTCTCCTTGGTTGCTCATCAGCAAGTGCACTGCTAGGGTAAGTGCTTCACCCATTGCGTCCATCCTAAATGTTTCAGTCCCTCCCTCTTGCATGGGTACCTGACGATAATGTGGGTAGAAGTGAGTGCATTGAGTGCATGCTTGCACCGCTTGTTTTGTGCCAGCAAATGTCAGTGGAATGTGCCATCTCTAGGTGACTTTACGCATTGTTCTAGGGCCTACATGCCCTAGTTTCTTATGCAGCCATGGTCCCATGTCCATAGCAGGCAGTTCCCAGAGCATAAAAGCCCTGGTCAAGGCGTCAGCCACGTCAGTCCCAGGGCTTAAGGCTAGGCAATGTCCTGACACATGATATATGAGGGCCCCTTCCTTTAACCCATGGTCCCAAAGGTCTTTCCACATTGTTTGTCCTCACAGTGGGTAATGGCCAATTTCCCAGTCTTGTACTGCCCACTGAGGTAACCAGACAGTGAGGCCATGGAACACAGCCCAACTGTCAGTACAGATGGTTATCTGACCTGATTCTCTAGCCTAGACAAGCCACATCACCTGTAATTCAGCCCACTGGCTGGATTTCCCTCATACCAGAACTCTTTCCTTAAGGGCTGAATGGTGACAGCCACCCATGTTGGTGGCATCCCTGTCCCCTCCTCATAGAGGCTTACCATTGGTGCTTCCACTCAGTAAGGTGGGTGTGGGTTCAACGGCAAAGGTTAACAGTCCCAGGACTTGCTGGAATTCCTGTGAGAGAGGGCTTCTGGAGAATCTATCCCATTGTTCTAAACAGGCTCCCCAATTGGTCAGAAATGGTGTCTGTGCAACCACAGTCCAGGGAGCTGTAGCCAGGCTCACACCCACCCCTCAATCGGGAGGGCAGTAATGACCTGTACTGCATGTAGTCCTGTGATTACTTCAGTAGCCAGTACGGTGGCATGCACTGCTGCCAGCTCTTTCCAACAGGAAATAGTGAATCTCTGCTCCCTTCCACAACTGAGACTAAAATCCTATTGGGACTTTACGGGCCCATGTTTCTGCCATAATCCCCACCCATACCCATCCGTGTTGGCAGACACCATCATCAGGAATGGTATGGAGGGGTCAGTGACTCACAGCATCTGGGCCTGAACCACTGCTCTTTTTGTCTCAGCAAAAGCCTTTTCTACCTTTGACATCCAGTGCCATATTTCCCCTGCTTTATTAGGTGATGCAGCGGCTTTAACAGCATGGCTACATGAGGGATAAACGTTCTCCAATACCACAGCAAGCCCATATGTTTGTAGCTGCTTAACATTTTATGGGGGGGAGGAGTAGTGTTGTACTTTTATCAATCACTGCTTCAGGTAACACCTTTGTCTCACCTGACCAGACATACCCAAGAACTTGACAGAATAACCAGGTCCCTGCACTTTGTCTTCATTGATGGCTCATCCCCACCCCTGGAGGGCCTGGTGCAAACTGCGAGCCACAGCTTCTAGATCTGGGAGAGAATCCGATGTTAACATTATATCATATATATAATGGAACACTTGAAATGAAGATGGATGGAACCAGGTGGCCAGGTCACTAGCCACCAAGCCATGACACAAAGCAGGACTGTGCAGGTGTCCTTGTGGGAGGACAGTGAATGTCCACTGCCGGCCTTCCCACGTGAAGGCTAAGTTATCCTGGCTTTCTGGTGCAATGTCAATGGAAAAGAAGGCATTAGCCAAATCCAACACAAAGTGATTAGTCCCAAATTCACAGTCAGTTTATCCGTCAGGTCGGTAATATTCGGTACTGCAGCGTGCAGCAGGGGAGTCACTTTGCTTAGTTCCCGATAGTCCATGGTCATTCTCCAGGTGCTGTCTGGCTTCTTCACAGGCCACACGGGCAAATTAAAAGGGATGTGTGCTGGGCAGATGATGTGGGCTGGGCAGATGATGTGGGCTTCCTCCAATCACCACCTGTGTACACTAGCGCCAACACCTGCTGTATATTCTGTGGGGACCAGTGAATGGCGAGTTCAACAAATGGCCTCCGGTGTCTGGTGTCCCAATATACCAGGTACCTCAGCCCCACCCCTAGCTGGGTAGGAAGTCAGTCAGTGCATAAGACTCAAGTTCCTAGTACACTACAGCACTCGTCGCACCTGCTTTGGGGGCAGTGGGCAATAGCATTGGTCAGATGCAACTGTTTCCATAGCCCCATCAAGACTGCTAAGGGCTGTCCATCACGCTTTTCAGGATCTAAACCAGCAGCCAAAAGGTCAGTCCATACCTGTCTGTGGCTCACTTTCAGTGTTCTACTGTGGCTGTCGCTGGCAGTGTTTTCGCTGTGGCTGTTTTATTTTCTTTTTCCTTGTGCTGCGTCACTGCAGTAGTTCTCACTTTGGTCACTTAAGGTCACTCTATTCATACTTTTCCCAAGTAAGCTAACACTGACACTGCTTTGGGTTCTCAGTGCTTTCAGCTCACAGTCACAGTTCCCCCAAATGTTGCTTACACTGTTTGGCCAAATTCCACAATTTCATGGCGGTATTGTCGTTTGCCAGAAGCCCCTGCGGCTCTGGGTTCCTGCACCTTCACACGTTGCCTCACAGTGGGGCAAGCATGCAAAACCAATGATGCTGTGCTGCACTCGGGGCTTCCTGCCCACGACAAGCACAGGCAGTACTCACTGGTGTCTGTAACATACATTCGACAGCCACCAGCCGTCACTCCAAGTCCTCCCCCTTCCGTTGGAGACTCTGCACTTGCTGCTGCAACTCCGCAGTTTTGCAAGTGGCATGGCTGACAACCGTCAGGAACATCCACGCCACTCACCCAGCCCATTCCCAGAGGGCCAGAGGCACTAGAGACTCTAGCATCTCCAATGCCAGATGTATTATAGCCTCTGGGGCTAGATGTACAAACTCCCAATCCTCCGGCACCACCCAAGCAGTCCAAATGCTGCCACTGAGTACCAAATAGATGCTGGGGGCCACATCTCCTCCGCCCACCCTTCCATATCCAGGGAAGCTGAAGGACCATTGCTCTTATGACCACTTACTTCATCCTGTTTGTGATGCCAAGTGTCGGGGTCCAGGCATTGCCTTTGAGGTTTTAGGGCTATGGAAAGAGCAAAGAAGGCAGTGGGAGTCATCACGGATGCTGTTCAAAAGAGGCCACTTTATTCTGCATAAAGCTGTACTTCTTATGATGCTACAGTGTTAATTCATGGTTACATAAATATTGAAGATACACATGCATGTGGCCTTCATGGCCAGGCGTCCAGCCTTCAAGGCCCTTATCCAGCCCCTTCCCATGGGTACAACACACTGTGTTTTCAGGTTTCTCAAGTCCAGACATATCCAGGGTGAAGCAGTGGACAGCTGTCCCCATAGAACAGTAGGGAAAGTGAGGGCGGGGTGGGGGTGTTATGTATAAGTGTGAACTACATAGTAGGAATTAACCAAGAGAAGAGTAAAAGTAGTCATATGGGTAAAGAACATAGAAATTTTAGAAGGACTTGGAAGTAGAACAGGTCACAGTTTTTTTGAGAAACTGCTAAGAGGTTGTTGCAATAAAAACGAAAAGGGAACATGGAAAACAAACTCAAATTGGCTAAGTGATACAGGATTTTGAAGCCATATTAAAGTTTGAATCTTTCTATGAGCCACGGGAAAGCTTTGAAGAGTTAAGAGATTTAGCATGCTCAGATTTGCATTTTGGATGTAATCACTGTGGTGTGCATGCAATGACCACATTGGATGAAATGTGTAGACTAGTGGAAACTAATTTGGAGACTATAAGCTTTAATAGATCGGCCATGATGAAACACTGGACTAGTATAGTACCATAAGGAGAAAGAAATTTATTATCTGAGATATTTAGTAGATTAAATAGAATGGACTAGATGATAGACTACTCACACTATAAGCAGACCATCATCAAGATTGCAAGGTTTCTTACTTGAACATTTGGTTAAGAATATTTTCATTGAAATGAGAAATACTTTCTCAGTGTCACTTATTTATGGGTATAGTTCTGGCTACGGTGAATGTGAGATGCAGATTAGATATTCTAGTGAGAAAGTGGATGAGTCCACTAACTATGTATGTGGGGAACACAAATCTGAAGTGGAGATGTAAATTTTTTATTCATGTGTAGGTGATAAATGAATTCATGAATATGAATGTAATCTGATTCAAGTTCCTAGGGGTGGAATTCCTCAGTCAAATGGTACTTCTATTTTGAGTTTTTTGAGGAACCTCCATACTGCTTTCCAAAATGGTTAAACTAACTTACATTCCCAACAGCAGTGTAGGAAGGTTTCTCTTTCTCCACATCCTCACCAGTATTTGTTGCTGCTTGTCCTTTGGATGGTGGCCATCCTAACTGGTATGAGGTGATATCTCATTGTGGTTTTTATTTGCATTTCTCTGATGATTAGTGATGTGAAGCATCTTTTTTATGTGCCTGTTGGCCATGTGAATTTCTTCTTTGGAGAAGTGTCTGTTCAGATCTGTTGCCCATTTTTTAATCAAGTTATTTGTTTCTTGGGTGTTGAGGCAAGTGAGCTCTTAATATATTTTGGATGTTAACACCTTATTGGGTATGTATTTATGAATATAGTCTCCCATACTGTAGGATGCCTTTTTGTTCTACTGATCTTGTCCTTTCCTGTACAGAAGATTTTTAGTTTGATGTAGTCCCATGTGTTAATTTTTGCTTTTTTTCCCCATGTCTGAGGAGATATGTTCATGAAAAATTGTTCATATTTATATTCAAGGAACTTTAGCCTATGTTTTCTTCTAAGACTTTTACGGTTTCATAACTTACATTCAGGTCTTTGATCCATTTCAAGTTTACTTTTGTGTATGGAGTTAGACAATAATCCAGTTTCATTCTCTTATATGTAGCTATCCTGTTTTGCCAACACCAGCTGTGGAAGAGGCTGTCATTTCGCCATTGTATGTCCATGGCTCCTTTATCATATATTACTTGGTGATATATGTGTGGGTTTATATCTGGGGTTTCTATTCTATTCCATTGATCTATGGGTCTGTTTTGTGCCAGTACCAAATTGTCTTGATTACTGTGGCTTTGTAGTAGAGCTTGAAGTTGGGGAGCACGATCCACCCCACTTTTTTTTCCTTCTCAGGATTACTTTGGCTATTTGGGGTCTTTTGTGTTTCCATATGAATTTTATAACTATTTGCTCTAGTTTGTTGAAGAATGCCTTTGGTATTTTGATAAGGATTGCATTGAATTTGTTGATTGCTTTAGCCAGATGGCCATTTTGACAGTATTAATTATTCCTATCCATGAGCATGGGATGTGTTTCCATTTAATGGTATTTTCTTTAATTTCACTCAGGAGTGTCTTGTGGTTTTCATGGTATAGGTCTTTCACTTCCTTGGTTAGGTTTATTCCTACATATTTTATTCTTCTTGATGCAATTGTGAATGGAATTGTTTTCCTGATTTCTCTTTCTGCAAGTTCATCATTAATGTATAGGAATGCAATGGATTTCTGTGCATTAATTTTGTATTCTGTAACTTTGCTGAATTCAGATATTAGATCTAGTAGTTTTGGAGTGGATTCTTTAGGGTTTTTTATGTACAATATCATGTCATCTGCAAACAGGGACAGTTTAACTTCTTCCTTGCCAATCGGATGCCTTTTATTTCTTTGTGTTGTCTGATTGCCATGACTAGGACCTCCAGAACTATGTTGAATAAAAGTGGAGAAAGTGGACATCTTTGTCTTGTTCCTGATCATAAAGGAAAAGTTTTCAGCTTTTCACTGGTAAGTATGATGTCTGTGTGTTTGTCATATATTGCCTTTATTATGTTGAGGTACTTGCCCTCCATACACATTTTGTTGAGAGTTTTTATCATGAATGGGTGTTGAATTTTGTCAGATGCTTTTTGGCATCTATGGAGATGATTGTGTGATTTTTTTTCCTTCTTTTTATTGATGTGGTGGATGATGTTGATGGATTTTTTAGTGTTGTACCATCCTTGTACCACTGGGATGCATCCCACTTGATCATTATGTATGATCTTCTTGAAGCACTTTTTAATTTGGTTTGTTGAGTATTTTTGCATTTATATGCATCAGGTGTATTGGTCTGTAATTTTCTTTTTTTGTGTGTTATTTGCCTGGTTTTTGTATTAGCATGATGCTGACCTAATAGAATGAGTTTGGAAGTATTCCCTCCTCTTCTACTCTTTGGAAAACTATAAAGAGAATGGTATTAGATATTTTCTAAATATTTGATAAAATTCAGCAGTGACGCCATCTGGTCCAGGGTTTTTGTTCTTGTTTAGTTTTTTTTATTGCATTTCAATTTTCTTGCTGGTAATTGATCTGTTCAGTATTTCTGTTTCTTCCTGGGTTAGCCTTGAAAGGTTGTATTTCTCTATAAAGTTGTCCATTTCTTTTAGGATATCCAGTTTGTTAGCATAAAATTTTTCATAGTATTCTCTAACAATTCTTTGTATTTCTGTGGTATCCATAGTGATTTTTCCATTCTCATTCTGATTCTGTTTATGTGTGTAGATTCTCTTTTTTCCTTGATAAGTATGGCTAGGGGTATATCTATTTTATTTATTTTTCTCAAAGAATAGCTCTTGGTTTCCTTAATTCTCTCTTTTATTCTTCTCAATTTTATTTCTTTTTTCTCTGATCTTTATTATGTCCCTCCATCTACTGACTTCAGGCCTGATTTGTTCTTGTTTTTCCAGTTTCAATAATTGTGAATTTAGACTGTTCATTGGGTATTGTTTTTTCTTCTTTAAATAGACCTGGATTGCTATATACTTCCCTGTTAGACTGCCTTTGCTACATCCCACAGAGGTTGGGTCATTGTTGTTGTCATTTGTCTGCACATATTGCTTGATCTCTGTTTTAATTTGGTCACTGATCCATTGGTTATTTAGGAGCATATTGTTAGGACTCCATGTGTTTGTGAGTCTTTTTGTCTTCTTTGTACAATTTATTTCTAATTGTATACATTTGTGATCTGAGAAGTTGGTTGGTGCAATTTCAATCTTCTTGAATTTGATAGAGACTCTTTTTGTGGCCTAGTATGTGATCTATTCTAGAAAATGTTCCATGTGCACTTGAGAGGAATGTGTATCCTGCTGCATTTGGGTGGGGTTTTCTGTAGATGTCTGTTAGGTCCATCTGTTCTAATGTGTTGTTCAGTGCCTCTGTGTCCTTACTTATTTTCTCTCTGGTTGATCTGTCCTTTGGAGTTAGTGGTGTGTTGAGTTCTCCTAAAATGAATGCATTGCATTCTATTTTCCCCTTTAATTCTGTTAGTATTTGTTTCACCTATGTAGGTGCTGCTGTGTTGGGTGCATATTTATAATGGTTTTGTCCTCTTGTTTGACCCCTTTATCATTATATAATGTCCTTCTTTGTCTCTTGTAACTTTCTTTGGTTTGAAGTCTATTTTGTCTGATACAAGTATTGCAGTTCCTGCTTTTTCCTCCTTATTGTTTGCATGAAATATCTCTTTCCATCCCTTCCCTTTTAGTCTGTGTATGTATTTAGGTTAGAAATGAGTCTCTTTAAGGCAGCATTTGGATGGGTTATGCTTTTTATCCATTCTGTAACTCTATGTCTTTTGATTGGTGCATTCAGTCCATTTTCATTTAGGATTATTATCAATAGATATGCACTTACTGCTATTGCAGGCTTTGGATTTGTGGTTACCAAAGGTTCAATGGCAGCTTGTTTACTATCTAACAGTCTAACTTAATTTGCTTATTGCTTATTACACTATTATAAACAGAATCTGAAGATTCTTTGTTTTTCTCCTTTTTTTCCCTTCTCTACTCTTTATATGTTAAGTGTAATGTTCTGTACTCTTTGTGTATCCCTTGACTGACTTTGTGGGTAGCTGATTTAATTTTGCATTTGGTTAACATTTAATTGATCTACTTCCTTTACTGTGGTTTTATTTTCTCTAGTGACAGCTATTTAGCCTTAGGCCCACTTCCATTTAGAACAGTCCCTTTAAAATACACTGAAGAGAGGGTCTCTGGAAGGTAAATTCCCTCAACTTTTGCTTATCTGGGAATTGTTTAATCCTTCCTTCAAATTTAAATGGTAATCTTGCTGGGTAGAGTATTCTTGGTTTGAGGCCCTTCTGTTTCATTGCATTGAATATATCATGCCACTCCCTTCTGGCCTATAAGGTTTCTGCTGAGAAGTCTGATGATATTCTGATGGGTTTTCTTTGGAGGTGATCTTTTTCTCTCTCTGGCTTCTTTTAATACTCTGTCCTTGGCCTTGATCTTTGACATTTTAATTATTATATGTGTTGGTGTTGTCTTCCTTGGGTCCCTTGTGTTGGGAGATCTGGGCACTTCCATAGCCTGAGAGACTATTTCACCTCTAGATTGGGAATTTTTTCAGCAATTATTTCTTCAAAGACACTTTCTATACTTTTTCTCTCTCTTCTTCTTCTGGTATCCCTGTAATGAAAATATTGCTCCATTTAGATTGGTCACATAGTTCTCTCCATTTTCTTTCATTCCCAGAGATCCTTTTTTCTTTCTCTCTGCCTGAGCTTCTTTATATCCCTGTTGTCTAGATTCTATACAATTTACCATTTTCTCTACCTCATTAATCTGCTTTAAAATCCCTCCACTGTTTGTTTCATTTCAGTACTGTATATTTTAAGGTGTCTATCTCCCTCCTGAATTCATCCCTTAGCTCTGGAATATTTAGCATGCTTATGACTTTTATTTTGAATTTGTTTTCAGATAGATTGGTGATATCATTCTCATTGAGCCATCTTTCTGGTGTTTGAAGGATTTTGAATTGAACACGGTTCTTCTGCTTTTTCATAATCCTAGAGCAATGGCAGTGGTTGCAGGTGAGTGGCACTGATGCCTACCCTAAAGAGTGAGCCCTCTCCTGCTTAGCCACAATGCCAGTCTCTGCTGTCAGTGCCAGTGAACCATGTGCAAGGAACAGCCTCTGTGTTAGTTTTCTATCTGCCATGGGCAAGGCTGCCCTCCTGCTGACTTGGTGTGATGTCAGGGGTCATAGGCTAGTGGCACCAGGGCCTGCCAGGAGGACAAAGCCCTTTCCTGCTTCTCAGCTGCAGTGCCTGTCTCTGCTCTCACAGCCAGTGAACTGCATGCAGGGAGTGGCCTGTTTGTTAATCCCCTAAATTGCCATGGACAGGTTGGTCCTTGGGATGGCCTAAGTCAATGGTGGGTGTCACAGACAAGTTGTGCTGGTGTCTGCTGGGAGGACAAAGCTCTTTCCTGCTTCTCAGCTGCAATGCCTGCCTCCGGTCTCAGGGCTGGTTAGTGGAATGCAGGGAGAAGCCTCTGTATTAAGCCATGTAGTTGCTGTAGGCAGGGCTGCCCTCTGGCTGGTCTGCAGCCAATAGTAGGGACAGCAGTTTATGCACAGGTGCTGGTGGTAATGAAGAAGCATCAGGCTTTTTGTCATGGTGAGGGGCCTCAGCTCTGCATTGCCAGCCTAAGGGATAGAGTCCCTGAAGCTCCTGAAAGTTCACAACCTGCTGAGCTGAGTGTACTGGGATGATTTTGTCCACCTGTTCCTTCTTCTAAACACTTGCCCCTTTAGCATCCCTGTCATTGTTGGAGTCTTTCAAAGTGCCTGCTTTTCTTTTGTCCCAGAGTAGGCAGTTGAGGGATCCTGTTTGCAGTCTCGGTCTCTGACTTTGGTTTTCACCTCTTCTAATCAACAGAGCACAATGTGAGTTTGTACTCCCAGAGAAGATTTCTAGGGCTGGGTATTTAGCAGTCTTGGGCTTCTACTCCCTCCCCACTCTGATTCTCTTCCTCCTGCCAGTGAGCTGGGGTGGTGGAAGTGCTCGGGTCCCACTGGGTGTGGCTTTTTTACTTTACCCTTTCAGTGAGATGTTCTCTTCTCCCAGACATAGACTGGCTGGTGTAATCTTATTTCTGGTCAGTCTTTTAGGAATAGTTGTATTTGCTGTATTTTCATAATATGTGTGGTTTTGGGAGGATATTTCTGCCACTCTTCCCATACTGCCATCTTTTTCCCCTCTTCTGCTTCAACTTCCTGTCTCAAACTTGAAAATAAACCAGAACTTGAAAGGAATTTAAAGAAAGAACCAGTGTTACAAATGGCAGGATTTCTTTCTTTTTTATGGCTGGATAATATTCCATTGTGCTTATGTTCCACATATTCTTTATCCATTCATGTATTGATGGATGCTTCCATAATTTGGCTATTATACATAAGGTGGCATTAAACATAGGGGTGCATATAAGTTTTCAAATTAGAGATTTTTTTTCTTCAGGTAAGTTCCTGGAAGTGGAATTACTGGATCTAATGATATTTCAATTTTTAGTTTTTTCAGGAACCTCTATTTTGCTTTCCACAGTGGTTGTACAAATTGAAACTCCCACCAACAGTATAGGAGAGTTCCCTTTTCTCCACATCCTCAGCAACACCTGTTATTTCATATCTTACACTGGCCATTCTGACTGGTGTGAGGAGATATCTCATTGTGTTTTTCCTTTTCATTTCCCTGATGATTAGCAATGGAGAGGATCTTTTCACGTTCCTGTTGGTCATTTGTATTTCTTTGGAAAAAAATATCTGTTCAGGTGTTCCACCCATTTTTTAATTGGGTTATTTATTTTTTGTTTTTGAGGTGTATGAGTTCTTTTTATATGTTTGATGTTAACAACTTAGGAAAAATCATTATGAATATATTCTCCCATACTGTAGGTTGTCTTTTTGTTCTGTTGATGGCATCCTTTGCATTACAGAAACTTTTTAGTTTGATGTAGTCCCACTTTTTCATTTTTTATTTTGTTTCCCTTGACCAAAGAGATGTTCCCAGAAAAAATTGCTCATGTTTATATTGGAAACATTTTTGCCTATGTTTTCTTTCTAGAGGGTATTATTCTAAGTGAAATAATCCAGGCAGACAAAGACAAATGTCATGTGATTTCACTTATTTGTGGAATGTAAAAACAAAATGAACAAAATACTAGTAGGCTAAGACACAGAGAAGTGAAGTTACTGTGGGGGAGTGGTTGGCATGGATTGATAAAAGGGCACAAAATTCTCAATCATAATATAAGTTTGTTGTGGAAATGGTAGTACAGAATGGATAATAACCGCCAATGACTCTGTAACATCTTCCTGTATTGACAAATAAAAATTGCACTAGTGGGGGTAAGGATTGAATAATGTGGTTACCTGGTGAACCAGTGTGTTGTATAGCTGAAACCAATATAAAGTTGTTCCGTTTGGATTGGTCACACAGTTCTCTCAATATTCTTTCATTTTTAGAGATTCTTTTTCCTTTCTGAGCCTCAGCTTCTTTGTATTCCTCTTCTCTAATTTCTATTTCATTTATCGTCTCCTCCACCATATCTAATGTGCTTTTAATACCCTCCATTGTGCTCTTCAATGATTGGATCTCCGACCAGAATTCATTCCTGAGTTCTTGAATATTTTTCTGTACCTCCATGAGCATGTTAATGATTTTTTTTTGAAATCCTTTTCAGGGAAATTCATGAGATCGATTTCATTTGATTCTTTCTCACATGTTGCATTCATAATTTTACTATGAACCATATTCCTTTGGCATTTCATATTTGTATATGGCACCCTCTACTGCCCAGAACCTTTACTCTCTGGAGATGCTCAGCCTCTGAAGCAATGTTGGGGGTCACAGGGGAGAGGTATTTATGCCTGGGAGGAGGAAAAAGCTATTTCCTGCTTCCCTGCTGCTATGACTGCCTCCACTGTTAGCACACAGGTATAAGCCTCTATGCTTTGCATTTGTAGTTGCTGTATATGGGGCTTCCCTCTGGCCTGCCTAATGCCAAGGTAGGGTTTGCAGGTTTGTGAGCTAGGTGGGGCTGGCCAGGAGACAGGCTCAGTAGGTACCTATCTCGGGGGGGGGGGGGCATCCTTTGAGATGTGTAGCTAACCAGGGAGCTGGAGTGCCTGAAGATCGAGAAAGTTCCCAACCTTCTGGGCAGAGTGCACCTGGACAGTTTTGTCTACCTGTCCTTCCTCCTGAGCATTAAGCTCAGTGTAATCCTTGCCCCTTTAGCAGCCCTCTTGTTGTTAGAAAGTCTCTCAGACTGCCTGCCTTTCTTTTGTCCCAGAGCAGCTGGGTATGGATCCCTGCTTTCCACAAGTGGCTGGAATGTCATTCTCTCCAGGAATTTTGCCTGTCTTAGCTTTCCAACCCCTTAATCATGAGAGTACCACAAAAGCACCATGAAATGTAGGTTTGTGCTCCCTGAGCAGTACTCTGGAGTTAGGTATTCAGCAGTCTCAGGCCTCCACCCCCTCCCTTCTCCATTTCTTTCCTCCCACCAGTGAGCTGGGGTGAAGGAAGGGCTTGGATTCAGCCAGGCCATGTCTGTGGTATGTTACCCTGTTCCATGAGGTTTATTCTTTTCTCCAGGTCAATGCAGATTGGCACAACCCTCTTTCCTGTTGCTATTTCAAGATTAGTTGTAGTAATTATATTTTCATATTATATGCAGTTTTATTTTAGTAGGAAGTGTCTGTCTCACCTCTCACGCCACCATCTTTAATCCAATCTCCCATTTTAAACATATTTAATTCAGTTATTTTATTCAAAGGATATCTATATACAAAAGTAAAAACCATAGATTTTAGAGTTGTCTAAATCTGTAGCTATGATATTATCCAACCAAGTCAATGAAGCAACTAGGAACATAGGTAGCTGTGTCACTTCTGTGAGGCTAAGGTTCAGTAAAAGAAAAGTCAAAACAGATTTAAACATGTTGCATTAGTACACTGGGTTCAGTATTTTTCCCATGATCACTACACTTACAGAAATTGCAGGTTGGTTTATGTGGTGCCAGAAATATCTGTACTCCAGGCCACTACATAGCTTAGTATACCAATCCAAAATTAATGTTCTAAGTGAATGCATTTGCATTCTAATTTAAGCAAACTAGATGTGTCACAAAATGTAAGGCAAAAGCAATAACATCTAATTATAGACATGGTTCTCTGACCACAGATATAGTCAACTGATTGTCAGTTTATCAGAATATAAGAAAAATGAATGTTAAGCATACAATTATTCTAACTTTGGTGGAAAAAGATAGAGTGTTTAGAAATATGTAGTGTCAGAACATTTTTATGTATCTCTTATTCAACTGCAGTTTCCTTGTTTGCAATAGGATATGCATTTCCCTGGAATTCAAATTTAATGTGTTAATTAACAGTGAAAATAACAAACTATTGAGGTCCTATTTTCATTGCTGTAACCAACTTTAGCAGTAATGAGATATCATTAGCTGACCAATTTTAAGTTACAACAGGAACAAACTGGAAACTGTAGAATATAAACCATTAAAAGAAACACTTTATAAAGATAAATCAATTGCCAATTTTTGTTCTTTAGGTAACTACACAACACTGTAAGAAATGCAAACACAAACAGACATTCTTGAAAATACAGTAGACAAAATTTTAATCAGTTTAGCTTCCTCCATAAGGAGGAGTAAAATATGCAGCTCACACAGTCTTTTTTTATCTCCCATAACAAAATAAAACCAGCTAGAAAGTAAAGGACAAAATCTCCCCACAGGCAGAAGTAAATAAATAAACAAATGGATACACAGATAAATGCTGATATTACTAACACCTCCAGAGTAGTTTTAGGAGTATTTGAATTGAGCAACTGAATTCCTGTCATGGCTTCACACATTCAATCGGCTGTTAAACTGCACTGTGAGTACTTGTAGATTAAAATGCTTATGCTATTAATTGGTAAAAATGTTTTCTCCATTTTATTTGAACTTTTTATTAGCTCATACATCATATTCCTTTTAGAAATAACTAATATTCTTTACAAAATGTAAGTAAAATTCTACGATAAATAAATCAAAGATTGTGCATTGACTTCCATTGATATTCACTCTATTTCCCCAAATACTTCCATTATTCCCATTGTATGTAAACTAACAGGCATCAAATCAATATAAACTGGCAGATTACCTATGCTGAAGTTTTTAAATAGAATGGTGGCATGCCATGTAAAATCAAGGAAAAAACATTGCTTGACTATTTTCTTCATTGTATTTAACTGACTGCAGGAATTAATCTACACAAATACTTCTAGGTATCACCTCTAAGGAACGTTTAAACAATGTTTAAATAGTTAAATGTTTTATCTATTTAAACTATATTTAAATAGTAAGACATGTTTGGCATAAATATCTGGCTTGATAACAAGAAAAATTTTTATGTTAAATAATTCACACTTATCAAATTGTTAAATGTTCTTTGTGAAAAAAACACCAACATATGATTGTCTTCTATGTTATACAAAAAATGAGATACAAGGTCATTTCCTTTATGAATGTAGAACTGCTTAGTCATCTTGGCATCTTTCCAAATACAGGCGATACACTGAAAGTCTGGGGGAAAATCCTGGGGCAAAATACCTTTAAAACCAAGACCAGTCAAAGGGAGAAATAAAGTGAGAGAAACCTGTTTATTTGTTTTCTTTTTTTTTAAATTTTTATTAAGTTATGATTGATATACACTCTTATGAATGTTTCACATGAAAAAACAATGTGGTTACTACATTTACTCATATTATCAAGTTCTCACCCATACCCCAATGCAGTCACTGTCCATCAGTGCAGCAAGTTGCCAGAGATCCACTATGTCCCTTCTCTGTGATACACTGTTCTCCCTGTGATCCCCCACACCATGTACTAAACATAATACCCCTCAGTCCCCTTCTCCCTCCCTCCCCACCTGCCCTCCCACACCCCTCCCCTTTGGTAACCACTAGTTCATTCTTGGAGTCTGTGAGTCTGCTGCCATTTTGCTCCTTTAGTTTTGCTTCATTGTTATACTCCACAAATGAGGGAAATCATTTGGCATTTGTCTTTCTCCACCTGGTTTATTTCACTGAGCATAATGTCTTCCAGCTCCTTCCATGTTGTTGCAAATGGTAGGATGTTTCTTTCTTATGGCTGAATAGTATTCCATTGTATATATGTACCACATCTTCTTTATCCATTCATCTACAGATGGACACTTAGGTTGCTTCCATATCTTGGCTATTGTAAAAAGTGCTGTGATAAACATAGGGGTGCATATGTCTTTTTGAATCTGAGAAGTTGTATTCTTTGGGTATATTCCAAGGAGTGGGATTCCCGGGTCAAGTGGTATTTCTATTTTTATTTTTTTGAGGAACCTCCATATTGCTTTCCGCAATTGTTGAACTAGCTTACATTCCCACCAGCAGTGTAGGAGGGTTCCCCTTTTTCCACATCCTCGCCAGCACTTGTTGTTCTTAGTCTTTTCGATGCTGGCAATCCTTACTGGTGTGAGGTGATCTCTCACTGTAAAACCCGTTTATTTCTTATAAGTAGTCCACTTCTGCTCTCCCAGGTCCCTTGCAACCAGGCTGCAGAAGAAGAGGCCCCACCCAACCTTTCCTGTTCAGATAGGCCCTTGCTTGCCCTTGTAATTATTGATATGGAGATGGACTCATTCTCTTCATCCCTTGGAAACAACTATTATATGAAGACGGAGTAAAGCCAGGTGAGAGATTCTGGAAATATTGCAATTTTACCCACATGCACTGATGTCAATAATTGCTTCTGAAAACCATATACACTGTATAAAACACCAACCACTGCTAATTGCCACTATTTTCAGTTGGGGAGACTGTAACATGTTACATGTCAAGCACAAACCCTGAAACAATTTGCCAAAAGTTGACTGAAACACAGTAAATACTACATCATGCTAGGATACAAAATACTAAAAAAAAAACAACAAACCATTTTCTGTTCATTAAAAATTAATTAACAAACCCTTGCATTTAATGCTGTGACACTCATGGTTTTCTGGGGGCAATGTCAGACAATATTGTAGTAAATTACACAAAGCGACAATTACAAAGAATAGTAAGCCTATAAAAAAACAGAATTGGTCAGTGAATGAAAAAAAACTATGACACAGCTGAAATGCTAGGGGAGAAGTTACCATTAATGAGGAGTATATTTTAGTTTTTTAATCAGAATCATTCTCTAGGATTTATGGTTCAGATTTACACATACTGTCTTATTTAGGTTATAAAATATCTGGAGAAAGAGTTTACTTTAGAGATGAGAAAGCTGGGAAATATATATATATATAATGAGATCTCTCTGAGAAGACAAGTTTGTTGTGAATAAGATATTGAAAGACCTGAAGAAATAGCAGAATGTGTTTGTAAAAATGATTGATGCTGAAAAAATTCGGTCCTAGTATTTTTGATGAGTTGTTCAATATATTTTGAAATTTTGTAATTATGGTATGATTTGGCTTTAAGAGGAAGCTAGTGAATGAGATAGCTAAATGTCAAATTAGTCTTAGAAATCAAGAAACAGAACATGAGGGAACAAAACACATAGAACAGTTATTACGAGCAAGGGCTCTGAAAATGGATTTACGAGTCAAATCATGACTTAATCATTTACTCAGTTGACCACATTATTTACTTACTCTATATCTCAGATTCTCCATTTGTGAAATGTACCTGCTAATAGTAATAATTTCCTACCAGTAAGTCAATCAGTATATGCAAAGTGCTTAGAATTTTAGCTGGATTAATATTAGACCCTCAATATTATCATTAGTTGTAGTAGTATAGTAGTATTTCTACTCTGTTGATCATGTCAGATGGGTTCTAGGGGGGGGTGTTAATAGCAAGTTGTAAGACTAGTGATTGGAAAGCAGGTCAGTACAGATGTGTGAAAATTCTTCTACTAGCTCTGTGTCAGGATACATAAGAATAAGTAAAAATTCCTACTGGAGTGGGGATAAGGTGAAGTGGATTCCTTAGGAAAGATTTAGGTATCTGCCAGATATGTACACAGCTCTTTTAAAAAGCTATTGAAAATATTTAGCAAAGACTGGTGTAAATGGTAAGAGAACACAGAGAAGTAAAATTTCCAGGGGCAAAAAAACAAACAAATGGGAGTGCTAAAAGTTGTGGAGCTAACTCGCTGAAAATACTTAAACTGACTCTTGGGGATTTTGCTGATAGTTTAAGGCCATGCAGGTATGAATACAATGTTTTAGAAGCATTTGAGCCAAGCTGTTATCAGCAGTAGCTACAGGGTAAGTGAAAGGGAGATTAGAAAATAAACCTGCCTATAGGAAAAGGGAAGTGAAATTAAAGTAGGTCTCTCTTGGTGAGATCTTGGTGAAAAAATGTAAAAAAAAAAGGTCTCCTCTAAGAACTCAAAATCACAGTCTGATTTTCAAGTGGGTTTGATGTTCCAAACCCACTGTGTAATCACTCAGAAAACAGGGACATTAGCATCAAAATGTAGTATTGTTCCAGTTAATTCTAAATCACTTGATAGAAGCAAGCAAATGCCTCCATTGCCAAGGTAGCTCTCCAAATCCGAACATACAGGATTTCCACAGATCAGAGCAGCAAAATATAAGGTCACTGTTTCCAGTTATAAAAACGCACAATAAAACAAACCACCCAAAAGAGAGTCATGGGAAACAACAAGTAGGTGAATAGGAGCCTTGTCAAAAAGTAAAAATATTGGCTATAGATTAAAAATGTGTATGTGCAAATTAACTTTAAAATATTAGAGGAAATTGAAAACATGTCTGAAATTGAAAAAGTAGCATACCATAAATGGTAGATTTTAAACAGAAATATAATTCCTAAATATGAAACATAATTGAAATTCAAAAATAAATGAAGGGGTAAAGCACCTATTGAGATATAATGGATGTGATAATTAATACATTAGAAAATAAGTCTGTAAACTTTTTCAGAATAGTTCACAGGGAAATAAAAACTTCAAAAAATATAAGTAAGCCTAATGTAAAAGTAATATGAAGTAAAAGAAATGGTCAATTCCGAAGAAAGATAAAAAAAGCAATGAGTAGGGGAGGAAATACTCAAGAGGAAAATGGTATATATCACCAGATTTAGGAAGCTTCACAAATGCCAAGCTTGATAAAGAAGAAAATCATACCTAAACACAGTGAAATGAAGCTGGCAAGCACGCAAAAGAAATTCAAAATTTAAGATAATATTAGAGGGTGAAGCACAAAAATCACTGCAATTATACAGAGTAGGACACTTTAAAAGAGGAAAAAACTGAATTTAGAGTCAAGTTCTTCAAAGTTTTGAGCAAATTTGCCAAACGACAATTTTGAACTTGGTGAAGTGTCATTCAAGAAAAAGAAACTGGCTGAACTAGGCATCCTTGGACAAATAAAAAATAATTTCTTTGGACAAATAAAAAATAATTTGTCTTCAATAGATTTTCACTGAAATAACTTCTAAAGAATGCTATTCTGGAAGGAGGAAGCTGAATACAAACAAAAGGAAATAAAATAATATTGGCTAAGAAAAAAATTCAAAGGTAGAATTAAAATACTAGAAAAATAACATTAAAGGGCAACAGAGTGATCTCATTTGATTATAACATCCATATTTTATTCAGATAGAAGGAAGAAATAGGGATTAACTTTCAACTATATTGTTGAAGAAGTCCTACATACATATTAACAGTAAAACTTGAGAGAACGAGAGGGAGGGAGAGGGGAGACAGAACAGAGAACAAAGAAAGAGAATGGATATTTTCCTAAGATAAAATCGGTAAACAGAAAGCACAAAAGAAATCCAAGTGTTATGCCTCAAGTTCATTCTTCTCCGTTCTTGCCCCCACTGAAACAAAAAATTGAGAGGCAGAGACACAATAACAAAGCAAGAGTTTTATTTGCATACACTCTAAAAGAAGAGCAGACCAGTGTCAAGGCAGACAAAGACCCAATCCTTTAGGCTGAAGGTCTTTTTCCTGCATTCCGGCTAGGAGGTGACTCTGATTGAAAAGGTCGGGTCACTTGATTTACAGACCCATTTATATAAACAGCCTCTCAGTGTGCATGTCCTACCCCAGAAAGCACAGAGAAATGCCCATAGGGGAGCAAAGCCATAGTTTTATTTCAATGAGATTATGATGAGGTAATGTTTGGGCTGTTCTTAGTTTCATTGACTGCCCCAGTGTTGTGATTGGGTTGGGACCAGTTTGACCTGGTCCCGTAGTCCAGGAAGTTTTCTCCCTGCAAAGCCTTTGTTGTCCTCATGTGGAACTCCCCTAACTGGGCAGGGTTTGCACAGGCTTTTTTCTTTGAACCTTATCTTCCCCTTCCCGTGTCTATCTTTCTACCTAACACAAGCATAACAGGAGTCACTCAAACATACATGCACACACACACACACACACACACATATATTAAGGAAATGGTCCTAAGTCATGTTGTAAAAATTATCATAACTGGATAAATAAAAAGAGAAACAATTAGCAATATGTATTTTTCTAGGCATTCAACCCAAGCCAAGAAAGAAGACATAGTAGGGAAACAAACAAACAAAAAACAAAGTGAACAGACAAAAAACAAAGAGGACAAATAGCTACATTAGGCAAAAACAGACATGAAGGGAAAGAAAACATTATTACAGATATAAAGTTTTACATGATAATCAATCGTATTATTAACTAATATGTCTGTTTCAAAATAAAATAGCAATGGAAGGGATACCATAAAAAACAAAAGCAAATTTTCCTTTACAGTGTGAGATAGTAATATGCATATGTAAGTGATTGATCGAATAAACCAAAAGGCAAATAGTAAAAAATATTAAAATTAAACTGAGCTCCCAAAAGTCAAATATAGAAAAGTGAACCCCCAAATTTGAGAATACACAGTAACATATGACTTTACAAATACTGACCTGTGGGGTAATGGAAGTTTTCAACCAGAATTCCCACCTGGCCTTGATAGTGATATGCATATAGGGCCTGTATGCACATCAGTATGTTGTTTGCCAGGGCAGAGCAGCTGGTCCATCATGGGATTGCCCATCCGGGTTAAGGGGTGGAGAGCAGCAGCCATTCTTTCCTCCCCTCTGCTCCTGATAGGTAATTGGTCAGGTGCCCACCAATCAAGAGGTGCCCCCCACCATGGAGTTCCTCCCAGAAGGGGTGGAGGGAAGCAAAGTGCACCACTGCTGGGGAGAGCGAGCTTGGGAGGGGAGCTAAGGGAAGGGGGCAGAGCACCCTGGGAGGGAGAACGCGGAGCAGCCTGGTTCAGAGTGGAGTGTCTGGCTGGGAGAGGGACTGAGCTGTGAGAAATAGACCTTTAATTGCAAACCTACTCTTTCCCTTTTCTTCCATTGGTCTCAGCCAGTTCATAGGGAACTTGCCCCTGGTGGGGAATTGTAGGGAACCCCCCACCCACCTTTCCCTACTGTTCCCTGAGTACCGCTGTCTGCTACTTCAGCCCAGATGTCTGACCTTGAGAAACCTGAAAACACAGTGTGTTGTACCCATGAGTAAGAAGCTAGATAAGGGCCTTGAAGGCCAAATGCATGCATATCTTCAATATTCATGCAACCATGAATTAGCACTTGTAGCAGTATAAGAAGTGCAGCTTTATGCAGAATGCAGTGGCTTCTTTTGAGCACCCTCCATGATGACTTTCGCTACCTTCTTTGCTCTTCGCATTGCCCCAAAACCTCAAAGGCACCCCCCGGACCCCAAAAGGAACTCCCTTCCTCCTGGAGCTACATGACCATGTCCTAAGACTCAAAACATCAAAGAACTGATAATTTTCAGAGTAAGATTATTTTAAAATTATTTAAACTAGAATTTGAAGACAAAAGATGACAAATAGTCAATAGGAAAGTGAGTGGATTACATGCTGGGAGAGGTAGGGTTGGGGAAGGATAACAACAGGCAATAAACATCAGAAAACCAGAAATATGAGGAGACCAATGTCTGCCTTTAGGATGTGGCAAAGATTCTGGAGTGCGAGACATAGCTGGAACCATTGAGTCACAAACATCCCCAGCTTTGGTAACAGTGACAGATGGATCTGGACAATTTCTAGAAGAGGCTGTTGGAAGGGGTCCATTTATTTATGGTAGTGAGGGGGGACAGTGTGAGGAACAAGGAACTCATACAAAATGTGCATTTTAAAGTGTGAGTTGTCAATGTGTGAATGAGCATACCTGGCAGAAAAAAAATGCAAGGTGCATTTCAGGGTGCATAGGTTGTATTATGGTTTCAGCAGGGTCTCCCTTACAGCTAAATTGAAGGATCATATGGTAATTTTCCTACTGGTTATAAAAAATGAGAAGTTCTGGGTTTTGAGAACTGTTAGAATTTTTTCTCCCAAGCATATGTGTAATTGTGCACTAAAAATGTGATAAGCTTCATGTATCCCCAGACTACATAACCAAATTCAGAATCAATTTTATATTTCTTTTGACCACCATGTATCTCTCTTACTATATTTTTAAATATTAGTATGTGATTTGGGATTGGGGAACAAGGGTTCAAAGTAAGGGAGTATCTGAACAATAACAATAAAAATTTTTTCTTGTTTTTTCTTTTGGTATCACTAATATACAATTACATGGACAAGACTGTGGTTACTAGATTCTCCCCATTATCAATTCGCCACCACATACCCCCTTACAGTCACTGTTCATCAGTGTAGTAACATGCTATAGAATCACTACTTGTCTTCTCTGTGCTATACTGGCTTCCCCATGCCCCCCAGCTACATTATGTGTGCTAACTGTAATGCCCCTCATTCCCCTTATCCCTCCCTTCCCACCCATCCTCCTCAGTCGCTTTCCCTTTGGTAACTATTAGTCCATTCTTGGGTTCTGTGAGGCTGCTGCCGTTTTGTTTCTTCAGTTTTTGCTTTATTCTTATACTCCACAGATGAGTGAAATCATTTGGTACTTGTCTTTCTCTGCCTGGCTTATTTCACTGAGCATAATACCTTCTAGCTCCATCCATGTTGTTGCAAATGGTAGGATTTGTTTTCTTCTTATGGCTGAATAATATTCCATTGTGTATATGTACCACATCTTTATCCATTCATCTACTGATGAACACTTAGGTTGTTTCCATTTCTTGGCTATTGTAAATAGTGCTGTGATAAACATAGGGGTGATAAAAAATATTTTTATTTAAAGTTAGTAAAACTCTAACAAATAGTTTTAAGATGAGCAAATAGCAAAAGTGACTTTCTTTTGAAAATATATATTCACTATTTGGAGAGACAGTATAGCCTCCATAGGTTAAGGAATTAGGACCTCATATATTTTGATAATAGCCTCATCTGTGAAATATGGATAATAGTAGTATCTCTTTCATGGGGTTTGTATATAGATTAAAAGAGTTCATATTTAAAATAGCACTAAATTGTTTCTAGTCAACAGTAAATATTTACTGCCAGATGTAATGCACAAGGTATTGTGTTTAGAAAAGTTGCCTTGTCTTTTAATATCGTCTCCTCCTATAACATGATACCACAAAAAGAGCTCCTTTGTGATGCTTCAACAATTCTGTGCTTTAATTGCAGTAGTGAACCCATGATTCTTGAGTACCAAAATGGAATACAACTACACACACAAACTGAGTGTGTATAAAAACTGGTGAAATCTGAATATGGTCTATAGATTGTACCAGTGGGAGTTTCTGGGTTTTCACACTGCACTATAGTTATGTAAGATGTTACCACTGGGAGAGGTTGGGTGAATGGTACACATGACTACTCTGCAGTACATTTGCAGACTTCTATAATTATTTCAAAATAAAAAGTCAAAAACATTCAGACTGTAGAAAAGTTCTGTAAATGCTATTTCATGACCAATTTCCTAAACTCAGTTTCAGTTGTCTGCTTCATCAGGGGTGGCATCTATACGGAATGAGCTGGACACACTACATATTTGAAGAGCCAGTGAAAAATGAAAATGCACAACCTTTTGTTCAAAAACTATTTAGAATTTCAAGATGGCAACAGCGAAGTGTTGAACCAGCTCAGAGCCCTTCCAAAGGTGGGGTCCTGGGAGACTGGCTGCACAGATCACAGGGCCCCGGAGCTGCCCCTAGAAGCTGAAAACACTTTGATTCATAAGTCAGTTTTTTAAATAGGTAAGTAAAAAGTAAGTTTATCTGCTTCCATGAATAAAGTGAAAATATGTGAGTTTGCCTGAAACTCCCTAGGCATCTAACTAAAACTGAGCACAAGCACTTATCCAGGAGGCAAAGAAAAAGATAAAATGCAAAAACACCTCCTTTGTACTGCAAAACTTATATGGTGTTTTATAAACAGTCATCAAAGGGCTTTGAATGAAGTTTGAGTCCATTTTTACCTACAAGGACTATATTGACAGATAAACAACACAGTAGTTGCAGTATCTTTGAAAAGTCTGGATATCTTAGAGCAGATTTAGGTAATGAATATTTGATATCTTTAAAAAATAATAATAATAAAATGAAGCCTCCTCTACATGCAATTTTCTCTGGGCTTTTTCCCAACCTTGTTTCCTCTTCCATGTTGAAACAGAGGGACATCAGATGGCCCTGATCTTATGCTCATTCCTTTTGTATTAAGTCCTCTTATAAAGCTTGCTAATTGACCTGATATGACAGCCAAAGTTAGTTATTGAGAATGATTAATATTTAAAATATTTTATTGATAACTAATAAGTACATAAAGCCAGATTTTTCTCTAATTCTAATACATTAATGCAAATCACACTGTGGGTGAACATTTTCCCCAGTATCAATCAGTATTAGCAAAAGAAGGCTGTGAAACAATGCAAGAATTAGTAACTCCCATTCAAACCTTTTTTCTTGTTTTTTGCCTAGCAGCAATAAATTTCAAATCCAATTCAGAAATACTCTTTTTTAAAAATACAAACTTTACACTACCACACAGGATTTAATGAAATGTCAGAAGGCTGATATACAATTGGATATACAATTACTTAACTAATTTGATATACAATTACTTAACTAATTGACAATGTTCGATTTGCTGTGAAATTTACTACAAGACTAACTTACTTTGAACATTATCTAAGAGATATTTAGTTCCAGAAGTACCAGAAAGAGCTTGTATTTATCAGTCAAAGGACAACTTATTAATAGTCTGAAGTATATGAAATTTCACGTGTATATGTGCACATCTAGCAAATACACAGGCATATAGGACATACTGGTCAATATTTTTAAATTATTCATTTTTGTTGAATTTCCTTAGAATGGGTCTAAATTACCAATAATTTTTATTAAATTATATAAATGACTTGCTTATTTTATAGCATTTCATATTTCCTTTCAAAATGACCTTCTATAACCACTTTCTGATCACATTAATTTAAACATTTATAGCAAATGTAAACAATTAGCTTTTCTGAAAGTGACATTTATAGCAATGCTGTTTAGGAAAAAACAAGTGAATCTGTGTCTGGACTATTTAAAAGTATAGTCAATAAATTAAATAAAAATAAATAGAAATATTAGAAGTATAATTTCTACACATTTTTTGTTGTTAATGAATATATTAATTAATGTCATTTTAATCAATATAGCTTTCCTTCTAAATATACCATGATTAATTTAACCATTTAACCAGACTGCTACTGAAAAATATGTAAGTTCCAATTTTTTAATGTTATAAACTGCTCTAATACATCCTTACAACCACACCTTTACACACTTGCCCATTATTAGCTGGAGAAAATTGTTGGAAGTAGATTGTTAGAATAAGGACCATGAACTTTGAAGGCTTTTAATGATAAATGATACTAAGGAGAGTTTGTGTCTCTGTACTGTAATCTATGGTAGTGTTCCACATCACTTATAATAGAATTTTGGCAGTAAAAATTATATGTCATATTTTTCTTTGATTTGCTTTTGTTTGTTTACAAGTGTAGTCAGATATATGCATTTATTTGTCATTTATATTCTTTCTTTTATAATTAATCTGTGTGATTTCTATGTCATTTTTATTTTATCACACGCATTTCATATGGACTTATAAAATCTCCTTGTTTTGTCAAAGATAATAAATGATCTTTCATTTGTGACACTGGCTGTGGTGGACTTGCTTTCTTGTGTTTTCTTTGATTCCCCTTCTTGCATTTTGATTACAGTAGCTTATTGCTGTCAGATCTACCACTTTTTTTCTTTGTGTATTTCCGTTTTTGGTGTTCTCATAGGAAAATAATTTCATAACAGTTATAATAAAAATACCTCGAAAACATTTTCTGATAATTGTGATGTTTTATTTTAGTTAATAAATATTCATTTTAACTTTGATTCATATTGAATTCATTTTGATGAAGATGAGAAAAAAGCATAAAGCTCTATTTGAAATCCAAGTATCTAACAATTGCCCCAGTTTCACTGATTATTTAATTCTTTTTCTTTTACTGTTAGATTTGTGGCTACAATTTCATTTCTATTTCTTTGGTATCAATTTTTATTCAAGGAACAATATGACAAGGGTTTAATATTGTAGTATATCTTAATATCTGCTCTGGCAAGCTTCCTATCATTTCTCTATTCATACACAATAAACTGGACTAATGTCATCCACTTATTTTTCCAAACCCATTTGGCAGAAAGAGTCTTTCTGAAAGGAGAAAATATCAGATTCAAAGAAACTCTTGCTAGAGCCATTTTAAAATTCCATCTATATGGGACTCAATATTATAATAACATAAATTCTTCCCAAATTAATTTCTAATAACACACTTCTAATCACTGTAAAACGTACTATTTTAGAGATAAAAATGTAATTCTTATGTTCATATGAAAAATAACATGAGTATTTATTGTATATTTTGCAAAAATGTGCTGAATTTAGTGCTGGAATAAGATAGTTAATTGTAGAGAAACAACATTAGAAAAATTCTCTGAACTCTAACCACATATAACAGTAAATCATCTGAAGTAACTCAGACTCTAATTATAAGAAGCCACAGTGGTAAACTTAGTCAAGTATATGTAATTAATTTGTATAATTTTTACCTGTTTTCCGATACATCACTTAGAAACAAGATTCCATCAATTGAGGCATTTATTCTCTCTAAGGATAAATTAAAATTTTCAGAGTGAAAATTACTATTTGAGATAAATGACCAAACAAGGAGTCAGAGGTCTAGAGAATGTAAGCAACTGTATCCAGGCCGCAACACTAAGTGCTCAGCAGGGAGTAGAACCAGCCCCTAAATCCAGGGGCAATTTCTATTGCACTTCCCAAGCCCTTTCCACTTGATCTTTTATATTATCTTTTTCACTGCTTTTACTGAAGCCATGCTGAGAATAAGTACTTTTTTTTCTCACCAAGATAACACAGATAAAGTTGGGCAAAGAGGGTAGTCTCGTGTGATTAAATGACTTAGGTATTATGATAGCACTATTATAATTGCTTGGTAGGTATTAAAACATTTCCAAGTGAAAAATAGAACCTTGGGGAACTAAAAGGCCAATCGTAAAGGCTGATGAATTCTCTTGAGGAGTATATTAAGAAGACATCCCACTGCACTCATATACCAACAACTTGAATTGTTTTAAAATATATTCCCAGTGTGTTTAAAATAATCAGTTTTCACCAATTGTAATTTCCACAATAGGGAAATAATTAAATAAAATCTAGTATATGTTCAAAAATACTGTGCAGTTTTAAAAATGATGTTTTAAAAGAGTATTTGATGGTACAGGGAAATAGTTTAAATAAAAACCTCAAATGATATAAAGTTATATAATATGATTTCATTTTTCAAAAACAACTGTGTATATGTAAAAATATTTGTACATATTTATGGATATAATCAGAAACAAGATTGTTAACCTTGTAATTTCTAGGTAGTTTCTTGTTGAGTCCCTTTTTTATGTTTTCTGTGGTCTATAATTAGCATATATTTTCCAATTATAAGAAAAATATTGAAAAAAATACTTCCTCAGATGTGTCACAGCAGGACTAGAATAATACCTTGACAGTGTTTTATATTTGAATAATATTTTGAAGTTTATAAAATTTTTCATATATACTATTTAATGAGGAAAGATAAGTCTTTTTACAAATGGCACTCTCATTGCTATGAAAAAATCAAGAAAAACTATATTTGAATTAAGAAAGATGGTTTAACACCATACAGTTCACACACTAGAAAAGTAAAATTACTCCTGTGTCACTGTATAAAAATATTTCATAAATGTTTTATTTTTAACTGCCTGAAATGGTGTAAATTACATTTTTTAAAGCACACTCAATGAATACATAAGCTAGATAATGTTTATTATTAAATCAACATAATCAGCAGACCTAAAATCAGTTAAAACATTAACAAGCAAAGAGAAAATAAATCAGAAAACCCTGTGCTCATGCAAACTTCAGAGAAGATGAGAAGATGGATTCATATCACTGTATAATAACAAAGCCCAGAAAGTAATTCTCTTAAGGAAAATAATCACTTCCTTGTTGCATCAATCTCATGTGATTTGGGGATAATTAAATGAGGCAGTGCATATAAATTGCTTATCAGAGTACCTAACACATGAGTGTTCAGCTCAATATATTAGATTATCTCTACTATTGTCATCAGTATTATTATCTCTGTAGATGAATAGTCACTGCACTATTTTTGCTCAAGCCATAATAATTTTAGTTATTTCACTGTTCATATGAAATTTCTGGGAGAAGTGAATCATGTAAGATAGATCATATCAGAATACACATTATTTATTCCAACAGATTTTGTTTCTTAACTATTATTTTCTGTGTGTTTTACTTTTATTCTTTTTTTCTATGTGTTTATCTTTTATTCAGTGATGCATTTGAGCTTAAGAGAAATCTAAGACAGAAAAGAGAAAATTTGTGTTTCTCTCCACCATAAACTGAATAGTCCCCAAAACAAGCAAGCCAAAATGATCTGAGGGATTTGCAATCCTTTTAAGGATTTGAACTAAAATAAATTATGTTTCTTATTTAATGTCCATTTTAATCACCCCCAGAAAATTCTATCTAGTTTCCAATTCCATGTATCAATATGGCACCTCCCACCTAAGTAAACTCTTGTCGGTAGGGTCATATCACTAAATCCAGATGTACCTCTAACATCCTGCCATGGCACACAATTTGTCCCTAAAACATGAAAAAATTCTATGTTTCACCTTGTAGTTGTTCTAAAATATGTGCACAAATTCTTTGACTCTCATCAATAGGTGCAGCTTAACTCCCCTTCTCTTCGGTGTGGACACTGACTCAGTATCTTCTAATGAATAACATATGGCAGAAGTTAATAGTGTGTCACTTTGGAGACTACGTCATGAAAGATATTGTAGCCTCCTCCTTTTGCTCTCTTGAATTAGCCTGTGGAAACCTGGCTATCACATCATGAGGCCAACCAATCATCCCCACTGAGAGGCCTGACTGGAGAGGGCCAGCAAGAAACTGATGTTTCTGGCCAAGTGCTATGTGAGTGAGCTTGGAAGGGGAGTCTCCAGTCCCAGTCAGTCCTTCAGACCCTGCAACCTTGATCAGCATCTTAGCTACAGCCAGATATGAGTCCTCAAGTCAAAGTCATTCAGGTAAGCTTCTGAAATTCGATCTACAGAAATCTTAGAAAATCCACGTTTTGAGGCAATTGTTTTCATAGCTATTGATAATGTATATCTATTTTGGTGCTGGGAGTAAGTGTTATGGTAGCATAACAAAAGCCTTAAAATGCTGGTGTAGATTGGGAAACTGAAGGGATGAAAGTGCTCATGCAAGCATCAAGAGCCTTGAAGGAACCATAAAATTTTACAAACATTCAGAAGATTGCAAATGAGGCTTATAGGAAATATGCAAAATCTTACTGGAAACCAGAGGAAGGGGGATCCTTATTATGTAATAACAATTTTAGGAACAATATCATCTGCACTGCTGTGGAAAGTAGACTACATACTTACTGAGTTGAGTGAGCCACCTTCAGGGGATTTCTAGGCAGGGTGTTAGATGCCACCTGGATTTGCTTTGATGCTTAGAATAAAATGTGACAGAACTCAACTAAACAAGGAACTAAGTAGAGATGAACTCCAGAAATAGACCCACACATACGTGGTTTATTTTTCATAAATGTGCCCATAAAATTCAATGGATAAAAGAATGAATTTCTAAGAATACTCCTGAAACATGTAGGTACAGATATAAAAAATAATAAAACCCTAACCCTATTTTACATGACTCCAAAAATTAATATCGTAGACCTAAATATAAAACCTACAACTATAAAAAAAAAAACACTAAAGAATATTTTTGCAACTTTTGGTTAGGCAAAAAGATCTTCTGTAGTATAAAAAGCATATGAATCAAAAAGAAAAATTGATTAATTGCACTTTATCAAAATTAAAAACTTAATGGAAATGTACACCTAAAAGAAGTGAATTTTACTGGTAATTATACTACATGTCTTAGTCTATTTGGGCTGTTATAGACTGGCTAGATTATAAACAATCAATTTATACCTCACCGTTCTTGGGGGGAGAAGTCCAATATAAGTACTGGCAGATTTAGTCCCTAACAAGGGCCCACTTCCTGGTTTGCTGTGTCCTCACGTGGCAGAAGGGCAAAAGATCTCCCAAGGTCCACATGTGTAAGAATGAATCCCACCCCTGAGAGTAGGCACTCTCGTGATCTGATCAGCCCATCACCCTGGGTGCTCGGTTTCCACACATGGATTTCAGGGGGACATAGTCCTTCAGACCATAGCATCCTGATAAACCTGACCTGACAAAAATAGGCAAATTCCAGGTAAAGATCTTTTAAATTCTGATGTTGATTTCCTGTCTTATTAAATCCTGATTGAAGATTATTGTTATAATATTTTTATTATCTTAAACTTATTTGCCTTCTGTTTGTAATATTTTGGTAAATTTTATATATGCTCCATTTGCTCTTGACATAAAGCAATGTTCTTCATTATCAGAGTAAAATATTTGATATTTCTCCATATTATCCATCTTCTTGAGATTATTAGGTCTCCTATATGTTTACTTATTTATTTACCCACCTGAGCTATTTTAATACAAACTTGAAAGAAGAGTAAAATTTTCATGTGTTTTTTTCCTCTATTTTTCCTCATATATCCTTTAGGACAAAAAAGTCCATCACCTTGGTCCTTGGTACCAGTTATTCCTTTAGTGTTTTGTGGTTGGTTTCCCCTTTGTTGCTGATTGTATCATTTTGCATCGTGAAGAAGCTTCTTCATGTACCTTATGTACCGTGGCCTGAATCCTACTGCGTTTTCTAAGACTGCCGACCTGCTTGCCGAGAAGCTCCATTTGCCGCAGATCTTTCACTGCTCACTTTCGCATCCTCGAGCGCTCTTCTCTCTCTCACTCCCTCTCCGTCTCTGTCGTATCTGAACCACATTTTATCAGTAGGTGTTCCCCATGTTTTACAACATAGCACTGCATTTTGCTCTGGAAGAAAATATTTTATTAAGCTTTTATTAGCTTTTACTAGCTTTTCCTTTCATCAGTTTTTAAAATCCATCTGTAGTTTTTATAGTTATTGATAAGATGATCATATTCAGAACTGGCATATTGTTTTATGTTCTACATACTATGACCATTATTTTATATTTAGTGTGTGTGTGTGTGTGTGTGTGTGTGTGTGTGTGTGTATTAGAGAGACAAAGAGAGGTGTGTGCTTTTTCCTCTGGGTTGTTTTTGCTTTTTGGAAGGATATTTATTCTGAAACAATGAAAAGTTTTATTGTTCTAAGAGTTATTATCTTATCAAACATATTTCATAGCATCCTTCATTCCTAAAGGGGTAATTAGGCTTCTACTAACTTGTTTTTGGCTTTAAAATATGTGATTTAACATTCACGTATTAAACAACCCTTTTGTTCTCCTTAGCTAAACTTCTGCTATTTGAATGGATTTTCCCCTATTCACAATAATTAAGTTTTCATACTTTCTTATTTTCTCTTTTTCTTCTATTCCTACCTTTTGCCATAATATATGACATTTGCACATTTTTCCCCATCTTTATCACATCTTTGTTTTTGTTTTAGATTCTAATTAAATATGTTCATTTGGCACTGATAGCTCTTTCATTAACATTTACCTAAGCACTTTTCAGTTAGATGAATCCATCCTTTGTTGTGTATTGCTCAAGGAAGTTTCAGGTTTACATTATTGCAAGAGTTTATGAAGGTATAAACTGTTTTTCTACAGCCTTTACAGCCTAGCTATGGAATCATTGACTTGCACTTCCTGCCCTTGAATTTACTGAACCATAATCCACTATTCTTACTTTTTTCCAGTATTTTCCAGATGCCCGATTCTAGCAAGCATTGATGTTTTTTTTCCTCAATAAGTAATTTTTGCTTTTTTTCATGGAGGCCCCATTGATATTTTTCTTCATTTCTTTAAAGTCTAAGAATTTACTAGAAGGTCACAGAGTTGATTTTTCTCTGTCAGTTTCTCTGAGTATGCATTAGGTCTGTTCAGTTAGCAGTTTCAAGTATTTTAAGAAATTTTCCTGAATCATAATTTAAAATATTAATTCTCTTTCATGTATTGTATTTTTCTGAGATTCCAATTTTATGTGTATGTCAGAATTAACCTGTCATCTTTCTTTATATCTTCTGGTCCTTTCACTTCCTTCATATTAGTTTTGTTTTCTTGCCTGTTTTTACTTCTTACTATCTCATACTATGTACTAGGGTAGATTTGTTCTCCTTAGAACATCCTAATATAATCACCATTTATAAGATGTAATGAGTTTAACTTGTCATTATTCACAGAATCCTGTCAATAATTTGAATTCTTTTTCTGTCCATTGTTATATTGATATTTGTTTTACTTAAAGAGTTATTTAACTTATATAAAAGTAGCTGAATGTTATTTACTTCATATTGAGTAGACTAAGTTATGATTTTTCTTTGTTTTTTGCTTGATTTATCATAAGCATTTTAATGAGATATAACATTTTGCTTCTGTTTTATTCTTTTTTTTAAATTTTGTATTGGTATCATTAATACAAAATCACATGAGCAACATTGTGGTTACTAGATTACCCCCAATATCAAGTCCCCACTACATATCCCATTACAGTCACAGTCCATCAGTGTAGTAAGATGCTATAGAGTTACTACTTGTCTTCTCTGTGCTATAATGCATTCCCCATTCCCCACCCCTACATTATGTATGCTGATCATAATGTCCCCTATTCCCCTTCTACCTCTCTTCCCACCCACCCTCCCCAGTCCCTTTCTCTTTGGTAACTGTTAGTCCATTCTTGGGTTCTGTGAGTCTGCTGCTGTTTTGTTCCCTCAGTTTTTGCTTTGTTCTTATGCTCTACAGATGAGTGAAATCATTTAGTACTTGTCTTTCTCCACCTGGCTTATTTCACTGAGCATAATACCCTTTAGCTCGATCTATGTTGTTGCAAATGGTAGGATTTGCTTTCTTCTTACGGCTGAATAATATTCCATTGTGTATATGTACCACATCTTCTTTATCCATTCATCTACTGATGGACACTTAGGTTGTTTCCATTTCTTGACTATTGTAAATAGTGCTGTGATAAACATAGGGGTGCATATGTCTTTTTCAAACTGGGATCCTATATTCTTAGTGTAAATTCCTAGAAGTAGAATTCCTGGATCAAATGGTATTTCTATTTTTAGTTTTTTGAGGCACCCACACTGCTTTCCATAATCGTTGAACTAATTTACATTCCGAGCAGCAATGTAGGATGATTTCCCTTTCTACGCATCCTCGCCAGCATTTGTTGTTCCCATTCTTTACTATGTTGGCCATCCTAACTGGTGTGAGGTGATATCCCATTGTGGCTTTAGTTTGTATTCCCTGATAATTAGCGATGTAGAGCATCTTTTCATGTGCCTGTTGGCCATCTGAATTTCTTCCTTGAAGAAGTGTCTGTTCATATCCTCCACCCATTTTTTAATAGGGTTCTTAGCTTTTTGGGTGTTGAGGCATGTGAGTTCTTTATACATTTTGGATGTTAACCCCTTGTCAGATATGTTACTTACAAATATATTCTCCCATACTGTAGGATGCCTTTTTGTTCTGCTGATGGGGTCCTTTGCTGTACAGAAGCTTTTTAGTATGATGTAGTCCCATTTGTTTATTTTTTATTTTGTTTCCCTTGTCCGAGGAAATGCGTTCAGGAAAAAGTTGCTCATGTCTATATTCAGAATTTTTCCTATATTTTATTCTAAGAGTTTTATGGTTTTATGACTTACATTCAGGTCTTTGATCCATTTTGAGTATACTTTTGTGTATGGGGTTAGACAATAACCCAGTTTCATTCTCTTGCATGTAGCTGTCCACTTTTGCCAACCAATTCCAGTTGTAGAAGATGCTGTCATTTCCCCATTGTATATCCATGGCTACTGTATCAAATATTAATTGACCATATATGCTTGGGTTTATATCTGGTCTCTCTATTCTGTTCCATTGGTCTATGGGTCTGTTCTTGTGACAGTACCAAATTGTCTTGATTACTGTGACTTTGCAGTAGAGCTTGAAGTTGGGGAGCATAATCCCCCCAGCTTTATTCTTCCTTCTCAGGATTGCTTTGGCTATTTGGGTCTTTTGTGGTTCCATATGAATTTTAGAACTATTTGCTCTTGTGTGTTGAAGAACACTCTTGGTATTTTGATAGGGATTTTACTGAATCTATAGATTGCTTTAGGCAGGATGGCCATTTTGACTATATTAATTCTTCCTATCCATGAGCATGGGATGTGTTTCCACTTATTGGTATATCTTCTTTAATTTCTTTTATGAGTGTCTTGTAGTTTTCAGAGTATGGGTCTTTCACTTCCTTGGTTAGCTTTATTCCTAGGTATTTTATTCTTTTTGATGCAATTGTGAATGGAATTGTTTTCATGAATTCTCTTTCTGCTAGTTCATCATTAGTGTACAGGAATGCAACAGATTTCTGTGTATTAATTGTGTATCCTGCAACTTTGCTGAATTCAGATATTAGGTCTAGTAGTTCAGAGTGGATTCTTTTGGGTTTTTACCTACAATATCATGTCATCTGCAGACAGGGACAGTTTAACTTCTTCCTTGCCAATCTGGATGCCTTTTATTTCTTTGTGTTGTCTGCTTGCTATGTCTAGGACCTCCAGAACTATGTTGAATAAAAATGGAGAGAGTGGGCATCCTTGTCTTGTTCCCAATCTTAAAGGAAAAGCTTTCAGTTTTTCACTGGTAAGTATAATGTTGGCTGTGGGTTTGTCATATATTGCCTTTATTATGTTGAGGTACTTGTGCTCTATACCCATTTCTTTTGAGAGTTTTTATCATTATTGGATGTTGAATTTCATCGAATGCTTTTTCAGCATCTATGGAGATGATCATGTGGTTTTTGTCCTTTCTGTTGATGTAGTCTGTTTTATTCTTATAGTAGTTTTTGGGGGGTTTCTGGTATTTCTGTTCATTATACAGCGATTTGAATTTTTCTAACAATAACAAATATGTCTCAATTTGACAAAGCCTGAGGGGCTTGTGTTACTTTCTAGGATTTTCCACTCAGGCGTTTTGTTGATATAATGCAACAAGGTTTCATTAAGATAAGGTGGTTTTTTTTAAAAAAAGTAGTGATTTCTGAATCTGTACTTTCTCTAGCTTCTCCAGGACCCAAAATGTTCATTACTGACTTCTCCCCATTCCGCATGCTTTCCTGGAACAATGCCTTTCTGGGACTGTCACATCTGGCCATGGGCAATTTCCAATCTGTTTTAGTGTAATACCCAGATGCTAGCTTGCTGATCCACCATCTCTTATTTCTTTTAAAAATTATCCCACTCACAGTGGAACTGCCTTTTCCAAGGCAATTAATTTTGTTCTGTCCCAGTGAGGCCTCTGATACCCTTGACTCTTTTTTGATAGTCAATGCCTTACTTTCCACACTAATATGAACTCCAGAGAGGCTCTGCTTATTTTGGAGGTTAATGCCTCAATTACATGTAAGTTAACATTTGTGTCATTATTTTTGTCCTGATTATCTTTCAGGCATGAGTTTGTGTGGTTTAAATTACTTTTACTTTTGTTTATTTATATGATTTTAGAAAATGTCCAGATATGTTGGATTTGTTGTGCTTCACTTCTCTATAAATTTTGATTTTTAAATATTTTATATTTACTTAATACTCATTTATTTTACTTTCAGTCATTTATATAATAAGAATAGGTAAATTTGTAACATTTACTGAAGCACTTTTCTTTTTTCCAAACAATATAGGCTGGTATAACATGTGGTCTTTTTCCCATTATTTTCTGTGTAATTATTAACTTTCATATCACAAGGGGAAGATTTTAAAATATTAAAATATTAAATTAATTTATTTAAAATAAATTAGTGTTTCTACTTGTCTTCAGTTAAAGAAGTGGTTTGACTTATCTAGTTAATTAGTTATGAAAATGGAAATCCTAAGGTAACATTTAATTACAACCAGAAAAATATTATAACTATATATGCATAATTTGTAATTTTTATTCATTCAATTTTTCTTTCTTTCGAAAAGCTTTGATTTCAATAAACAATTCTCCTGTGAAAGCCACCAACTACTAAAGTTCAAATACATTGAGACAGATAATCTCAATATCCCTATTATCATCAAATAAGTTGAATTTCTAATTTTAAAATTCCATAATAATAAATCTAAAGTTCCAGATGGTTCCACTGAAAAAATTCTACCATATATGTGTAAAAGAATTAACAGTTATGCACAATCTTCTAGAAAATCGTGTAAATAAGAAAAAAATCCTTAACAACTCATTATATGAGATCAGAATTACTCTGATACTAGAGCCAGACAAAGGCCTCATAGGAAAAGAAAGCTATAGATCAATATCTCATAGAGATATAAAAGTCATCAACAAAACACTACCAAACCAAATCCAGCAACATACACAATGATTAAGTGAAATTTATTCCAGACATGCAAAGCTGGTTCAACATGCTAAAATCAAACAGTGCAGTAAACCACATCAATAAGATGAAGATGAAACCATATGATAATATAAATTGACAGAGGAAAGCATTTGACAAAATCCAATACTCATTCACGATTAAAAAAAAACAAACAAAAACAAATCCAACAGTTTAGGAATAGAGATGAATTACAGCAACCTGATAAATAGCATCTACACTATAACTTGTGTCATTTTTAATGGAGGAAGATTGAATAAGTCCCCCCACTAAGTTGGGAACAGACAAAAATGGCTGCTCTTTCAACTCATATTAAACATAGTTCTGAAAGGTTTAGCTACTGATATGGGGCAATAAAAAAAAATAAAACAAATACTTGGAAAAGAATAAATAAAACTATATATTCACATGATATGAATACCTGTGTATAGCAAAACAAGGAATCTACCAGAAAAAAAAGTAAAAGGGAGACTAAGAAAATTGAGTTCAGCAGGTTGCAGGATACAAGATCAAAATTTAAAAAAATCAATCACATCTTTATATTAATAATGGACATAGAGAAACTAAAACTAGAAACATAATTAACAATTGTGCCAAAGAAATGAAATAGTTATGCCCTTAACAACACATACAGGATCTGTATACTGATAATTACAAAAAAACTGATGAAATAAATCAAAGATCTAAATGAATGGAGAAACATACAATGTTCATGGACTGGAAGACTCAAAATAATAAAGTTGTCAAACTGATCTACAGGTTTAATAAAATTCCCATCAGTGTCCTAACAAGGAGTGTTAGGAACATAGACAAGCTTAACATAGACTAGCTGTATAATCGTCTTAGTCTTGTCCAAAAAAAAAAGTGGGAGAAATCACTGTAACTGATACTACTAACACAATATAAATAGAATTATAAAGACTATTTTTAGAGGGATAGAAGCAGATCCATGGAACATAATAGAGTACTCGGAAATATATCCAAACAGATATGCTCAACTGAGATTTGAAAAAAAGGCAAAATTGCATGAGCAATTCCATTGGGGAGGAAGAATAACCTTTTTAAAAAATAGTGCTGAAGCAACTAATACCCAAAATGAAGACAAACAAACAAAAACCTCAATCTAAATCTCACAACTTATAACAAAAATTAACTGAAAAGAGATCCTGGACTTAAAAGTTAAATATAAAAGTATAAAACTTTTAGAAAAAAAAAAAAAACAGAAAATCTTTGAGATCTAAGCCTATGCAAAGCACTCTCACATTTGATGTCAGAAGCATGGTCCATAAATGGAAAAGTTGATTAAATGAATTTCATCAAAATTAAAATGGTTTGTGGAAGCTGATGTGAAAAGGATGAAAAGACAAGCTTCAGACTGAGTAAAAATATATACAAATCACATATTCAAAAAGGACTAGTACCTAGACTGTAATAAAAACTCAAAACTCAACAATTGAAAAAATCCAATTAAAAAATGGGCAAAAATCTTTAATGGATATGTCACTCAAAATGATATACAAATGGTAAATAAGCACAAGAAAAAATTTTCAACATCAGTAGCCATCAGGCAAATGCAAACTAAAACTGTAACAAGATATCACTATGTACCAATCAGAATGGTGAAAAAAATAGTGAAAACCCCAAACTCCAGGGAAGAGGTGGAAAAAATGGGTTACTCATATATTACTATTGTATATATAAATGGAAAAAACTTTCAAACTTTCCCACCCTGTCTCTACCAAGCTAAGTTATATAACGCTACCAGTTTTCCCAAGTGCTTTTAGATGCTGCCCAACCTTCCAGTTGTTTCTGTGAGTTACCTAATAGCCATTAATAGAGCCTTACTGGCTTTATACCAGGTTTATGTGGTGGCCTGGATGGGCCTTGCATTTGACCACATAAAGAAAGAAAATGATAAGCTCAAAGTCCAAATAGTCAGAGAGAGTACTTTTAACATCTCTAATTTTTATTTATTTATTTTTCTAAAACAGGCTAAGGGATTGAAAGTTTGCATCTCAAAATTCATGTTGAAGCCCTAATCTCCAATTCATTATACTTGGAGGTGGAGACTTTGGAAAGAAATCAGGATCAGATTGGTTTGTGAAGATGGGGCCCTCATGATGGGATTACCTGCTTTTAAGAGAAGAGCCAGGAGATCTCTTTCTCTCTGACCCAGTGAAGTGCACCGGGGACAGACCCCGAGAGAATGTAAGGAGCAGGTGGCCGTCTGCAAACCAGGAACAGGGTTCTCACAAGAAAACAAGTCGTAGAAATAGACATTTGTCGTCTGAGCCACCCGGTCTGTAGTGAGCCATCATAGCACCCTGACAAGTGTAGCCGGTGCAGCTGATACAGACGAATGCCAAAAAGCCCAGATGTATAGTTTGCTGAATTTAAAAACCTGTCCCAAGATTAATGGAGTAAACTTCCCGATTAGTAAATTATGGGCTAATAAATATGATATGCTCAGATAAACTTCTCACAAATTCCCTTTTTGGAGTGGTACTTTGAAAAAGTAAGAGCTCATTTTTGCTTCTTAAGGCAAGACTCCTAATGTCGGGGAGACTGGTTGGATGTCTCCCTAAGATGGGAGCCCATAGCAGGCATACTGGTTACTTGGCACCTCTAAAAGTACCTTGAACTCTAAAAAATCACAACTATTTTCTAATCTGTATGGAGAATATATATATGAAGAATATATTGGAAATGTATTCTGAGAGTGTTAGATCAGGACACATTTGTGAATAAAGTAGCCAATTAGAGAAACTTTGGATTCTTGAATGGTTTGGTATTCACTTGTTTGGTTAAATGGCACTATAGTAAAATTCAATAGGGATGGAGTCTAAAAATTAAGTTATATTATGTAAGAGGAAAAATTGAAGGAGCTGGAAATGCTGGAGGAGGTGTACCATGGGAGTCCTATTCAAACACAGCCAATCATGGCCCCTAAGAGTCACTTTGAAAACTATTCGTGAGGTGAGTAGCACTATGAAAAAAACTACTTTTAGTAGTTGTTATATGTAGTCTGATGATATAGGTGAGAGGTTGTACCACTGAACAGGGTTTACTGATTTAAAGAAAGTAATAAGAATCTCAGGCAGCAGAGGCAATTGAAGAACAGAAAAATGGCAATTAAAATGATCTAATCATATGAGACTTTAAGAAAGTGGATGACATTAAACTGGGATCACTACAGGTCTAGTAATTATAACCCTGACTAAAGGTCAAGATCATAGATAGGTAGAATCCTTCTCTTTCTCCAAATGTGAATTACAAACACTGTGTGCTCTTTGAGGGAAGTGACATCTGCATGCTCTAGAGGAAGGACCGTGCTGATAGTATCAAGTACACATTGTGATGTGTTAATAAGTGGACTTGGGGCCTGAGTCTGCCTCTTGGTCTATACCTGGGACCCAAAATCATACAATGGATAACTCCAGCTTCTGAATATGTAGTTGGAATAGATATTTGGAGCAAATGTACAATTAATTCATTGGTTCCATGATCTTTAGCATAAAGCATTTTTTTGGTTTGAAGAACCAAGGAGATGTGCTCAGAAATTAACTTCCATATCTAAAGAGTAAGAAAAAGCAGTGCTATATCTTGGGACAGTATTAGAACCACATCAAAGATTTGAAATCTTTAGAGGTGATTATGCCTGTAATATCACCATTTAATTTACTTACTTGGTGTCTGAAAAAGATGAATGAGTCTTAAAAATAAAAGTGGATTAGTGTAAACTTAATAAAGTGGGTTTAAAATTACAATTTTTTTCAGGTGTGGTTTTTATTGAAGCACAAAGCATATGACATAATGCCTCATATATAACTATCAGATATCACTAAGCAGACAACAGAAGAGATGCTTGTTTTCTCCTAAAAAGAATAGTGATACACATTCTCTATCCTGCCTCATGGATATGTGAATTCTCTATACGTGTACCATAAGTCAGTCTAAATAGATAAAATCCACAAGACTTCACACTGTTTCACGACATAGAGTACATACCAAACTGTAGCTGGGGAGGTACAGGAACATACTTGATCATAAGATGGAAGTGGTGAGGATTAGCTTCACACAACTCCCAAAAGAATGCAGAAATTGTGTACATTCCCAAAGTTCCTATTCCTACCTCACCTCTATACTCTCCTCATTTCAATTCTAGGGTACTAGGAAGAAATTACTTATGATCTGTTGACTGGGGATAAATAAAATTGATGATAAGTACAACTGGCTGTGCATGATCTGTTGGCAGCAGCCAGAAAGAACTGCTGGAGCATCTCAGCTCTCATCAGTGGTGGCTGGAAGGGAAGTGAAGATAAATGATTGCAGGAAATCGAGACTCATTTCACAGTCTACTTTGTTTGGGAAGTTGAACATATGAAGTACTTGAGACACTAAGTTCCACTCCTGTTGGGGATTTTCCGACTATATTGATATGGCCACCAGTTCATCAAAAAGTATAGATGAAAATAATACTATATATGTTTTACACATGTATTGAGTTTATATACTTTGTGGTATAGAAAGTGGATTAGAGGTAATTCTATACTGATAATGATGATTTGGCTGCACTTTGTATTATTCCAGCAGCTATTTTAATCTTGGTATTTACTGAAAAAATTCCAATTATCTTTAATTTTAGCAATTTTATTTAGAATATGTGTGAATAGAATTCCACTTAAAATGGTTGCCTTTACCTACATTATTTAGGGAACACAGAAAAATATTAAACTTTATTTATATCTGAACTATTTTTAATTTTTAATGTCATTATAGTATGAAGTATAAATATAAAACAAAAACCCAGATAATGAGAGTTTAAAAGATATAATCTTCTCTAATAATTTCACCTAATGAAAACACTGTAGATTTAAGATTACCAGACAATTGTTTTTAAAAAGATGATCCAACACAAGAAAATAAATATATTACTTCATTACTCAGTTTTAACATCATTCACTCTTACTTAATTTTGAAAACAATTTTTAGAATTTTATACCAAAGAATATCCTTTAAATTCTCCATGTGAATAAGAGAATTACTTGTTCTGATTAAACTTCTCAATGTGAGTAAGAGAATTACTTGCTCTTATTAAACTTCAGTTGTTAAGACAGAATTATTCATAGTACATTATTACAAAGCACCTTGGAGGCATTTCTGATGTATAAGTAACAGGATAAACTTACTTTGCTTGTTTCTGCCTTCTCTGTTATGTTCCCATAGAAGCAAATAAAAAGCTTTCAAATCACTTGCTTTTCAGAATTCATTCAGCCTATTTTAATAAATCACATGTAAGAGGCCAGACACTTTTAAACTCATGAAGGAGAATCCTTCCATAGGTTTACACAGGGCTCAGAAGGAAGGCAATCTTTATGTGTCCTAAGTGAAAAATTGTTTTATTCCTTTCATATAACTCTATGCTTAGGCTCATGATATGCAATAAACTACCAAAGTAAACATGGGTTTCAGTAACTCACATGCGTCCCAATAGCCTCATGTTCAAGTTATACCTTTGGCCAAGGCAAAAACCTCAGTTTAATAAAAATAAAGGAAATGTCATAGAGAAGGCAGTGGAGCATATCTGTTAAGTGAGAAAATTTTGGAGATAGAATACTTGATGCTCATCTGTCCCCAGTACCAACTAGCTTCACTAGTGAAGTCATTTAACCTCTCAGCCTTAATGTTTTCTTCAGTAAAGTAGGAAAAATAACAGCCCTTACCTCAAGGAATTGGTTTGAGGCTTAAATGAGATAATAAATAGTAACAACTTGAGACAGCGGTCAATAAATATTAGTAATATGCTCAGTTTTCCATTACATTTTTTAGGATGGGATGAAAAGAAGAAACCACCTTAAGAAAATATTCTTAAGTTAGTATATTCGTCAGCAAGATACCTGAGGATTTGGATATAGATTTAATGTATTGCCACTTTCATAATTATGAGATTTTTATGCAAAAGCTAACAAAGTCCTTTTACTATTTATGATCATGCTTAGTTAAAAATATGCTGGATTGTTCATGATAATTGAAATGTTGATGCTTTGTTAAAATTTGAATATATCAGTTATATTTTATGTATTTGCTAAAAAAATGTATCTTTTTTAAATAAAATTGTAATTTATTACTCAAACTTTGTAAAATATTTGTCTTACTGGGCAAATGAATCAAAACAAGGAAAATCAAATAATGGAGTTAGTACCCATTTCATGATCTTCAAGATTGTGCCACAATTGCCAAAATATCATTATTTAGGTGAAAATAATTTCAGATAGGCCTACCTCCATCCTCTGGATATATTTCTGTAAGTCCGGGAAAAGGAAATCCCAGGGCAAAATACATCTAAAAACCAAAGTCAGTCAAAGGGAGAAACAAAGTTTAAAACCCATTTATTGCTTACAAAACTGCAGTCCCAGTCCATCTCTCTCCCCTGCTCAAGCAGCCACAGCACAGGCCCTCCCCCTCACCTCTCAGGTACAGATAAGCCCTCTGTTGCCCAGGTAATCACCCACTGGTATGGAGATGAACTTCTCCACCCCTGAGGAAAGATGCAAATGCACTAAAGCCTACTTGTTTACACCTCTGAACGCCTGTTGATATGCAGATGCACCAAAGCCAGGCGAGATATTCTGGAAATACTACAATTTTACCCACAACTCCTCACTGAGATCTTTATTGCTGTGCATATCTCTGGGTGTACTTACATATATACATAATTACATTTATCTCACAGATGTCTCTATATCGTTTATTTATGTGGGTACAGAGCATCATTGTAGTTTTAGTAGGAAGGAAAGGAAAAAGTAGAACTTGTGTGTACCAATAATAGTGACAAACAACAATATTTGAGAGTAGATAACCTCAAGGGAATTCTTATCAACTGCCATCAGTGTCACAGCTTATCAGAGTTCATGTGCTAAACTCTCTGCAAGAGCTGAAGGAAACTTTGGGAGTGTTAGCATTCAGTTAATGTCCAACTTTAAAGAAAAATGGCCAAAGCAGTGTGTGTGTTGCTGTATGGATTTTATAGAGATTATGCGTATAGGGAGGTAGTGTGTCCTTCGGACAAAGAATCCGACTTACTCAGCCAGTGGGAAAATAATTGGAGGGTGGGTCGGAGGACAACTGGGTTTCCTGTGAATGGTGACTGGGCTACAGCTTCATCTGTTTTCTGTAAACAACTGTTGGGGTTTGTGAGCAAATTTATTATTATTAGTTCCTTGATAAAAGACTTAGAACCATAATTTAGTTACTTTTTATTTTCTGTATTGACTATTTCATTAGGAGCAACATTTTGATATGTGAAATATACTATATGGTGGACATCATCTTGTTTTTGCCTTTAATGAGAAAACATTCCAGTATTTTACCAGTAAGGATGATATTTCTGAAGGTTTCCAGTTGATATTATTTGTTGTGGTTAGGATGTTTCTGTCTATACTAAGCTCACACTGCTAGGTGATTTCACAAGCATTATTTCACTCACTTGTTGCAGCAATCAGTACCACTATCTCTGACTTTCAGAGGAATACAATACAACTCATAAAGAGGTAATGAGCATTAAGGTCATGAAACTAGTATAGTTTTACTATACCGTTGTGTATTTTTTTTCCTACACAGCAATAGTATACAGCAGTAATAGTACACTTCCTTTCAGGTTCCCAGATCTTATTCCAGTGAGTGTATGTGTGGGAGGGGGTCTTCCCATGCACACCACCAAGAAATTTTCAAACACAGACAGTGTGTCCAAGAACTTAAGTCAATTCTGATGCTATCTTCCTGGAGACAGCACCAGATTCCCCAGGTTAAGGGTTCCGTCATGCAAGAAGGCCATCCACCCACAACTCCAGACACTGGTCATGAGCCCCAGGCAGTTACTTGTGCTTCTGACCAACCCCCTACAGATTGGAAGTTCCAACAACCTCCCCTTACGGTTCAATTAATTTTCTAGAGCAGCTCACCAAAGTCAGGACACTTAGGTTTGCCAGTTTAATAAAGGATACTGTAAAATACATAAGTTAACAGCCAGATGAAGAGATACACAGGGCAAGGTCACAAGTAAAGGAGCTTCTATCCTTGTGGAGCTTGGGGACTGGCTCAGTGACACATGGAAACTTACTGGTTCTCCAACATGGAAGCTCTCTCCAAGAGCAAAGCAGGATCCAAGACAGTGGGATATGCTCTTCTCATGGGGTTTTGTGAGGGATCCATTGCATAGTCATGATTGACTAAATTACTGGCCATTGGCTTATTCAAACTCCAGCCCCTGCCCTTGGGTGGGGGTCCAAAAGTCTCTTATTACCATGACAAGACACCCGTTTCACCTTTAAGACTGTAGTGTTTTCAGGAACTATGGATGAAGACCAAATAAATATACCTGGGAAATATATGTTTGGTCATCTGAATTCATTCTGTCACAACTATGAAGTGCTTCCCTACTCTGTTTTTCTGTTTTTTAGTTTACCCCAGGGTTATAACATATCCCAAAACTCAAAACCATATTGAGTCTTTGAAAATACTACTTTAATTTCATTATTTGTTTTCAGGAATTGCCAGCAACTCTTGTTACATTCTATACTGATGAGACAGGGACCATGGGCTTAGTCAGAGTACGGTGAGGGCCTCCGGAGAAAAAAGCAGAGCAAGGTAATTACAGTCAGAATAATGTAACAATATCAAACTCTGTGTTAAGCATTATGCAAAGTCAGAGTCACACTAATTCTCTAGGGTAAAGATTTGTATACATGACTAGGAATACAGACATTCTTCAGTAAAATCACTTAAAGCTCAAAAGGCCAGGAGCAACTTGGCCTGGGATGTTTGAGTGTTCTGCAGATAAAGAAGGGTATCTCAGCACAAACCATCACTTTATTGTATCAATTACATCATGACAATGTAAAATTTACCTTATCCTGCTAAAAGGCCCAGTTTATTCTAATTGTAAATATGTGCTATTTTCCTTTCTCTAATTGTAATCTGCAACCTAGGCAAAAGACTACTTTGGTAAGCAATCTCAACTATAAACAACCCAAGCAAACAGACAACAGCCCAGCCCACCTTGAGGGCAGGGCAAGTGGTCTTACAAGTCTGCCCTCCTAACCCTTTACCCTCATTCCTGAAAATCCTCAACCGCGCATAAAACCCCTAGATAATGAGCCAACCACGGACCCTCTTGTCCCCTCCTGGCATGAGCCGGGAGCTCTGTCCTCTCACTTTATCTCAAATTAAAGCCTGTACCTTGCTCTCCTACCTTGAGTGTTTGTGAAGCTCATTCTTCGGCTTCGTGAACAAGAACCCCACCATCACTGAGATGCTTTATATCATTATAATAACAAATCCACATGCTATTGTATCCCCAAGTCACCAAGATTTATTTCCTTTTTTTCCTAGTGGGAATTATCAGCCCATTAGATCTATATAGCACACATCCACAATTTCTGTTTTGGATACATGTTTATAACTATATTTTCTACAGTTTTCCTCTATTCTTTAGAGTTGAATTTTAAATATTTGATTATCCAGGTGTATTTGCAGCTATAAGTAGCAATGTGACATAATTTTGGCCTATCAGTTGTAATAAAAAGGTTTTGAGTGGAACTTTTTGGAAAGCAGTTTAATAGAGAATTACTTAAGTAACAGCTCTTCTTTGGGTTGTGTCTCCAGGTCTGACCCTTCCTACAAACTGGAATATAGGCCCAACTGGAAGTGATACAGATGTGGTACAGCTGTGATGAACACATTCACATGTTCCATGTAGATAGAGTTTTATGAATTGATAATATCATAAACTGCTATAATAACATCTCTAACTATGGGGTTTACATTAGAAAAAAAGAAAATTTAGATTCTAAACTATTATACGTAGTTTTCTGATATAAACAATCCTGCTGTATTTTCCTTTTTCTGCCTTATACCTACTTCTATCCTCTCTTCCATAGGAATCAATCTAAGGTGTTCAATATATGTTCTTAATCTTTAAATAATGTTATAAAGTATATATTGTTTGGTGCATATGTTATTTTAATTTACACAGATGGTATTAAGCTTTAAAAAACTATTTACAATCATTTTTCACATTCATCTCCAGATTTCTGAGATCTATCCTTGGTGCTGTATGTACTTTAATCCCTTCCCTCTTAATGCTTCTAGCTTTCAATAGTATTTGCCCATTTTTTATTTGCTTAACTAGAGATAAACACCCTGCCATGACGGTTTCCATTAACATCTTCTTGCATGTCTTCTTAAGTCCTCTGAGATTTTTTTTCTCCATTGGAAATGCATTACTTAGAGGAGTATTGTCACTGAATCTTAGAGTATACACATTTAATTTCCCTAAATACTGTCAAGGATTCCCTTTCTTCACAGCCTTATAACCAGTAGATTGTGTCCACACCTAACTTGTTTGTTCTGATGTTTTAATTTACATTTAATTTATACTGGAAGTTTGAAGAATGATTGGCCTACAACTTTTAGAAACTTCCTGTTCATTTATTTGCCAATTTTGCTATTGCAATATTTTTATTGTACTGTAATTAGAACTTTTTTACATTTTCAAAAATTTTGTAATGAGTGATACAAAAATGCACAAATCCTAGTGTACAGTTTGATGAATTTTAACATGTGTATACACTCATGTAACCATCACCCAAATCAAGATACCAAAAATTCTCACTAATTTTTGTCCCTTCACCTGTATCAGACACCACCCTAGCCCCCCTTCCTCTATGGCAACCACTGATCTGATCTCTATGTTAATGAGTCTATTTAAGTTTTGTTTGTTCATTTGTTTTGTTTTTTAGAAACTCCTTATAAGTGAAATCATATGGTAAGTGTCTTTCTCTGTCTGACTTATTTAACTTACCATAATGCCTTCTAGGTCCATCCAAGTTGTCCCAAATGGCAAGATTTCACTCTTTCTTATGGCTAGTATTTCATCATATATATCTACCACTTCTTTTTATTTATTCATTTTTTGATGGCTATTTAGGATTGTTTCCATGTCTTGGCTATTGTAAATAATGCTGCAAAAAACATAGGAGTTCATATATCTTCTCAGATTAATGAATTTGTTTTCTTTGGTTAAATATACAGAAGTGAAATTGGTTTATCATATGATATTTCTATTTTCAGTTTATTTAGACATCTCTATACTGCTTTCTATAGTGGCTGCATCAATGTGCTATTCCATTGGCAGTGTATGAATTCCTATTCTCCACATCCTCACCAACACATGTTATTTATTGACGTTTTGATATGGTGTAAGCTGATATCTCATTGTGTCTGTGATTTGCATATTCCTGATTATAAGTGGTGTAGAGCATCTTTTTCATGCACTTATTGTCCTTCTGCATGTCTTCTTTGGAAAAATGTCCATTCAGGTTCTTTGTCCATTTTTATTTTTATTTATTTATTTTTTTATTAATTTTATTTTGGTATCATTAATCTACAATTACATGAGGACATTATGTTTACTAGGTTTTCCCCCTTCACCAAGTCCCCGCCACATACCCGTTCACAGTCACTGTCCATTAACATAGTAAGATGTTGTAAAATCACTACTTTAATCTTCTCTGTGTTGCACAGCCCTCCCCGTGCCCGCCCCCACACTATACATGTTAATCATAATACCCCCTTTCTTTTTTACCTCCCTTATCCCTCCCTTCCCACCCATCCTCCCCAGTCCCTTTCCTTTGGTAACTGTTAGTCCATTCTTGGGTTCTGTGCTTCTGCTGCTGTTTTGTTCCTTCAGTTTTTTTTTGTTCTTATACTCCACATATGAGTGAAATCATTTGTTACTTGTCTTTCTCCGCCTGGCTTATTTCACTGAGAATAATACCCTCTAGCTCCATCCATGTTGTTGCAAATGGTAGGATCTGTTTTTTTCTTATAGCTAAGTAATATTCCATTGTGTATATGTACCACATCTTCTTTATGTATTCATCTACTGATGGACACTTAGGTTGCTTCCATATCTTGGCTATTGTAGATAGTGCAGAGATAAATATAGAGGTGCATCTGTCTTTTTCAAACTGGAGTGCTGCATTCTTAGTGTAAATTCCTAGAAGCGGAATTCCTCGGTCAAATGGTATTTCTATTTTGAGCATTTTGAGGAACCTCCATACTGCTTTCCACAATGGTTGAACAATTTACATTCCCACCAGCAGTGTAGGAGGGTTCCCCTTTCTCCACAACGTCGCCAACATTTGTTGTTATTTGTCTTTTGGATGGTAGCCATCCTTACTGGTGTGAGATGATATCTCATTGTGGTTTTAATTTGCATTTCTCTGATGACAAGTGATGTGGAGCATCTTTTCATGTGTCTGTTGGCCATCTGAATTTCTTTTTTGGAGAACTATCTGTTCAGTTCCTCTGCCCATTTTTTAATTGGATTATTTGCTTTTTGTTTGTTGAGGTATGTGAGCTCTTTATATATTTTGGATGTCAACCCTTTTTCGGATCTGTCATTTATGAATATATTCTCCCATACTGTAGGATACCTTTTTGTTCTATTGATGGTGTCCTTTGCTGTACAGAAGCTTTACAGCTTGATATAGTCCCATTTGTTCATTTTTGCTTTTGTTTCCCTTGCCCGGGGAGATATGTTCAAGAAGAGGTCACTCATGTTTATGTCTAAGAGATTTTTGCCTATGTTTTTTTCTAAGAGTTTTATGGTTTCATGACTTACATTCAAGTCTTTGATCCATTTTGAATTTACTTTTGTATATGGGGTTAGACAGTGATCCAGTTTCATTCTCTTACATGTAGCTGTCCAGTTTTGCCAGCACCATCTGTTGAAGAGACTGTCATCTCCCCATTGTATGTCCATGGCCCCTTTATCGAATATTAGTGGATCATATATGTTTGGGTTAATGTTTGGAGTCTTTATTCTGTTCCATTGGTCTGTGGCTCTGTTCTTGTTCTAGTACCAAATTGTCTTGATTACTGTGGCTTTGTAGTAGAGCTTGAAGTTGGGGAGTGAGATCCCCCCCACTTTATTCTTCCTACTCAGGATTACTTTAGCTATTCGGGGTCTTTGGTGTTTCCATATGAATTTTTGAACTATTTGTTCCAGTTCATTGAAGAATGCTATTGGTAATTTGATAGGGATTGCATTGAATCTGTATATTGCTTTGGGCAGGATGGCCATTTTGACGATTTTAATTCTTCCTAGCCAGGAGCATGGGATGAGTTTCCATTTGTTAGTGACCTCTTTAATTTCTCTTAAGAGTGTCTTATAGTTTTCACGGTATAGGTCTTTCACTTCTTTGTCCATTTTTAAATTGGGTTTTTTTATTTTTTCAGTGTTGAGTTGTATGAGTTCTTTATATATTTTGGATATTAGCCCCTTGCTTAATCAATCATTTTCAATCATATTCTTCCATACAGTGGGTTGCCTTTTCATTTTGTGGACAGTTCCCTTTGCTGTCCTGGAGATTTTTAGCTTGATGTAATATCACTTTTTTATTTTTGCTTTTGTTTCCCTTGCCTGAGGAAACATCCAGAAAAATGTTTAATAATGCTTATGTTCAAGTTTACTGCCTAGTTTTCTTCTTTGTGTTTTATGGTTTCATGTCTTATGGTGTTTAATCCATTTTGTTTATTTTTGTGTGTGATGTAAGAGGGGAATCCAGTTCATTTTTTTTCATGTAGCTCTCCAGTTTTCCTACCACCATTTATTTAAGAGACTGCCTTTTCCCCATTGTATATTCCTGCCTCCTTTGTCATATATTAATTTTCCATCTAGGTAAGGGTTTATTTCTGGCCTCTCTATTTTGTTCCATTGACCTATGTATCTGTTCTTGTCCTGTACTGTTTTCATTACTGTAAGTTTATAGTATAGTTTTAAATCAGGGAGCATGATTCTCCCAGCTTTGTTCTTCTTTTCAAGATTGCTTGGGCTATTTGTTGTTGTTTTTTTTTTCTTCATTACAAATTTTAGGATTATTTGCTTTCTGTTCTGTTCTTTGTTCTACGAAAAATGCCATTGGTATTTTGATAGGGATTGCATTGAATTTTTAGATTGTTTTAGGCAATATGGCCATTTAAAAAATATTAATTCTTCCTATCCATGAACATGGAATAGGATTCCATTATTTCTGTCTTGTTCAGTTTTTTTCATGAATGTCTTATAATTTTCAAACTACAGGTCTTTCACCTTCTTGGTTAAATTTAGTCCTAGTTATTTTATTTATTTTGATGCAATCATAATTGGTATTGTTATCATAATTTCTTTTTCTGTTAGTTCATTATTTGTACATAACAATGAAACAGGTTTCTATAAGTTTATTTAGTATCCTGTAAGTGTACTGAATTCATTTATTAATTTTATTAGTTTTTTTTGGTGGTGTTTTTAAGGTTTTCTTCATGTAATATACCATCTACAAATAGTGACAATTTTACTTCTTTCTTATGTATTTGGATGCATTTTATTTCTTTTTCTTGCCTGTATATTATTGCTAGGACTCCCAGTACTACATTGAATAAGAGTGGTGAGAGTTGGCATTCTTGTCTTGTTCTTGATCTTACAGGAAAAGTTTTCAGCTTTTCACCATTGAATATGACATTAGCTGTGTTACTTATATTATTAATCTTTTTAAAATTTTAGATATTTAGAAGATATTTTAAAATACCCTTCATTAATTGTTATCTATATATAACTTTGTTTATAGAGATTATTAGTAAAGATAATTTTTTAATTTTTTTATGTTATCAAATCTTTTTTTTCATGATCACTTGTTTGTGATTTTTAGATCTCATTTAAGAAGTTTTCTCACCTCCTCCTGTCATAAAAAACTATTCACAGCTGTTTTCTATTATCTTTATACTTTTGTTTCTTATATCCTTAGAACATTATTAATACATTTTTAGAGCAAACATTATTTGGAGTAAAATAGTGATATATGTATGCTCTTGCCCATAGATTGTATTGTTAGATTTCTCAACACTACCTACTAAATAACTCATTCTTTCTGCATTTGTGGTAAATGATTTCTCATGTAAATATACATGTTTCTATAGTTTTTATTTTTCTATCTTAGTCAAATTCTTCATTCTTGTACCAGTTTAGTATTATGATTTCTCAGTACATATCAATACTTGTCAATGAGAGTACACTTACCTTATCAAAGTCAACTTAGTTATCTCTGAAATTGAATACTTCATATCCATTTTAGAATTAGATTGTCAAGTATGTCAGAAAGTTCAGCTATAAATCTTATTTTGTCCTGATAAAATGTCTTATTTTGGAAGAAATTGACATGTTACATATATAAATGTAGCTATTCATTACTGTACATGTTATAATTTACATTTAAATTTAGTTTTATTTATTTTATTGATGTATTTTACTACTTTGTTATAGTTGCAATTTACTCTATAAAAATGTTTTCTCTTTATATATTAGTAGCAAGGTACTTTATGTTTTGGTTATTATAAGTAAAATTTGTTTTATATAACATTTATTACTTGATTGCTGCTGCTACAAAAAAAAATATTACTGATGGCTATAAACTGATATTTTATCCAGCCAATTTGATGACCTTTTCATATGTTTATTCCCTTGAGTTCTCTGTTTATATGATTATGCCACATTTTTAAAATACAGGCATATCTTGGTGGTGCTCCTGGTTCAGTTCCAGACCATGGCAATAAAGTGAATATCACAATAAAGTAAGTCAAATGAAGTTTTTGGTTTCCTAGGGCATTTAAAAGTTATGTTTATACTACACTATAGTCTGTTAAGTGTGCAACTGCCATATGTCTAAAATTGCCCATAACTTAATTAAAATATACTTTATTATGAAAAAATGCTTACCATCATCTGAGCTTTCAGTGTGTTGTAATCTTTTTGCTGATAGAAGGTCTTGCCTCAGTGTTGCTGGATGCTGACTGATCAGGGTGGTGGTTGCAAAAGGTTGGGATGGATGCAGCAATTCCTTAAAATAAGACAACAGTGAAGTTGCCATATTGATTGATTATTCCTCACCTGAACGATTTTTCTGTAGCAGGTGATCCTGTTTCATAATAATTTTTCTCACAGAACTTCTTTCAAAATCAGAGTCAATCTTTTCAAATGCTGCTGCTGCTTTATCAACTAAATTGGTGTAGTATTTTAAATCCTACGTTATTTCAACAATCTTTATTGTATCTTCACCAGGAGTAGATTTTACTTCAAAAAAATACTTTTTTGCTCATCCACAAGAAGCAACTCCTCTTGAAGCAATTGAGTCACCATCTTCAGGCTCTGCTGCTAAATTCTAGTTCTGTTGCTGGGGCTACCATATTGGCAGTTACTTCCTCCACTTATGTCATGGAACCTTCAAGTTTATCCATTAGGCTTGGAATCACCTTCTTCCAAACTCCTGTTAATGTTTACATTCGACCTCTTTCCATGAATGTTCTGAATGGCATCTAGAAGGTTTTCAATTTATTTTGCCCAGATGCACCTGAATCCTTCACTGTCTGTGGCAGCTATAGCCTTATGAAATATATGTCTTAAGTAATAAGACTCAAAATTAATCCTTGAGTCATGGGCTGCATATTGGATGTTGTGTTAGCAGGCATGAAAACAGCATTAACCTCATTATCCATCTCCATCAGAGCTCTTGGGTGATTAGGCACATTATCAATGACCAGTCATATTTTGATATGAATATTTTCTCTGAGTACTGGGTCTCAACAGTGGGCTTAAATTATTCAGTAAACCATGCTATAAGCAGATGTACTATCATCCAGGCTTTGTTGTTCCAGTTCTAGAACATAAGTAGAGTAGATTTAGCATAATTCTTAAGGGCCCTTGGGTTTTTGGAATGCTGAATGAGTATTGGCTTCAAATTAAATCACCAGCTACATTAACCTAGAACAAGAGATTCAGCCTGTCCTATAAAGCTTTGACCCAGGCTGTGTTGCCAATGGGTTTCAGCCTCGGGCAAGTTTGCTATGGATTCAATGTGACCAAAGAAAATGACAGCAAAACATTCTTTGGTGAAAGGGTTTATTACCCAGCTTATTCCCTTGGTGGTAGGTCGAGCACTAGCATCTCTGCCTCCGCACAGGGAGCATTGGGCCGAGCTCTCTATATAGCGCAATAATAGCTTATTGCCTAAAGATGTGGAAGTGGTAGCCTAGCAACAGGCCAGTTACATCTTCAGGTAGTTTAAGTTCAGTGAGGATCCTGGCCATAGGAACCCCAACTTCCCCACACTCCACCCCTCCAGGATTCTTGCCTTACAATCTACATGCTTTCAATATTCTGCAATGGTCCCTGTGTGACAAAGCCAGAGCACTGTAACCAGATTCCACAACAGCAACAGAACTTAACAACAGCTTAGAGATAATAACAAAAATAAAGATAACAACAATATTTTGATACAGGTAATAAAAATTATAGTAATCCTTAAGCCAGAGGAAGTTCCCAATCCACAAAGACCTTAGGGGCAATAAGACACATGTTTTAATGACACCAACATAGGCAAATCTCGTCCATCAGGTAAGATGCATGCAAGAGAGTGGTCCTGTGATAGGACTGCAGCAGGAAAGGGGTCCCTTCCAGGTTTAGTACAACATGCTTTTACTCCTTTCCCTGTGGGGGTTACTGAAGGGTGTATATATAGTGCTACTGGAGGTGCATGTGCTGGCCATAATAACAAAACAAAATACCCTGGTAAGATGCTCCTACTTTCTGGCCATTCAGGATATACTACTGTGACATTTGGGGGCCACTCTGCTGTTATTCCGGGAATACACAGGAGGCCAGCTTCCAGGACTTGTTCCCAAGGTGCCAGAAAAGCCAGCCAATCTTTGGTCCATGCTTAGAAAGGTCCAAGGCCACATCCACTCAATGGAGTCTCCAGGGTTCAGTGCAGTTGGTGCTGGCAGCAAGATCTTATTCAAGTGGCCGAACCTCAGCTTCAGTGATTCATCCTTGGTTTGTGCTTGCAGTTGTATAGGGGAGGCAGCCATATGTGTTAACATGTCTATGGGGGCTCAGGGCTCCCTTTCGGGGTCTCTCATTCAAAGCACAGTCCATAAGTGGACCGAGCATCCCCACAGACTATTGGTATCTGAATTTAGCCCAGATTTTAACAAGCCATTGTGCCTCTCTATCATTCTGCTGTGGTAGGATTGCACGGCACATGAAACTTCCATTTGATTCCTAGCTGTTGCACCCATGCTTGCAGTAAAATGGGTACCCTGATCATTCTCAATTACCTGTGGTTGGCCATAGGTGGCAAAGAGATGCTCCAGGCCTCTTTAGGTCATCTGCTGGTTTAAACAACAGGTGGGAAAAGCAACCAGAAGTCCAGTGGCTGTGTCCACACAAGTCATGGCATACCAATATTCTTCTGACACAGGTAGAGACCCAGCATAGTCTATCTGCCACCTGACAAGGGGTAAAGGCCCCTTAGCTGTTGTCCCATGTTGCTGTAGAACTCAGTGTAAGTCCTTTTGGAGTACACAACCCATTCCTGCCAGGCTCTACTAACTTCTTCAAAGGTCAAAGGCTGATGGAGTCCAGCTCCAGTGAGTCCAGGAGTCCCTGAAGGAGGAACGGTGTCGGCAAATGAATGAAGACACAGACACTAGCAAAGATGCTAAGCTGGCCTGGCCTGTTTATTGACAGAAACCTCAAGCAATATATAAAAGAGTGGTTACTTAAAATCATCTTAAGGCATATGTCATTCAGTGATTTATGGCATTATCTACTCAGAATGTTCCCGTTTTCCCAACGATGAAAGGTCATTATGTTTTCTTTTTCTTCGATTTTTCTGTAGCTCTCATACCTTTAGATCCTAATCTCAGGTTAAATTTCTACAAGGCGCCACACTGTTTTCTGAATGGGTCTTAAAACTGGCTTAACTGGACTCTCACTTAGGCTCCTTGTGGAGCATGTTTTTTCCATAGTTCCCTGAAACCATTTACATTAGAATGAGCAGCACTCATTCTGTTGACTATAACAATGCTTACTGTAATTTCTATAGTGATGATTCTTAAGGTAACTCTACCAAGATTTTTCCATCTGTTTTCCTGACCAACACCCCGTTAGTCACCTCTTGTTTCTCCTGGGGGTCAAGCTGGCCTGGGAGCTGAACCCTGAAGTCACCTGAACTTTCTTCTATTTCCCAACCTAGGGACAATAACCCACCAGCCTGAAGGAAATGTGCAGGGTCACAAGCTGAGTTTTATGATTGCTTTACGGCTCCTAACAGTCTTTTCTCTAGGGGCTTTTTCTGATTCATAAAGGCTATTTGAATCTTGGGGAATAGTCAAATTAAGCAACAGAAGAGATATCAGTAGCCTTCCCTTTGAAGGCCCACTGTGCGGCATCCATCCATTGGCCTCCTGGGCTGTGCCATCAGGCAGGTAGAGTAGGTTGGCTCCCGGCAAAAGGCAAGCGCCATTGATGGGCGACAGCCCACATTGTCTTTCGTGCTGCATGCAACAAACACTGATGTAACCATTGGGCTACATTAGAGGCAGGCTTTCCTTCTAATCAGCGTATCTGGGCCAATTTATCTGTTTCATCATTTCCTGGGGATGCCAGTGGCAAATGATCTGTCACATGGTATACTGTAATTATTTCAGTCTGACCACAGGCCCATAAGTTTTGCAACAATTCTTGCCCCCAAAAGGGTTGGTTACCAACCAACCAGTTAGCAGTGGTACCAGGTTGGTAGCCACAGGGTCAAGCCCTGATAGACAGCCCAGCTATCAGTGCAGACAACTATAGGGGAGGGCTCCTGGCTGATCACAAGCCACAGGGCCTGCAAATCTGCCCACTGACTGATCTTCCCCTCACCATCTTCCGTCTATATTATCTCAGTCTTAGGATGGAAAGATATGGCCCTCCATTTGGGGAGCTGCCCATGGCTGGAGCCATCTGTGTACCATGGATCTTTGAGTATAGGGGCTCTTCCCTCCCGATAGGGACTTTCTGCTACTAATGATTCAAAAGCAGGTTCTTCCTGCTTTTCACTAGTATATGTCACCTGCCCCAAAAAGCATTGGAGTTCTTCACTCAAGGGGCTACTAGAGAGGGCACTACACTGCTGTAGGTTAGAGCCCCACTTGACCAGTGTGAGCATTTGTGCCACACCACTCCTTGGCTTTTGTGTCCAGTCTTGTACCTACCCCAAGATGGGATAGGTGATTATTATCTTTACTGGGGCTATTCCAGTGATGGGTTCTGTAGCCAGGAAGCGTGATACATGGCAGCTAGTTGTTTTTCTACCAAAGTGTATGGTACCTCTGCCCCTTTCCAGAGTTGTGAGTAGAATCCAATAGGTTGGTGAGTTCATTCAAGCCAGAGACCCCAGCCTTAACCATATTCAGTCACATGAACATCCAGCTCACAGGGCCTTGATGGGTCTATCACACTCAAGGCCTGCACGGCCTTGACTACCCATTTTGCTGTAGTAAAGGCAAATGCACATGTCTCATCCCAGTCCCACTAGATGCAGGAGCCAAGCTGATATTGACTCCTAGGGCTTCTGCCTAATCCGGGAGCTGAAATCCACCAGCTCAGCCTGAGTAAAGGGGTGGAGAACAGAGTGCTCCATGACCTGGGGAGGGGGCTACTCCTCTCCTTGGGGAACTTTCAGTTTCTGGGTCTTTGTTTTCTTTGCAACTATGAGGCATGATTTGAATACAGGAGGCCCCAGTGCCTCCGGCACCACCCCTTCATCCTTCCCCAGATCCTCCATTTCTGGGGCTGATGGCACCTTTCTCTCCTCTCTCCCAAGTGCCTCCTCTGCTACAACCTTTACCTTTTCTACTGTGCTTTGCAGCAATGCTACCTCAGTCTTCAGCAGCTCTCTTTTCACCTCAATGCTTCACAGCTGATGTTCTCATGCCACCTCTGCCTGTGCTTCCATCAGGAGTTCATCTTTTTCCTTGATGGCCTCTTCCTCCTTCAGAACACCTGGCAGTGCTGCCATCTTGTTCTGTAAGGAATTTCTTCCCTCATCAATGCACCTTGCTGCCAGCGTTCTCTTGCTGCCTTCTCTCACACCAGTGCCATTTCCTTCTTCAGGGAATCCACAGAAGTTTGCAGCTCACATTCCCATGCCCCCATTTCTTGGGTCTTTTTCAGGAGCATGTCTTTATCTTCTGTAAACTTTTTAATACTATGAGAAGCCGCCAACCCACAGTCCCCGCTGCCTCACGGGCACTCTGTCTCTCAAAAGACCTACTTACTATACCAAGGGCCACCCCTACTGCCTCAGGTGTCACCTCCACTTGCCTCTAGTCCTGGGGTGGGGCCCTGTCCTCTAGGAGGCAACCCACCTCAGACCACATACCCATTGGGGGACAATCTACTGTCTCCCCATTCACAGGAGCAGCCCGCTGGAGCACCCCTCCCATAGGGCAGTCTGTCTTTTTCCTTGGTCAACAATGAATCCTGCTGACTATGCCAATTGTCTTGCCAATAGGTTTCAGCCCTGGGCAAGTTCACTGTGGATTTAATGTAACCAAAGAAAATGACAGCAAAATGTTCTTTGGGGTGAGCGGGTTTATTATCCAGCTTGCTCTCCCAGCAGTAGGTCATGCACTAGCATCTCTGCCTCCGTGCAGGAAGTACTGGGCCAAGCTGTCTATATAGTGTAATAATAGTTTATTGCCTAAAGATGTGGAAGTGGTAACCTAGCAACAGGCCAGTTACATCATCAGGTGGTTTAAGTTCAGTAAGGATCCTGGCCATAGGAACTCCAACTTCCCCACACAGGCACTGACTTCTCTCCAATTATGAAAGTCCTAGATGACATCTTCTTCCAGTAGAAAGCCTTTTTTTCTACATCGAAAATCTATTATTTAGTGTAATAATCTTTATGTGTTCTTTTACCTAGATCTTCTGGTAACTAGCTGCAGCTTCTGTATCACTACTTGCTGTTTCACTTGCACTTTTAAGGCAAGGAAATGTTTTCTTTTCTTAAACCTTGGTACCAACCTCTGCTAGCTTCCAACTTTTCTTCTGCGGCTTCCTTACCTCTTTGAGCATTCACAGAATTGAGGAGAATCAGCATCTTGTTCTGGTGTTAACTTTGGTTTAAGGGAATGTTGTTACTGGTTTGCTTTTCTAACCAGACCACTAAAACTTTCTCCATATAAATAATAAAGCTGTTTGGCTTTCCTATCATTTGTGTGTTCTCTGAAGCAACACTTTTTGTTTTCGTCCAGAACTTTTCCTCTGCATTCACAACTTGACTAAGTGGCACAAGAGGCCGAAGTTTTGGACTATCTCAACTTTCAATATGCCTTCCTCAATAAGCTTAACTCATTTCTATATTTTTATTTAAAATGAGAGGCTTTCAACTTTTGCTTTTACTTGAACACTTAGAAGCCCCTCCAGGTTTATTAATTTGACTAATTTCAATACTGTTGTGTCTTAGGGAATAAAGATAGAGGAGAGGAAGAGAGATGGGGGAAACAACTGGTCAGCAGTACAGTCAGAATATACAAAACATTTATGGATTAAGCTCACCATCTGATATGGGAGCAGTGTGTGGTACCTCAAAATATTACAATACTAATGTCAAAGATCACTGATCACAGATCACCATGATAAATAAAATAATAATGAGAAAAATTTGAAATATTGATAGAATTACCAAAATGTGACACAGAGACAGAAGTGGGTGAATGCTATTGGAAAAATTGTGCCAATGCACTTGCTTTACACAGGTTTGCCACAAACCTCCAATTTGTAAAAAGTGCAATTTTCTGTGAAGCACAAATAAAATGCAGTGCAGTGAAATGAGGTCGGCCTATCTTAATGAGGTTTCCAGATCCAACAGCATGTTTTTGGAAAAGATCAATGAGAAGGACAAACTTCCAGTGATGCTGACAAAGAGAAAAGAAGGGGGAAATATATGAAAGAATATGTCAGATATATAGGAACATGATAAAGTTTTAAAAAATAATTACAGAATAGTATGCACATCTGCATGCTAATTAGTTTCATAACATAAGCAAAAGAGGATTTTTGGGAAAAAAAAACCTACACCAGAATCAGGCAAAGAATAATGAAACATGAATAAATAGATGTGTGCTAATGAATATGAAATGAAAAAAGATGCTCCTCTATATTTTCTTTAAACGAATTTGATTTATGTGACCCACTATAGGTAGAATAATGGTCCATCCAAAGATATCCAGGAGTTAATCCCTAGAGCATGAGAATATGTTATTATACATTTTATTCTTTTTCCTTTTTTTTTGTGGATTCATCCAATAATTTGTTTGTTTGTTTGTTTCTTTGCTTGTTTTTAATATTGGTATCATTAATATACCATCACATGAGCAACATTGTGGTTACTAGACTTCTCCCATTGTCACATCCCCATCACATACCCCATTACAGTCACTGTCCATCAGTGTAGTAAGATGCTATAGAGTTACTACTTGTCTTCTCTGTGCTATAATGCATTCCCCATTCCCCACCCCTACATTATGTATGCTGATCATAATGTCCCTTATTCCCCTTCTACCTCTCTTCCCACCCACCCTCCCCAGTCCCTTTCTCTTTGGTAACTGTTAGTCCATTCTTGGGTTCTGTGATTCTGCTGCTGTTTTGTTCCTTTAGTTTGTGCTTTGTTCTTATGCTCCACAGATGAGTGAAATCATTTGGTACTTGTCTTCTCCACCTGGCTTATTTCACTGAGCATAATACCCGCTAGCTCCATCCATGTTGTTGCAAATGGTAGGATTTGTTTTCTTCTTATGACTGAATAATATCCATTGTGTACACGTACCACATCTTCTTTATCCATTCATGTACTGATGGACACTTAGGTTGCTTCCATTTCTTGGCTATTGTAAATAGTGCAGCAATAAAAATAGAAGTGCACACTTCTTTTTGAAACTGGGCTGCTGCATTCTTAGGGTAAATTCCTAGGAGTGGAATTCCTGGGTCAAATGGTATTCCTACTTTTAGTTTCTGAGGAACCTCCATACTGCTTTTCCACAATGGTTGAACTAGTTTACATTGCCACCAGCAGTTTAAGAGGGTTCCCCTTTCTCTGCATCCTCACTAGCATTTGTGGCTCCTAGTCTTTTCTATGTTGGCCATCTTAACTGGTGTGAGGTGATAACTCTTTGTAGTTTTAATTTGCATTTCCCTGATAATTCACGATGTAGAGCATGTTTCCATGTGCCTGTTGACCATCTGAATTTCTTCTTTGGAGAAGTGTCTGTTCATATCCTCCACCCATTTTTAAATAGGATTATTTGCTTTTTGTTTGTTGAGGCATGTGAGTTCTTTATATATTTTGGATGTTAACCCCTTGTCAGATATGTCATTTACAAATATATTCTCCCATAATGTAGGATACCTTTTTGTTCTGCTGATGGTGTCCTTTGCTGTACAGAAGCTTTTTAGCATGACATAGTCCCATTAGTTAATTTTTTATTTTGTTTCCCTTGTCTGAGGAGATGCGTTCAGGAAAAAGTTGCTCATGTTTACATTCAGAAGATTTTTTCCTATGAAACTTCTAAGAGTTTCATGATTTCATAGCTTACATTCAGGTCTTTCATCCATTCTGAGGTTACTTTTGTGTATGGGGTTAGATAATAATCCAGTTTCATTTCCTTGCATGTAGCTGTCCCCATTTATTGGTATCTTCTTTAATTTCTCTCATGAGTGTCTTGTAGTTTTCAGAGTATCAGTCTTTCACTTCCTTGGTATGGTTTATCCCTAGTTGTTTTATTCTTTTTGATGCAATTGTGAATGCAATTGTTTTCCTGATTTCTCTTTCCGCTACTTCATTATTAGTGTATAGGAATGCAACATATTTCTGTGTATTAATTTTATATCCTGCAACTTTGCTTAATTCAGATATTAGATCTAGTAGTTTTGGAGTGGATTCTTTGGGGTTTTTATGTACAATATCATGTCATCTGTAAACAGGGACAGTTTAACTCATGTCTTGCCAATCTGGATGCCCTTTATTTCTTTGTGTTTCTGATTGCTGTGGCTAGGACCTGCAGAACTATGTTGAATAAAAATGGTGAGAGTGGCATCCTTTTCTTGTTCCTGATCTTAGAGGAGCAGTGTTCAGCTTCTTGCTGTTAAGTATAATGTTGGCTGTGGGTTTATCATATATGGCCTTTATTACATTGAGGTACTTGCCCTGTATACCCATTTTGTTGAGAATTTTTATTATGAATGGATGTTGAATTTTGTAGAATGCTTTTTCATCATATATGGAGATGATCATGTCGTTTTTGTCCATCTTTTTGTTGATGTTGATTTTTGAATGTTGTACCATCCTAGCATCCCTGGAATAAATCCTACTTGATCATGATAGATGATCTTTTAAATGTATTTTTGAATTTGGATTGGTATTATTTTGTTGAGTATTTTTGCATGTATGTTCATCAGGGATATTGGTCTGTAATTTTCATTTTTTGTAGTGTCTTTCCTGGTTTTCATATTAGACTGATGCTGACCTCATAGAATGGGTTTGACACTATTCCCTCCTTTCAATTTTTGGAAAACTTTAAGGAGGATGGGTATTAAGTCTTCACTAAGTATTTGATAAAATTCAGCAGTGAAATCATCTGCTCCAGGGATTTTGTTCTTAGGTAGTTTTTTGATTTCCAATTCAATTTTGTTGCTGGTAATTGATCTGTTTAGATTTAGTGTTTCTTCCTGGGTCAGTCTTGGAAGGTTGTATTTTTCTAGGAAGTTGTCCATTTCTTCAAGGTTTTCCAGTTTGTTAGCATATAATTTTCCATAGTATTCTCTCATAATTCTTTGTATATCTGTGGTGTTCATAGCAGTATTTCCTTTTTCATTTCATTCTCTTTATGTGTGTAGACTCTTTTCTTCTTGATAAGTCTGGGTAGAAGTTTAACTATTTTGTTTATTTTTTCAAAGTACCAGGTCCTGGTTTTGTTGATTCTTTCTATTGTTTTATTCTTCTCAATTTTATTTATTTCTGCTCCAAACTTTATTATGACCCTGCTTCTACTGACTTTGGGCCTAATTTGTTCTTCTTTTTCTAGTTTCATTAATTGTGAGTTTAGACTGTTCATTTGGGATTGTTCTTCTTTCCTGAGATAGGCCTGTATTGCAATATACTTCCCTCTTATCACAGCCTTCTCTGCATCCCACAGATTTTGTGGTGGTGAATTATTGTTGTCCTTTGTCTCCATATGTTGCTTGATCTCTGTTTTTATTTGATTATTGATCCACTGATTATTTAGGAGCATGTTATTAATACTCCATGTGTTTGTGGGCTTTTTCATATTCTTTGTGTAATTTGTTTCTAGTTCATACCTTTGTGATCTGAGAAGTTGGTTGGTGTAATTTCAATCTTTTTGAACTTACTGAGGTTCTTTTCATGGCTTAATATGTTGTCTATACTTGAGAATATTCCATATGCAGTTGAGAAGAATGCGTATCCTGCAGCTTTTGGGTCTAGAGTTGTATAGATGTCTGTTAGGTTCATCTGTTCAAATGTGTTGTTTAGTGCCTCTGTGTCCTTACTTATTTTCTGTCTGCTTAGACTGTCTTTTGGAGTGAGTGGCGTGTTGAAGTCTCCAAAAATGAATTCATTGCATTGTATTTCTCCCTTTATTTCTGTTACTGTTTGTTTCACATGTGTAGTTGATCCTGTTTTGGGTGCATAGATATTTATAATAGTTATATCCTCTTGTTGGACTGACCCCTTTCATATTATGTAATGTCCTTCTTTGACTCTTGTTAGTTTTATTGTTTTGAAGTCTATTTTTTCTGATACAAGTACAGCAACTCCTGCTTTTCTCTCCCTTTTCATTGCATGAAATATCTTTTTCCATTCCATTACTTTCAGTCTGTTTACATCTTTGGGTTTGAAGTGAGTCTCTTGTAGGCAGCATATAGACAGGTCTTTTTAAAAATCTGTTCAGTGACTTCATATGTTTTGATTCGTGCATTCAGTCCATTTACATTTACAGTGATTATCGATAGGTATGTACTTACTGCCATTGCAGGTTTAGATTCGTGGTCACCAAAGGTTCAAGTTTAACTTCCTTACTATCTAAGAGTCTTAACTTAACTCAATATGCTATTACAAACACAATCTAAAGGTTCTTTCTACTTTTGTTTCCCCTTCTTCTTCCTCTTCCATTCTTTACATTTTAGGTGTCATATTCTGTATTCTTTGTCTATCCACTTAATGACTTTGGGGTTAGTTGATTTGATTTTGCATCTACTTAGTAACTAATTGTTTTAATTTGCTGTAGTTTTATTTCCCCTGGTGAAACATATTTAGCCTTAGGAGCACTTCCATCTGTAGTAGTCCCTCCAAAATGCACTGTAGAGCTAGGTTTGTGGGAGGTACATTCTCTCAACTTTTGCTTATTTGAAAACTGTTTAATCCCTCCTTCAAATTTAAATGATAACCTTGCTGGGTAAAGTATTCTTGGTTTGAGGCCCTTCTGTTTCATTGCATTAAATATATCATGCCACTCCTTCTGGCCTGTAAGGTTTCTGCTGAGAAGTCCAGTGATAGCCTGATGGGTCCTCCTTCGTATATGATCATTTTTCTTTCTCTGGCTGCTTTATCCTTATCCTCAATATTTGTCTTCCTTATCCTCAATATTTGTCATTTTAATTACTATAAGTCTTGGTGTTGTCTTCCTTGGGTCCCTTGTGTTGGGAGATCTGTGCACCTCCATGGCCTGAGAGACTATCTCCTTCCCCAGATTGGGGAAGCTGTCAGCAATTACCTCCTGAAAGGCACTTTCTATCCCTTTTTCTCTCTCTTCTTCTTCTGGTACCCCAATAATCTGAATATTATTCCATTTGGATTGGTCACACAGTTCTCTCAATATTCTTTCATTCTTAGAGATCCTTTTTTCTCCCTGTGCCTCAGCTTCTTTGTATTCCTCTTCTCTAATTTCTATTGAATTTACCATCTCTCCTACTACATCTAATCTGCTTTCATTTCAGATATGGAATTTCTTAATGATTGGATCTCCTTCCTAAATTTGTCCTTGAGTTCTTGAATATTTTTCTGTACCTCCATGAGCATGTTTATGATTTTTATTTTGAACTCTCTTTCAGGAAGATTGGTGAGTTCAGTTTCATTTGGGCCTTTTTCTTTTGTTTTTGATATTTTGGTCTGAACCAGATTCCTTTGAAATTTCATATTTGAATGTGGCGCCTTCTAGGGCCCAGAAGCTCTAGTCTCTGGAGCTGCTCAGTCCCTGGAGTGATGATAGGGGTCACACTTGAGCAATACTGGTGCCTGGGTGGAGGAAAGAGCTGTTTCCTGCTTCCTGGCTACAGTACTTGTCTCTACTTTCAGAACCACTGGGCTGAGCACACAGGTGTAAGCCTCTGTGCTTTGCCATCTGCAGCTGCCGTAGATGGAACCTCCCTCTAGCTGGCCTGATGCCAGGGCAGGGACTGCCATTTTGAGAGCAGGGGCAGGCAGGTCAGGAGGAAGGTGCATCAGGCTGCATATCACAGTGGGTGGCCTCAGAGATGAGTATCCAGCTAGGGGGATGGAACTCCTGAAGCTCCTGAAATATCCCAACCTGCTGGGCAGAGCGTGCCCAGACAATCTTGTCCACCTATCACTTCTCCCGCTCAGCAAGCTCCATCCAAACCCCACCCCTTCAGCAGCCCTCTCAATGCTAGGAAGCCTCTCAGTCTGCCCACTTTTCCCTTGTTCCAGAGCAACTGAATGTGGATCCCTGTCCTCCACAATGGCTGGAATCTCAGTCTCTCCAAGTATTCTGCCTGTCTTAGTTTTCCAACCCCACTTATCTCCAGAGCACCATGCAATGTAGGTTTGTGCTCCCAAACCTCCAGGTCCCAAACCCAGATCTCCAGGGCTGGGTGTTCAGCAATCCTAGGCTTCCACCTCCTCCCAACTCTGTTTCTCTTTCTCCTGCCAGTGAGCTGTGGTGGGGGAAGGGCTTGGGTCCTGCCAGATCAAGGCTCTGATATGTTGCCCTGCTTCACCAGGTCTGGTGTGTTCTCTAGGTGTTTGTAGTCTGGTGCAGCCTTCCTTCCTGTTGCTCTTTTAGGATTAGTTGTATTAACTATATCTTCATATTATATGTGATTTTGGGAGGAGTTGTTTGTCTCACTTCTCATGCCACCATCTTGAATCTCATTTATTTATTTTTTCTTATTATGCATTTGAAAAGGGAATTAAGGTTGTGAATCATCTAACTTCCTACTAAGATAATCCAGTATTAACCCAGTAGAACCAATTAAATCAAATGAGCCTGTAAAAGTTCAATAGGAGGCAGAAGAGATTCCAAGTGTGTAAGCACTTGCCCCACCATCGCTGGCTGTGAAGCTGAAGGAGTGAGGTCATGAACCAAGAAATGTGGGCAGCCTCTGGAACTGAAAGCACACAGGAATAGGGACAACAGGCTTAAAGCTGGAAGGAACTGATGCCTGCCAACAGCTGAAATGAGTAACGAAAATGAATTGACCCCTGGAGTCTCCACAATGGAAAGCAGTCCTGCTGAAACCTTGAAGTTAGCATCAGTGTCAGCCTTTGGAACTGTGGAGTTCTAAAATAATAAATTTGTGTTGTTTCATTAAGTTTGTGATAATATTTTACAGCAGTAATAACAAACTAATTTATGATCTGAACTTTTTTTAGCCTTTATTTCCTGCATCTCCTCAAAGAAATCCTATGTTCCAACTGCGTTAAGTACTGCTTCACAGCTACCTCGTAGATACTGAATGTTAAGCTTGGGTACTGTTTAAAAATTATTTTCTCTAAAATTCTCTTCCTAAGGAATCTTAATTATCGAACAGAACAAAAAATATTCTCTGTAAAGACTTTTCTGACTCCCTTCTATACAACTCTACTTCTCTCTTCTATACTTTTTGGTAAAAATAATAAGACTCTGAGTTTGATAAAACAAGGGCTATATCTTATTTACTTTAAATTTCTGGACCAGAAGTCTCACAAATAGGAAGAAGTAACCGACACCCATTTTATGAATGAATGGCTCATTGGCAGGAAATCCCATGACTTCATAAATCCAGGGAGTCAATCAGCATTCCAAACAGGAAATAAATTTCAGGGCACATAGAGACTGAGGGAAACACAGAAACAAGACTTTAGAAACATTTTATAACTATCCAACACTGAAAAAAAAAAAGTAAGAAAGGGTAGTGCTTGGATGTGCATTTTCCCCCCTGGAAATTGTCTTTCTGTTGATTCATGCTTCAGTCAATTCACTTTGACTAATAGCCTACTACATCAATAGTGACATATCACTAAACTCTGGTGCACATTTTGAGCCAGAGGAAACATCTTTGAAATTATTTCCAGGATTGCCTGACTGCCTACATGTCCTCATCTTTTAAATATTTTATTTCTGGGGTCCACACAAATGTTATCTATCTTTAAAGGAAAATTCTCAGGGTAAACACCAGGTCTATATTTGATTTACCTCTCAACACTTCTATTTTTGTAGCATGTAGCACAGTATACTGCACTTGTACACTTCAAATAATCTAATTTTTTAATTTAGAAAATTAAATAAACATGATTCCACTCCTCACTAGATTTTCCCTTATTAGCCAAGTGAGTCAGTCTGTCTCTCTCTGTGCCGTGCACCTATGTACATGGACCAACAATTGCTATTCAATACTCAGCACTCCACATGGCTTCCCAATTATGAAACCTGCCAACTAGAAGTCTGGGTGAGCTTATCTCTTAATTATTGATTCTGGGCTGCTGAGATATTCAAATGACTGAGTGTTACACAAGTACACCTTCATATATATCATGTGCTCCATTTTTAATAATTGTAGCATATTATTTGTTGAAAATAATATCCTAATTGGAATAGGGAAGAATCAATATTAAATTGAACATTATCTTAATTTCTTCTTGAAAGTAATTTCTCCCTGATCACTCATAAAGGTTTCTTTAGATGGCTGTTTACATGAGTTTGATAAATCACTAAAAAATGAATTGACAAATAAAAAAATCTATTTTTAATGTCAAATGTGCAAAAATGAATTGAAAACAAAGTACTATTGATTTAAAATGGAACTTCCCATTTTAAATAATTTATCACATTAAAAATACATTGTATTTTATAACTTCCCAAAATAAGACCAGGTACAACCTCTGAATTTGGAACAGCACTAAACAATCTTTGACTTTTTCCAAAGTGTTTCAAAATCCAGAACAAAAAATGACACCATTTACATTAAACACAAGTATTCACTTTGCATCTTTATGGAAAAAATTTTAAAAGTAGTATTATGAAAAACATGCAACATTTTTACCTAGCTGCTATTATTCATGTTTTGGAAGTGGAAAAATTGAGGCTTATAGAGGTTATTTTAAAATAACAGTTTATTTCAGTGTCAAAATTCAAATACTTATCCATTTACTGCAAAGCCAAATAATATAGCTACAGTTCTATACTTCTCTTTTCTCAAATTCATGAAAAGTAAATGTGACTGTCTTTAATTTAGCATATACCAGTATTAGAGTATAGTAAATCTTCTGTATATAAAATATTCTTCATCCTTCACAATAAACCGGTACCTGACTATTGCCTACAGAAACCACTGAATACAGTACCTGCTGCAGTTAGCTCCAAGGTCCGCTTCTCATACTGCCTATTATTGCTATTCTTGTTACCATCTCTGTTTTAGAGGTTTAAAAACATAAACCCCAAGAGTTGAGTAATTTTCCCCAATTTCTACATACAGTAAATGGCTGAGTAAGAATTTGAAAGCAAATTTGATTCTTGCTCTATTGAGTAGTATTTACCAAACCGAATCTGCCAACTATCAAGCACGCAAGTCCTTAAGAAGAGCATCCTGAAACTATGTTGTTCAGATCTTCAGAGTTCTGAGAGCAGCATATGCAGTCACTTTAATGATGTTTGCCCCTTAATAAGATCTCCTTGATGTAATTTAAACAAATTCTTCCTTTTTCTAATTATTCTGCACAATTAATCCACTATCCTCAACAGTTCTCCCTGAGTATGTTATCGAGTTTTGTGTATTCATCATGTCACCAGAAATGCATAAGATTAAAATTATTATTTTATTTCCATTTATGTAAAACATTGCATGGCTTTCAAAGTATGTTGAAGTATGCAGAGCAGCAATTAGGATCAGATCTTCTATGTGTGATTCCCCTGGATTTTTAATCTCGTCATCTTCTCTTGATCTCCTCACTAATCCCACTTCATTCCTGATTGCAGCTTCCAGATTCAAAAAATGCTCTCAAGTTCTCATAAACAGATGATGGAGCTCTAATGGATATTTAACACCATTCTTTTCTTTAATCATTTTAATTTTTCTTTTAATAAAAGAACACATTAAATTTGGGAAAAGGAATGAAAATATTCAAAGACCTCTTGGTTGCTAGTCTTTCATACTCATTGCAAAATAAAAATTTGGTAAAATTTGTTTAAATTTTGATGAGAAAAATTGCTTTTTTGAAGTGATACTGGCAACTGTGGACACTGCTGATACAGCTTCCTTTTAATGTCTATCTTTTTCCCCTATACTGTTAAATTTAGGAACATGCTATTTTTTCCCTTTCATAGTGGTACTGAAAATGAAATTCTAAAGAAAATGCTAGCTATCATTTCTGACTTTGGGTCTATTAGACTTCTTATCTCACCATCATTTAATATATTAGTCTTACTTTCAGAATTATTGACATTTTTAGCCTTGTATCTAAGTAGATTGAAAGTCTTATCTTCAAACAAAGAGCATATGATTTAAACTTAGTGTAATGTCATTTGACTTTTATATTGAAAGTCATGTTACACCACATTTGTATGGAGTGGGAAAGAAATATTGTGTGTGTCAACTGGCTATTGTTTTATTAATTTCCATTCATTTAAAATGTCAAAAATAACAGAAGCAGTTAATCCAAAGCACAGAGTTAAGTTCAAGAACCTAATGAGGTATGATGTGATATTATTTGGGAAAAAGCTTTAATATCTAAATCTGCAGTTTCTCCTATAAATTTAAAACATTTATTCTAAAATTTATAATGCTTTAATTTCCTTAATTCTTGGGTGATAAATTTAAAGAACCAGAATCTTTTTATAATAATAAAAAAGTATTTTTTATTTTACTTAAGTTTTTTTCCCAGTCTCTAAAATTAGCTATCCAAGAATGTGTGTGAGCACCTGCAGACCGACTACATGTTCTTTACCCTTTGCATTACCTGTTCTATTCCATGTTGTGGCTTCCCTGGGTCTGAGCACATATTTGATCCCTTAATGTCTTATGATTTGTGATGCAAGATTGAGAATTAAAATGTTACTGTATGTTGAGTGAGTTGTAGCATTCTTTATTTTGTTGTCATGTGGTTTATTTGCTATACAATTTTTAAAGACATATTTGATACATACATAGAAGACAGTATATCAAAGCCCTATGTGATTACACCCAGGTTTACTGTATGTTAATATTTATTATATCTGGTCAGAACTCTTTTTTGAGAACAAAAATAAAAGAGACACAGTTAGAGTCTTGTGTAATGCTCCATTACACATTTATTTTCATTAATCTTCATTATTACTAACAAACTCTACCCAGAAAATGGTGTTTTTTTCTTCATACCCATGCATTTGTTAATTATATTGCCTATGCATGAGTTCACCAACAGAATATGCCAACTGTGGTGTGTTTTTAAAGTTTGCATATATTGTATCTGTGATATGCTGCAATTTGTTTTTTTTTAAAGCATTAATTGATATTTATCATTAATTAATTCACATGAATTTATAATTCATATTTGGTTTATGTACGTAGCACAAATCATGCAAAATAGACATGCGTACATATAATTATGCCCAACTTACTGCTGCTTCCAATGTCCCACAAATATTTCTGCAATAAATATCAGAATAATTTTTCAAGTGAATGTATGCACGGGTTTTCCTAGTGTAATTGCTGTGGTAAAAAATATGCCTTACTTCGTTTTTACTAGCTATTTTTTAAGTGCCGTCAAATGTGGTTGAACCAGTTTATACTGTCACAGTGAATTATTTCTTCAGCCACTTTTTCACCAACACTTGATGTTGGCAGATTTTACGTATTGCTTATGTGTGTATGTTAAATTATATCTCACTGTTTAATGTTAATGTTAGTAATTACTTACAGGCTGAACAACTTTTCTTTTGTTAGTCACTTTTGTGAATTGACTGTTAATAACCTTTAACCATTTTCTATTTCATTATTTTTATTGATTTGGTGGGGATTTTCAATAACAAATTCTGCAATTCATCCATTGTTAGTTACGTATATCACAAATATATTTCCTCAGTCTGTGATTTTACTTTTTTTCTTCAGGATGATGCATTATTTTGGACAGATGTTTTTAGTTTCAGTCAAGTCAAGTTCCCTAAGCTATTCCTTACTTACTGGCTTATCCACTTACCAGACCATGTTAGAGATCAACCTCTTCCTTTTATTCTAAAGTATGAAAATGTTGTCATGTTTTGTGTTTTATATCTAAGTGTCAAGTACACCTGAAATCAGTTTTATTGTATAGGTGAAGAAATGAACCAATTCTGTATTTTGTTTTATATAAGAATAATCTACTTTCCAAGGATTTCCTCTTCTTTCTCTGTATCAATTCCATTGATCTCATTGAACTAAAGCTTTGTAAGTAGTTTTGGATTTCTCTTTCTAATAAGTTACCTCCTAACAGAAACCACTATTCTTATTTCTGTTGCCATAGCTTGGATTTGTACCTTTGAAATATCATATAAAACTAATTATACACTATATATAGTTGACCCTTAAATAATACCAGTTTTCATGGTGCAGGTCCACTTACACATTGATTTTTTTCAATAAATACATAGGAAAAAATTTTGGAGATTTGTGACAATTTGAAAAAACATTTTTTTCTCTAGCTTACTTTATTGTAAGAATATAGTATATAGTACATAAAACACAAAATTATGTGTTAATTGTTTATACTATTGGTAAGGACTCCAGGCAACAGTAGGCTAATAGTAGTTTAGTCTTGGAGGAGTCAAAAATTACACATGAATTTTCTGACTGTAGAGTGGAGTCATCGACCCTGACCCCTGTTGTCCATGGTTCAGCTGTATATAAAGTTTGAATATACAGTCATGTGGTCAGGGGAGTTAGTAGGCAAGGTATATGTAATTTTCTGGGATATCTCCCTTACCTGTTGAATCCTGTCTATGTCACTTAGTCATGCAACATCCTTGTTCACTAGCACATACTTGATGCCATCCTGATATACCAATCTCCATTTAAACTGAGATGGTGGCCCTGATTACCTCTGAAACTCCTTCAGAATAACTTTTCTTTTCTTGAAGAATCATGTATGTTCACAATTGAGAAGTTCTATTATCACATCCTGTAAAATACAAGAAGTCTCACAACTTTCCTCCATTTTTTCTGCTCACCATCCCCTTCAGTTCAAACTGGCAGCATTTCTGCTTGTTCCTATTTGTACTGCGCTGAAAAGAGATGTATTTTGGATGGTAATAGTGAATTATTATAAACTGAAATAGGTGATAACTGTAATTGCAGTTGCTATTTAACATATGACTATATTGCCTGAATGATCAAACTCATCTTCTGGTGCATGTAAACAATCCCTGAATGTGAACACATTTTTCTTCGCATCTGTGAATAAATATCATCAAAGATGATGTACTTTCAGTTAACATGGCCAGGAAACATTTTCACTGTTGTCCCTCAAGGGTATACCAACAGACCACACCTAGGGATTAATCTAGTCATCAGAAATTGTGTCATATCTCCATTCCACATGAATTGGTTATTAAATTGATAATATCATGCTGATTGGCCTTGATAAGCTGGAAGTAGCAACTGCAACATGCACATTGATACAACATGTATAAGGCAGAATGTGGGAAATAAATCCCACAAAATACAGGGTCCTGTCACTCAGTGAAAGTTCCACATGTCCAGTGGTCTTAGGCAGGGATCAGCAGACTATTTTTTAAAGGGCAAATAGTACATATTTTAGACTTTGCCATACATCTCTGTCACAGTCACTCAATTCTGCCATTGTTAACATGAAAGCCATAGGTAACATGTAGAAAAATGAATGTGGTAGTTTTCCAGTAAAACTTTCTTTACAAAACAGGCAGTGAACTGAGTGTGGCCCCCAGTTTATGGTTTACTGACACTTGGTACAGAGCATACCATGATACCCCTTCCAAAAGAAAGGATGAGTTGCTAAATCTGGTCCTTCATACAACTAATAATACTTCATGGCCTCTGCATTTCTGAGGCAACATAAATTCACTTGAGCACACCTCAATAATCCATTTATGAATAACCTGAGAAAATATTTTTGTGGGGGCCTACAATGGGACAGTATCTGCTTCAGTCCAGCCCCACCATGAAGGCTGCATGGCCACTTGGGCCATGTGACAAGGTAGATTCAGTGCCACCTGAAGTTTATAGGGCAGATAGAAATGCCATGGAGCCTCTGGAAAGAGCTTAAAGGTGAATCACAGGACAAAAGACATTCTTAAAGTATTAGAGGAAAACTACTTCATCCTCTACACTTAACTCTTCTCCTTGAGAAGGCTTAATACTAGGCCTTAGCAGAGTCGATACTTGTCAGGGGCAACAAGCTCCAATGCACCCTGAATTGACTTTTATAACAAAGTAATATCTTAACCCAATATACTATAAATTTGGGCATACACAGGATTATAAAGGTATGTATAAAAGTATACATAACACTAGAACTAATATCTGAATTCAGCAAAGTTGCAGGACACAAAAATACACAGAAATCTGTTGCATTCCTATACACTAATGATGAACTAGCAGAAAGACAAATCAGGAAAACAATTCCACTCACAATTGCACCAAAAAGAATAAAATACCTAGGAATAAACCTAATCAAGGAAGTGAAACATCTATACCCTGAAAACTACAAGACAGAAATTAAGGAGGACACTAATAAAAGGAAATTCATTCCATGTTCTTGGGTAGGAATTAATATTGTCAAAATGGCCATCCTGCCTAATGCAATCTACAGATTCAATGCAATCCTTATCAAAATACCAACAGCATTCTTTAACAAACCGGAATAAACAGTTTTAAAATTCATGTGGAACCACAAAAGACCCCAAATAGCCAAGGCAATCCTGAGAAGGAAGAATAAAGCAGGGTGATTACACTCCCCAACTTCAAGCTCTACTACAAATCCACAGTAACCAAGACAACTTGGTACTGGCACAAGAACAGACCCATAGACCAATGGAACAGGCTATAAAGCCCTGATATAAATCCAACCATAATATGGTCAATTAATATATGATAAAGGAGCCATGGATATACAATGGTGATATGACAGCCTCTCCAACAACTGGTGAACTGGACAGCTACATGCAAGAGAATGAAACTGGATTACTGTTTTACCCTATACACAAAAGTAAACTCGAAATGTATCAAAGACCTGAATGTAAGTCATGAAACCATAAAACTCTTAGAAGACAACATAGGCAAAACTCTTTTGAATATAAACATGAGCAACTTTTTCATGAACATATCTCCCCGGGCAAAGGAAACAAAAGTGAAAATGAACAAGTGGTACTATATTAAACTGAAAAGCTTCTGTACAGCAAAGGACACCATCAGTAGAACAAAAAGGCATCCTACAGTTTGGGAGAATATATTCATAAATGACATATCTGATAAGGGGTTGACATCCAAAATATATAAAGAACTCACATGCCTCAACCACCAAAAAGCAAATAACCTGATTAAAAAATGGACAGAAGATCTGAACAGACACTTCTCCAAGGAAGAAATTCAAATGACCAACAGGCAAATGAAAAGATGCACCACATCACTAATTATCAGAGAAATGCAAATTAAAATCACAATGAGAAAGTACCTCACACCAGTTAGGATGGCCAACATCGAAAAGACAAACAATAACAAATGCTGGTGAGGATGCAGAGAAAGGGGAACCCTCCTACACTGCTGGTGGGGATGTAAATTAGTTCAATCATTGTTGAAAGCAGTATGGAGATTCCTCAAAAAACTAAAAATAGAAATACCATTTGACCTGGGAATTCTACTCCTAGGAATTTACCTTAAGAATACAGGATCCCAGATTCAAAAAGCCATATGCACCCCTATGTTTATCGCAGCACTATTTACAATAGCCAAGAAATGGAAGCAACCTAAGTGTCCATCAGTAGATCAATGGATAAAGAAGAGGTGGTACATATACACAATGGAATATTATTCAGCCATAAGAAGAAAACAAATCCTACCATTTGCAACAACATGGATGGAGCTAGAGGGTATTTTGCTCATTGAAAAAAGCCAGGCAGAGAAAGACAAGTACCAAATGTTTTCACTCATCTGTGGAATATAAGAAAAAAGAAAAACTGAAGGAACAAAACTGCAGCAGATTCACAGAACCCAAGAATGGACTAACAGTTACCAAAGAGAAAGGGACTGGGGAGGAATAAGGGGATTAAAGGGAATTATGATTAGCACACATAATATGAGAGGCATGCAAAAGAAGTATAGCACAGAGAAGACAAGTTGTGACTCTATAGCATCTTACTATGCTGATGGACAGTGACTGTAATGGTGTACGTGTGGGGACTTGATAATGGGGGGAATCTAGTAACCACAATGTTGCTCTTGTGATTGTATATCAATGATACCTTAATAAAAGAAAGAGTATACATACCATTATTGAATTAATTAATTGAATGAAACTGGACTTTATGAGGCATATGATTTGAAGAAACAAGGACATGACCAAGGTGACATGGCAGTTACAGTGTGGATCCAAGACCAAAAATCATATATTTCGTTCTGATACCGACAGTAGTCATTTTGGTATTTTGTGGCAATTTACCATTTAGGAAAACTGACCAAAATTATATGGCATTTCATAACATAAATCTAGTAAGTCTTGGAGTTGGACAGGTTTGTCTCACTCAAAAGCCTCTATTATTAATCACTATCTCAAAACTACCTCTGTATTAATATGGGGTAAATGATAAAATTTCCAGAATCTCCCACCTAGCCTTAGTTCATTTACATATCAATAGGCTTTTACCACTGCGGACCCTCCCATCAATCTGGGGCAAGGAGTGGAGAGGAAAACGGCCATTCTCTCCTCCCCTCTGTTCCTGGTATGCAATTGGTCTGGTGTCTGTCAGTCACCAAGCACCTGACAAAGGGGTTTCCCCCGGAAGGGGTGGGTGGGGAAGTGACTGTGCAACATGGCTGCAGAGAGACACAGCATCAAGCAGGCTTTGCTCCGGGACAGGAAAGAAAGGAGAGAGTACCTGTGGCCAGAGGAGACAGACGGGGCTAGGCCTGGCCAGCAAATTCGAGCAAGCTGTGAGCAATAAAAATGGTTTCTCCCAACATATCCTTTCCCTTGACTTACTTAGGTTTCACTGGTTTCATAGGGGATTTGCCCCAGGTCTGCAACACCCTTCTCTGTGGAGCTACAGTTAATGTAAGTCAAGATATAGATCTGAAGTCACTGTTATGACATGCTCACAATTTATATTCCACCTTCAAAGATTATTTTGATATTCATATTTGGTTGCAAAATCACACTGAGTATAAATTGGACTGTATTGCTTACCAGCAGTCATTTTTTTCAATGGCCCCCCCAGTCTTAAAGCATAACTGTTGACCAGTCTCTCAGCTCATATGTGCATGTATATACATGTGTGTGTGTATGTATGCTTATTTATAATTGTTGCTTTGCTTTAAAAAATTTAAAGCATGTATGATTAAATTTCTGGGTCATTAATTATATGATTATGTATTTATATGTTTTAAAAACCATTTTTTAACACAAAATTCTCTGGCTCAAATTTCTTTTCCTTAAAAGTTCATAATGATTTTTGATCACTTATAAGTGACCTCTAATTTTCTTATTATGTGTTTGTTTCCCTTTTAGTTTTTCTTGAGGGTTCAATGATTGTAGAATTATATTTTTAAAACTCTATAGGACAGGTCTTGGTATGTCTACATGTCTATTTTTTTTTTTTGCTATAATGTGGCAACCCTCTTTTTCTAGTATTTTTCAGGTTTTTTTAGTACTATCAGTATACATTTTCCTTTACAATTTTATTGTTTTTACAATTCTTCCTTTTGTAACCCTGTTGTCTTTTATCCAAGCTATTATCTAGCTTTCATTTTTCTTGTGACTTCCTGCTTTTTTTTAAATTAAAATCATCTTTGTGGTTCTACTGAAGATCATTTCCAGAGTTCTGCTTTTCAATCGACACAGTACCATTTTGTGTTCTGGATGACATGTTGATCCTACTTCTGCAGTATTTTTTCCATAAATCACAAGCTTGGAAACAATCTACACATCAGTGTTTCAACAGAAAAGCTATGTGGGAATCATAGATCCTTGGTCTCATTACCTATCTGTTTGACTGATGTTTTCACTTAGACCTACAGTTGAATGTATGCAATTCCCATTAACTAGTCATCATTTATCAAGCACTGTCTAATTACACTGAAATGGGATTTTTGCATCTTCACAGTATCTGGATCCCTTTCAGAGAGAAATGATACATTTTTTTTGAAACAAAAAAACCCTCAGAATTTTATGGCTGCTGATGCATTTTCCATTTATTATCTTCTTTTCAGTATTTTACTTGGGTAGAGGGAATATGAAGAATCAAATGCAAAGCACTTGACTGTGTCCTTACCCTGTTTATTGCATGCTTTATAGAGCTTGATCTTCAAAAGATCCTTAATATAGAACAGAAGTTACTACTGTATTTACCTCAGAAGCAACACATCTAAGACATATTGTATGTTTTCTGATTGAAACACCCAAAGTTTGACAGCCCAGAGACAGAGTGTGCATAGGGCACAGGTAGGGGGGTAGACAGGAAATATCTATGTTCTTTCAGGTATACAGTGTTTCATGCATCTTATCATAATAGAATCCATTATTTAATCATTAAGTGATTAAGTCCTTTCATAGATATTTATGAACATTGTACTCTTAGGTCCTCAAAATAGAATGCAGGGCTATTATAATTGCAAAGTCTTTCATTTCATTTGACCTTTCAGCAGCATTTGTCATAGGAACTGGCAACTTATTCTTTATGCCCTTTTGATTATTTTTTCAGATCCTGGAACCTCTTTCTCAGTTCTTATACCTTATTTATTGTTCTTTCTCAGTCTAGATTTTTCATTCACTTTCATCATCATGACCTCTTAATTTTAGATTTCACTAGGATTAGACTTCATACCCCTTCTCTGTACCTTAACTCTTAAGGTGATCTTATCCTGTCCCATGGCTTTAATACATACATAAACATAGATACAGAGACACACACGTGCATGCGCGCACACACACACACATATCTAGTCCTATTATATGCTCTGTACTCCTGATTTGCACATTTTTTAAAAGTCCTACACAAATCAACATCTAATTGTCATCTAGTAGTCATTAGCAAAATGTCCAAAACCCAAGTCTTGATTTTGTTACAAACGTTCTATTTGGATAATGGCAACTACATATTTTGGTTCAGATAAAGAATCTGGGTCATCCATTTCCTTTTTTTTATGAACATACACCCCATTCAATATACCACCAAATACTTGTAGTCTTCCCTCAATGTATACCCAGAATCTGTCATTTCTCATCACTTTAACACTACTACTTTGTGCCAAGATGCATTCCACATAAATTAATGTAATAACCTCCTAAATAGTCTCCCTTATCACCGTGGAATTAATTCTCCATCCAACAGGCTGAGTATTTTGTTTTGTTTTAATGTAAGCCACAATACATCACTTCTCTGATAAAACCTGCCAATTATTTGCCATCTCACTCCATACATTTTAGTATTCATATGTGGCTTATAACAGTTTATTGTTGTCAACAATTCACTCACTTTGAGTCATGCATGGAAACCTCACTTCCATTTCCTTTCCTTTTCCTTTTACCATTCCTTTCAATTTCTCCAATATTAAATATTGGCTTGAGGATGACACAGAATTACAGTTTTTATTTCAATAATCAAATATGATTAGTAAATCATATATTTACATATTTGTATATAAACTCATAAGGAGTATGTTATACAAATACTCAGACAAAAACCCAAGGCAGAGTCCATTGTACGTATTTCTTCTAATTGTTCCCTCTTCCTTCCTGATGCTCCAAAATTCCTTCTTTTATTATTTCCTTTATGTTTGAAGAAGTTTCTTTGTGCAGGTTTTAAACGTAGGTCTGCTATTCATAAATTCTCTTATTTCCTTTGTTTAAAAATGTTCCCTGTCTTTCACTCCTAAAAGATCATTTCACCAAACATATAATCCATGGTGGACATTTTATTTCAGTACATGAAAAAAAAAATCACACCACTTTCTTCTGGCCTCCATGGTTTCAAATGAGATATTAGATTTCATTCAAACTGGTTTTTCCCTACAAATGGTGTATTATTTTTCTCTGACGGATTCCAAAATTTTATCTTTGTCATTAGTTTTCAAAAGTGTAACTGTGGTGTGTTCTGTTATGGGCTTCTTTAGTTTATCTTGTTTGTTCTATAAATGATGGAGATGTTATCTGCTAGGGAACTACCAATTTATAATATAGTAGCACGGTTGCTTTGATAGGAATAAGGTAATGAAAATGGTGGCAGGTAAAAATGGACATCTGGGAAAGTTTAATATAAAAAATTTGATAAGTCCCACATGGTTCATTTACTATAATTTACTGTGACTCAAGAGGCACTTCAAAACTACTGGCTAAAAGAGTAATTTGAAAAAGAAAGGTTAAACCACAACAACAACAACAACAAAATAGATGGCATGGACAGATTTTCTATTGTGTGACAAAGAATTTGGCTGGTCGTTGTCAATGGTTCTTGGGAGGGAGTATCTAAATTTGGGGGATTTCTTAGGTGTTTATGGTATCTTTGTCATTCTTGGTCTGCTCTAACAGTCTGTTAACACAGTGATTCCTGGCGGACTCCCAGACAGTTTATACTAATAAGATGACTCAGAATGGGGGCTGGCCACACCAGACAAACAATGTGATTAGCAGGCTGGGGCTCTGAGTCACTTTATATCAGTCCAACCTCCAGGGAATGACGGGGGGATATAGGTTCAGTCCATTCACATAGCCAAAGATTTAGTCAATCATATCTACATATGAAATCCCAATAAAATCTCTAGACACCAAAAGCCAGGTGAGTTTCGCTGGGGGAACAATTCCCAGCACAGATTACTATACATTATGCAAAGAGGGTGACAGGTTCTTGAGGAAACAGAAACTTCATGTGTGGGACTCTCCCAGACTTCCTTCCACCAAAAACTCAGGGAGTTGATCAGGTAAAGCCAGAGAGCCAGAGAGGACTCACAGAGTTAATGCCGTTTGCAATGTAAGTTCATCCCACATGCTCTGAACCTGAGCTGACCTTGAGACTTGCTCTAACTAATGTTGGTTGGTTCTGATTTGTATCTTTCTTTGCTGTAATAAAACTGCATTTATAGTATTTACTGTCAGTGAATTCTGTGAGTTATTGTAGTGAATTATTGAGCCTGAGCGGGTAGTGAGGACTCTCAAATTTGTAGCCAGCTAGTCAGAACAGGGGGTGCCTGGAACCCCAAGCTTGCAGCTGTTGGCTGATGTGAGGGCAGTTTTGAGGAAGAATGTGTCCTCAGCTGTGAAGTAGGACCTGACGTCAAGCAGTGACCTACGTCACTATGACCTATTATTGATGTTATTTTTGTCAATGTTATTAGAATACATTTTGAGGTTAGATTTTTTTCCATAATCATGTGCACAGATCAAAAAAGATATCTTAATTATTAATATGCTTATTTTACATTACAGCATTTACTTTTTATTTTCTATTTTAAGGGTATGTATATGCCTCAAAAATGTTGATTGTGAGTGCAACATTCAGTGAATATATTGAATTTGCTCAAATCACAATATATTTCATAATTTATATGACATGTTATTTTTCTATTTTCAACTAAGCAAAGTTTTCAATAGTGGTGAATGGACAACAGAGATTTAAAGCAGCCTTCACTTGATTTTCAAGATCTGCTTATGTGAAATAAACTGCATTAGAAGGTACATGAGCTTTTGATTTTATCTACCTGTCTATTTTTATGTGGTATGTTCCATTTTGTAATACCTTATATGTCCTTTTGCTAATCAAAATTGTCTTTCTTGGAAGAGGACATTTTGATTCAGTACCTTTACCACAAGAATGGAAGTAAAAGAACTTCCTAAAATGTTATTCTTTCTGCAAATGGATTGCAATTGTGATGGGGGTTGGGAGCACCACTGATTGATTCAAAGCAGTTTGACAATGTTGTAATCAGCTAGACAAAAGGTTTTTGTCTGAAGAGAATTATTAGAGGAAGTATGCCAAGATTAGTATAATTCCTAATGGATTGATACTTGAGAGCTATATAAAACAGATGATTAATAAAGTAAAATAAAACAAAATTAATCCAGGAAGGAAAATCTGTCTAAGTGTTAGGCAGAAAGACAGATATGAGAGGGATCAAAAGAGGGTGAGACTTACCAAAAACTCAGGGAGTTGATCCGATAAAGCCAGAGAGCCAGAAAGGACTCACAGAGTTAATGCTGTTTGCAATGTGAGTTCATCCCACATGCTCTGAACCTGGGCTGACCTTGAGGCTTGCTCTAGCTAATGCAGGTGAGATGGGGCAGAGACATGGGACAAGCATCATGATTAACTTTCCTAAAAATGCCAAGATATGAATAGCACAATAAAACCAGGAGGGACTTATCTTAAGGCTAAGATTCCATTTTAAAAGAGAATTGGGAAGTTGGATTCCTGGCATATTCTTTGGTAATCAACCAATAAGCTAGCTTAAGGCAAGGCAAGCAGTCTTAACTGTTATGTTCCCAGGGCTTGGGGGTAGCCACTATCTTGGAGAAAAACAAGAAGTTTATCCTACAGAATTATCTACAAGACTGAGATAACATATTGTCTCTCACTGGAGATAGATATCATGAGACCACATGACAAGCCTACGCACCCCCAACCGTTTACCTTTATCCCACTCTTGAAAGCCTTATAACGGAATCAGAAGCCCTTAAGTACGCCTCCTCTCTGAAGTTTCCCACACTTCCCTTTCTTAGAGTGTCTATTTTTTAAAGACTTCTTACCGCTCAACTTACTACGTATTGTCTCTGTGCTCTTCCAGTGCTGTCTTTGTCATGTTGCTGTTTCATTCTATTTTCCACGCTTTAAGCACAAGTCTTCACTCTCTCTGTCCTACTTCAGATAAGTAGGGAGGAGTTACTGAGAGCTCTGATTTGCGCTTGCAAATTCTCGTCAGTGAGCTTCCCCTTCCTCCCTGCTCTATTCAAGTAAACCTGCCTTTGTCTGCCTTCACTATGGCCCGCTCCTCCTTTGGAATTTATTCAAATACAACTTTTGCTCCAAGTCACTTCTGTGCCTCTGCCCTTCAATTCTTTTGTTGCAGCAGGACAAGAACCGAGGAGAACAAACTCAACCCCCCAACTTAAGACTAAGTAAGAAAAGGTGTGTAAGTATCTCTCGTGACTGTCTCTAAGTCTAAGAGGACGTTATCAAAAAGAGAGGCTCACTCTCCTGCAGTTGGCCAGCTAGGGAGAGAAGCAGCTTAGGAACCACTGCTGCCTCCAGGCACTTTTGGGGGCATCCGGGGGGGAACAACAGCAGGTGGGACACCACAGGACCCAGCCGGCTACGTGATGTGCAGCAGACCTGCTAACATCCACTCCTCTCAATGCAGCATCAGCTGGGCCTCTGCATCGTGGAGACATTGATAGGGATGAAAATACTCAAGATGGCCCCAGTTCTGCCAGGCAGAACATTGCAAAGCTTTCTGAATAATGGTGAAGCTACCAGGGAGCTGTCAGAACAGCACCTCGCAGGATAAAGGTACTAGTAAAAAACAAACAGGATACCTCCTGGGCCTCAAAAAATCCTTGAGCATGAATAATAAAGAAATATTTGAGGGGAAATATAAAGGATCCTAAATATGTCCATGATAAGAGGCAGGTAATGCCCATGGGTTTCATGTTAATAATGCTAGTGTAATCCACAGACAGACAGTTCAGATCAGGAGAAATTAAGGTTATATGTAGGTAACACTTTTTAAAATATATTTCTGCTACTAACCAGTAAACTTGTAATTACAAAATAATGGATAGTTTATTAAAATATATTTAAGTAGTTTAATAATTTTCTGAGTAGCTGTTATTGTGGACTTATAGGTACTAAAATAAATTTTAAAAACATAACTAGAAATATTTTAAAAGTTACATTACAGGAATGAAACAAAACAGCCATTACTTTAAAATCTTAGCATTGCCCAGGAAAAATTATCAATAATTTATCTGGAGCAAATCCAGCAGTTGTATATAACGTATATAAAGCACTATCTTAAGAAAATATCTTCTCCTTTCAGGAGAAGATATTTTCTTTGCTTTTTCATGAGACAAATGTTTTTGAGGCATAATACTGAAAAATACTGTCAAAGAACTTTTCTTTGGTATACGCGGTTCCCAGGTTGTAAATAAGAACTCTTGTTTATTCAATTTATTTAATTTGTTTGAGCTCAGAAAGAACAGGCTCATATACAATCAATTTTATAAAAAGTGTTCTTGTCCTCAGTGCAGAAGAACTCTTCTGCCCAATGTTTACGGTTCCTGAGAGGGGTCAACAACTAACTGGTGGTAACAGAACAGTGGCAAGATTAAGGGGCAGGAAAAATAAGAATTAGGACCACCATACTACTTTCCTCTATTAACCCCATCGACCATGATACTCATTATCACTGATATGCCCTTATTCCTTTATTCACCAGCTTTAATAACATTATTCTAGTCTCTCACACCCGTCTAAACCCAGGCCCACTTAAGCCCTGTTCAGTTTCCTGGGACCTGTGGTTTGGGACTCTGGAAACCTAGCTTCCTACTTTCTCATAAGCACAAAAGACAAGAACAAAAGGAAAGCTTTCAGACTTGCTTTCACAGCTAGGGTAAAGTATGGAGGTGGGAGTTAGCTTATCTGCCGTTCTAAACATAGAACTTAAGGTGATTTATTTATTCGACAAAAGTGGGAAGTGCTGGGAATACAGTGATGAATCCAGCCTCTGATGACATGGAACTGACAGCCTAATGAGGGAGATTAAAAAAACACAATCACACGAAAATAAAACAAAGACATAAGAGCTAATTAGGAAAACTGCTTGGTGCTATGGGAACCTGTGTGGAGAACACAGAGCACACAGCTTTTATGTGTGACAACTGAACTGAGACCTGTGGAGTAGATGGACTGCCAGAAGCAAAACCCTGTAGAGAGCACCAGGAACTAGAAGCACTAGGAACTAACACTGCAAAGTCCCTGGAGTGATTTGACTGTGAATCCCTGGGGTGGGACGGAATGAAAACTGACATAATTGCATTTATATTTCAAAATTAGCATCTGGCAGCTAATGAGTGGATGCAGGTAAGAGTTGAAACAGGAAGATTGTTCATGTAAGAGCCTAATGGAGGAGATGACAGTAGCTTAGATAAGGTACAAGATACAGAGGGGTGAGCGAATTCTGGAGGTTTTATATTTATGATTCAGTCTTGTGATGGATCAAATACAGGTAATGGGGAAGGAAAGTCATAAAAATATATATATATTAGATTTAAACCATCCAGACTTTCATAATTCGCACAGGAATGTTGATATATATGGAAGAGAGCAGAAAGAGCCTTCTCAAAGTCTTATGGCTCAAATGTGACATGGTCCTTATCAAAATAACATGACTTTCCCAAGAGTAAGTCAGAAATTTTCTGAAAGTGAGAACTAAAGTTCTTTGCTCAGAAATCACAGCCAAGTCTGGGACAATGAAGGGACGCAGCTGACTGTCAGGAGATCCTCTATATGAAAGAGCAAGATAGGGTCCAAAATGTGGAATGAGACTGCTAAATGTATCCCATTATCAAGCATGACTAGTGTCACCAGCTGTGACTCGGACATAATTAACATGGCAGCATATACCACTTATATTTTGTATCCTGGTGGACAATCTTTAATCTTTAGAATTACTCAAGTCTGTTACGCTTCTTAATTTTCAAAGTAGAAACTTCAATTTGTCTGAGATGTTCTAGCTGCTTCTTTCAGTTTATAAAGTGAGTTTAATTATTCTTGGAAATTTTTGCAATTATATATAGAGGTAGCTACATAACTCAAATAAATATAGTTAATATTTACTCAATAAGTTTAAAAATATTTTGTGCATGTTAAAATCTATCTTTTCTTGAGAAGGCCAAAATGGCTAGTTAATAATCATAACTTTAGGATTTATAGAAATTCTACCATGTCAACTGGCAGAATTATTTTATTCTTGGGATCAAGACAGCTCGTCCAACAGAGCCAAAAGTTATAGCTGGAAGCATAAGTTTCTCCAAATTGTGTTTGGGAATAATGGTGAGGGTAGCCAATCCTCTCAGTCTTTGCTCCCTGGATTCATATTCTGGGGTTTTGGAACACAGAATCTTATAATGGTTCAATGTATATACCAAGTCTCATAAATACCCTGAGCCTTCATTAGGTGTCACTCAAGAATTGCTGTTTTATTTAACATTTAAGAGGCCACTCCAATGTTCTCTCTGGCCTGTAACTTCTGGGAAACATGGTATTAAAATAGGACAAATAGATCTATACCATGGGTTCAGCATTGATCTTTGGTGATCACGGGTCAGACATTCAGCAGCTGCATTAATACAGGACACAAAGATCTGCTCCTCTTGAACCCAATACCAGACCAATCTGCAAGCCTATTTCTCAGAATTTCTTGTATGTGATCTATTCTTGCACTTTTCAAGACTGTAAACCATTTGTCACTCTCCAGAAACATATATAGAGTCTTTAACAACTGTATGTTGCTTTAACAACTTTTTCCTCCACTCCAAGTGCTGGGTGAGTCAAGGATATGACTCAGATGGCGGCTGATGGGCTTTGACTCATTATTATCTCAAGGGCCACCTCACAATTGGATTGTAATGTAGCAGAAATCCACTTTTGTCTTCAAACCAACTTACCTATCTGATCCATTCCTGATCCAGGCCAAATATTGTTCTCTATCAGCAACACACAAAGAATCATGAGTCCCTCACCCCCATGATACCAAAAGGTGAGCCTGAGGAGAGGTGTCAACACAGCAAAGAGAGATGGCAGAGACACACATCATCATTTCTGTTACTTATTGAACAATCTATATTTTCTTAAACTCCATTGCACAAATACAATTCTATGATTAAACAGATGGCTGCTGCACTTGCCAAACTCAGAATGTGGCACGTCTGACACACCAAGTTTGTGAGGGCTCTGATCCCACAGTCACCCACTGTCCTGTGGTCAGGTGCTCAATCTCTCCTGTGACCTAGCAGCATAGCAGAAAGCATGCTGGTTTCTGCTGGTTTTCTGTTACATAAATCATAACCTTTCTCCAGAATTGTAGGAGTCTTCACTGCTATTCTCTTATTATTGTTTTCAGAAACTCCATACAACATCCTCATGTACTTCCAGCAACTTTGAGTTTGTCAGATAAAATGACTGAGCCGGGGAACAGCTTGCACCTGAGTCCGGACCTGCTGCGGAACACTGCCTGCTCTGCGTCCACTGAAAATGGGCCGTCTCTGCATTACCTCGTAGACAGGTTGAAGCAATATTCCAAGAAGAGTTCTATTCCACTCCAAATACAAAAAGGCCTGAAAAGTGCTATTTTTGATTAGTGGAAGGAAAGGTGAAATGTAATAATTTGTCCTTGCATTGGAGAGAGGTCCTGGTATCTCCAGACAATTGGAGCTCTTAGAAATTCACAGATGTGACAGGTCCCTGAATCATTGCAGGATTTATTTTCTACTCTTTTTGCACACAAATTATATTAGGGAGGTGAAAATATTTGCTTGTTTCTATTCATCAGGGCACCTTAACATGACTCATCAATGGAGTTAACTGATCTAAGGAATATCAAAATGAGAAAATTTCCTTTAGATCTATTTAAAAATGTTTAGGAACATCATAATTCTTGGACCAGACACTGAATGTGTACTCATTAGAGCTTCTTTCTCATGGAGATCGCAAATAGCACGCCAACAGATCAAGAACCATATACCAGTCCCCACAGCTAGTCAAACCTTTTCTAATGAAGCTATCACAGCCACCTCTGGGACTCCCACTTCATTAGGTCTTCGGTCCATATCCATCTGTCTTTTTGCAGGGATGGTATTGGTGAATTGAATCAAACGTGATGAGGAGTTGTAACACAGCATCATCACAGAAACTAACCTCTGCCATTCCATGTGGTGAGCTGCACTGATTCTGATTCACTGTCTCCTCTAGGTGGGTGTGGGGGGGCATGTCAGAGACTTCTATGTGGCCCTCCTTACCATGACGGCTCTCATTCCCTTAAGCACCAGGGAATCATTGTGATAGCTCTGGCAGCCACTCATTATATTCACCTCAATTTATAGACTAGAGAAATAACCCAATTCTGATCTATGGAGCCATAAGACACCCAGGAGGTGGACTGCCAGTGGTGTGCCATGTATCGCCCAGCCCCCTTACATTGCCTCCCTAAGGTCAGAGGGCCAGGACAGCTTTGTGTCCGCGGACCCCTGAAGCTTTCAGAAGATTTTGATTTCCTTTTTCAAGTATGACAACTTTGATATAAATTTTAGTTCCATTTGTGGAAGAGTTGGGCTGATACTTATTTTAAACTCTTGTTATGACATTGAAAGGCTCATCCTTAGAGGAACCTGGTTTCCTTTTCAGTCAGTGAGCTCTAGGTCTGGGTACCAATTGGATCTTTCTGAGAGAGTACAAGCTTGTTTTACAGCAGCTGGCATCATTATCTTGGTCACTAACTCCTAACTGTTATGTTTGATGAATCAAATGGTATCTTCACAGCTTACCAGCTCACCACATCTTAGGAAATGCATGGTTTATTAATCATTGTCTCAGATCCCTGCAGGTAAGTAAACCCATCTTGCTTCTGATGGTTTAGTACCACAACTTATCTCCTCTTCCAGAATAGTATCCTCCCCACTGACACTCCTAAGTCTAGCTCCTGAGCAGCAGCCCCTCTCCCAGTCCTGGCCTCAGAAGACAGTTATAGGAAGTGTTCCACAGGTCACTAAAAGTCATCAAGTGAAACAATTTTCACGTGACAACTCCTTCCCATGCCCCTTCCTCAATACACACAAATCATGAAAAGGAAGTCAGGTGGCCAGTATGACTGCCATCTGGCCATGATGTGCAGCCTCGCCTGAGAATCTTCTTCATGCTTTCCATAGCTAGTCCATCTGTAACTACACATTTCAGTGGAGAAGTGGTCCTGGTCCTCAACTGCAGTTTCTGGGCAAAATGTATTTTAAGTATATGCAGAAAAGACTATGACTTTGGAATTTTCTGAAGCTTCTCATCATATTGCTTAGAAATTAAAACAGAAGCCAAAAGATTTTTAAATGGTCTTGAAAATTTCACATTTGAAAAGATGACTACAATTTGTATTGGGTTCTAGTGAGTTCATAAATGGAACACTAGGATTTGAATTTTTTTTTGACTACTGCACTCCATTCTGAATTGAGTATTTCATGGTCTCTGTCCTATCAGTGGGGAAAAAATACTTATTTTAACTATAATTAAATTGAAATTTTATATATATGTATAAAGCAGGTTAAAGGTTCTCTACAGAAGGAAACAAGACCCTACATAGGTAGTCTTCGGCCTAATGAAGAGACTCTAGTTATTATGTTTGAATCACACATCACTTACATTGCTAATTTGGTCAGAATGGAAAATACTTTAAACCCTAGGGAGAAGCATGATTCACAGTTTAGTCCACTCATTATACAACTGAGACTGAGACTCATTGGAAAATAAAGATACCTCACCTACTGTCATAAATGTCACCCCAGCAGAAGACATTAGAAGATATTTGTTATTATACAGAAGTGGAGAAAGGATTTAAAAAAGAGAGTTGACTCAATGACAAGTTAATAATTTTCAACATACTAAGATGCAACCAAAGTGATGGTAGAGCTCTAGAGAATATGTAAATATCTTGGTTGGTAATAGGGAAACTATGAGCTAAGCAGAAGATATTTTCTCTAATAGGAGTTATTTATTAATAAGGTCAATCAAAAACAAAAGCAAAAATATTCATGGCCTATAACAATAAAAATTCATACTTCATTTACATTACATGCCCATATTCAGTTAACAGGCATTATGAGCATGTGACTTGATTGCTCAAATTATCCTCATGGGGAAACCAGACCAACATCGCCTCTCTGTTGGGATTGAGCATTGCACTCAAAAGGGCATAGAGAAGGAGAGAATGTGTTTGGGAAAGCACAAATTGTTCTGACAACTTCCTCCTGGAAATGATACTCACATTTCAATGGCCAAAGGTGGTAACATGGACCAGCTTGACTCCCTATGGGAAGGAGACATAAACACCCTCTAAAATGGGGAATCTGGAAACCCATAGTTTGAGTGTTTCTTATCTCCTTGCTAGGTACACCTTTAGTCCAATACATAGGTAGGTTTTAGACCTTGGTTCAAATAATCCTAAACTGTCCTCTGTACATGCCCACCTGACCCTCTGGCCTCACACACACTTACCACCAAGGAAAAAAAAGTGGGGGAGGAGTAAATAATTAAATACACACAGGCAGATTTCACTAAAAGTTTTATAAGGGGATAGAGAGAGTGTCTGAATTACTTCAGGGAAATTATTTTAAAAATATAATAAGTATATCTGATATTCCAGGCATTTCTAAGTCACGTAACCTTTGAAGTAGAAGGGGTAGTGGTGAAGTAATTACTGTTTTCTAAAGGGAGTCCCCTGCCTATCCATGTCGTCTCACTCTAAAAGATGATATGTTCATCATCACCTTCAAGGAAGAGAAAAAAGCACTGTGCTCTAGCTTAAGGCATTTCCGGCTAATATACTGTTTCCTTTTCTTTCAAATAAACTTAAAAGAGATTTTTCTTTCTGAATTCCATTGCTTTCCCACTATTTCACAGATAACACACAAAATGTAAAACAGCAGGATACTCCTTAATTCAAATAAATAAGAGGAGAATGATTAAATACAAATTAGAACCATATCCCTTAAATGCTATCTTATATCTCCCTGTGAAGAGCAATCTATGACTGACTCACAAGTTTTAATTATATTGTGCAAAGGGTCTTTTATTTAGTTTAGTATTCTTTCATCAAAACAAAATGTTTATCATTTCCCTTTCTCCAATCTCAAATGTATCCCTGTATGGAACGTTGATAAGTGTATTTTGAGTGTATTTGCATAGACATACATGTATGATTAAATAATAAATATATTCCATATTTTCCCATAGAACAAAGAAGCCAGGTACATGTGTTCCCCCAGAAACACAGGGAAGGATGTTTGTTTCACTAATGATTTCAAGTACAAAGGACCATATCTGGAACATATCTGGTTCTCCATAAATAGTTCCTGAATGATTATTCCTAATGTATTACTTCCTCTCCACGAAACTCCTTCTCAGGGAAAAAAAAATTATACGGTATTTGATTTTGTTATAGTATTGTGATTAATTCATGATTTGGAGGTTTGAAAGAATAATTCTATATAGAAAAACATACTATAGTATGTATTAAAAAGTAGTGTGTGTTACATAAGATTTGCATAAGGATATTTTTATATAACATTTAAATTTGCTTCAAGCTAAAATAGCCCATTTTCTTTCAGATCTATAGTGAATATAAAAAATTGGGTGTGGGTATAGTTCTTATTCATACCTTGGAAGATGACCTTGGTCACTAATATTGCTGTGTCCTTGATAAGTCCATGGCTCTGGCCATGTGTTCCCTGAAATTAAGGGACTGGAGGTAATGGCAAAAGAGTGGAACTGAATAGTTCATATTCCCATATGATAACAACTTCCCAATAAATACCTTTCTGCTTTGGAAGAATATATTTAGTAATAATTTTTCATTGTCCAGGGTTCATACCTACTTTTGTGACTAAAAATCAAAGTAGTAGTCCATGACAGAGCTGGCCTTTTATGTTGGAGACTGACTCTCTGGGTACAATAGGGGTGAAACACCAAACCTAAAAAAGGATCCACAGTTTTCCTATGCTTGTGAGACATTTTTACACTATAACCCATATAAATTCCTAGCCCCCTTTATTCTGAAGGTGTCATTGAAGATAAATTTAGATGAAGATTGCAGTCTCCACCTGATTAAGATATTTTACCCAGAGACACAGACAGGTCATATACTAAATGGTTTATAAACAATAACATTCTTTCCTCAAGAGGGACCATTTTTATCTCAGCTGCAAGGTGGACCTCATCTCTCTGCTCACTCCAAGATAATGATCTACTTATCAGTCATATCAAACTGACTACACTTGTCGTTTTGTCAGTTATTCCCACACTGGCAGTTTGAATCAGAATCTGCCAGCCTCAGATGTTTGACTGTCTGCACGTTTCTGTCTCAGTGCTAATCACAGGTGTTTCGGGTCCTCGCCACAAAGGAACTCTCACAGCTGTATCTCAAACACACTTTTTCTCTTTCTTGGCCTAAAGTGGGAGGATAAGGCATCCCCAGGGCCTGCTTTACAATGGCTCAAACGCCTTGGTGTTTGTTTAAGGAAAACTTTAATTTCCTTACCAAGCTCTTGATAGATCTGATGTCAGACCTAGCTAGCTCTCCGTTACGTGGTTAGTAATTCTTCTGTGTCTGGAGAACCACACCCTATTATGGAGAGGTATAAAAGAGGAGATCAACTCTTGAAGAGTCACTTTTACTAGAAAGAAGACTTAGCTCTTTCTGAACTCTACCAATAAATAAGGAAAATAAACACTGGAAAAGGATATTCTAATGATCATTTTCATGATCTCCTTGTTTATTCAATATTTAATTTTAAATAGATAATTTAATTTTTTTGTTTATACATTTACTTCCTAGTCTTTCATTGTTGCAGTGGTAACTAGCTATTTTTTATCTGAAGTCGAAATGAGAAATATCATCTTGGTTTATGATAGGATACATTCAGGAGACCACTGTTGCATCTGTGCTTTATTTTGGACAAAAAGAAATTATCCAAATTCATGTTTATCCATTCCTTTCTGATGCAAAAAACTCTGAGCTGAGAGAGGTTCAATATTGTTCATTTACTGATATCCACATCTTTGTATCTTTGGCTTATAAAAGAAACATTTCTAAAAATGTGATTTGACCAACTGATACTTATCGTAACTGATTGCAGCAACCGACACACCCTGCATATCCAGCAGAGCCTGTGACCCTGGCTCCTGGGGCAACAGTGACATTTTTCCAGTGTCTAGTGTGGTAGTTGTATTACTCCTCATAGAGCAAAATCAAATAGCATATATATATATATATATATATATATTTTTTTGTTTTTGTTTTTCCTGAAAAGGAGTTTAGTGGAGAACAAGTGATATATTAGGAACAATCATTCAGGAACTATTTATGGAGAAACAGATACGTTCCAGATATGGTCCTTCATACTTGAAATCATTAGTGAAACAAACATCCTTCCCTGTGCTTCTGGGGGAACACATGTGCACCTGGGTTCTTTGTTCTATGGGCAAATATGGAATATATTTATTATTTAATCATATATGCATGTCTATGCAATATACTCAATATACACCTATCAATGTGCCATAAAGGAATACAATTGAGACTGGAGAAAGGGAAATGATAAACATTTTGATGAAAGAATACTAAACTAAATAAAAGACCCTTTGCACATTATAATTAAAACTTCTGAGTCAGTCATAGATTGCTCTTCACAGGGAGATATAAGATAGCATTTAAGGGATATGGTTCTAATTTGTATTTAATCATTCTTTTATTTATTTGAATTAAGGAGTATTCTGCTATTTTACATTTTGTGTGTTATCTGTGAAATAGTGGGAAAACAATGGAATTCAGAAAGAAAATCTCTTTTAAATTTATTTGAAAGAAAAGAGAACAGTATATTAGCCAGAAATGCCTTAAGCTAGAGCACAGTTTTTTTCTCTTCCTTGAAGGTGATGATGAGCATACCATCTTTTAGGGAGAGAAGACATGGAAAGGCAGGGGACTCCCTTGAGAAAATAGTGATTACTTCACCACTACCCCTTCTCTTTCAAAGGTTACGTGACTTAGAAATGCCTGGGATATCAGATATACTTAATATATATTTTAAATAATTTTCCTGAAGGATTTATAACTCAGATGCTCTCTCTATCCCCTTATAAAACTTTTAGTTAAATCTGCTTTTGTGGATTTAATTATTTACTCCTCCCCCACTTTTTTTTCCTTGGTGGTAAGTGTGTGTGAGGCCAGAGGGTCAGGTGGGCATGTACAGAGGACAGTTTAGGATTATTTGAACCAAGGTCTAAAACCTACCTATGTATTGGACTGAAGGGATACCTAGCAATGAGATAGGGAGCATTAAAACTATTGGTGTCAAATTAGTGAATGTGTAGTTTTGGAGAAAAGGGACTGACTAGGAATTCTAACACAAGGAAGTGCAGAACAATATTCTAAAGACAAGAAAAGCATTCCAGAAAGACAGAATCACAAAACAGGTGATCATTATGGCAAAATGAAGCTACATATATACATGATATAAGATTTGGTAGAGCAAAATAAAAATCAGAATTGGAAAACTGAAAACTCTGAACTGGTGTGATATAAATAAAACAAACATTTCATATCAGTAATGAAGAGCAAACTCAAAGAGCAACAGAAATGAATAGACATACAGATAATGTCTTTGAAGATATGGAAGGCAAAAAGAAAGAAAATTCAAAATGATTGAGGATAAATATACAACTGCATCGGTAGAATATTCCAAGTTTAGAATTTTGGCAGAAATGATAAAACACATTTTTATGAAGCATCGTTCAAGAAGAAAACAAAAGCTAGCATATGAAAACAAATGCTAAAATGTGCAACTCAGATAAGTTTTCCTCACCCCCTAAAAAATCAAAGATTTGAAAATTCAGTTTTAAAAACTCCTACCCAGTATTATTGACTCAGAACAACCAACAAGATAAATTCCAGTAGAGTTATCCAATTTTAAAGAAAAGAGGTGGGGAGAAGAATAAGCAGATATAGGAGAAGAGGAGAACAGAAGGGAGTGGGGTAGAGAGGAGGAGACAAAGGGAAAGCAAGAGAGACACCATGTAGCTACTTAACTAAGAAGATCAAATCACTGTTAAGAGATGAAAAACACAACAACAACAAAAATATGCAGATTGTCATAGTTTTGAATAGCAATGTGTCATGCCAAAATAAATATATATAGGGTTGCAGGAAATAAAATATGAACCCAGGATTTTATTAAGCCAAACTGGTTTTTAAGTATATAAGCCATAGGCAGTTTGGCAGAGGAATCTAGTAGCATTCAGACTTCAGAGAAACAAACTAACTAGGCAGACATTGCCATAGAGCCTCATCATGAGTAGTAAATAAAAATTTGCATTTAGTATCTAAATCAAATGAGGGTTTCAAGACCTAAAAACTGTTAGGTAAACACTGTATGCTATAATAACAAAGAGAGATGATTACTTAAAAATTGGGTGAAATAAAGAATGTATATGAAAAAAAATATGATTTTTAAAATCATAATTGTTCTAGTAGTATTGGTATTATTAAGTGAAAATAATGGACATATGTAGAATTAAGCCTATGGATAATTAAAGCTTTTCTTTTTTTAATGGATGTACCACACAATTTTTTTTAAGCATTCATCCATTGAGCACATCTGGGTTGTTTTTCCTGAGAGTCTGTTAAGAATAAAGCTTATGTAAACATTAGTGGAGAGGACTTTGTGTAAGCATACATCTTCAATTCTCTGGGATAAATGTAGAAGATTAAATGTTTTATTTTGAAATAATTATAGACTTAAAAGCAGTTACAAAAGAGTAAAAGAATCCCATGTAACCATCATTCAGGAAGTTTCATTGGCCCTCCACTTCCGGGTGGTCAAGTTGAGGGGACAGAATAAATGCCAGATGGGTGACAGGTCACCAGGCCACGTAACTTCTGGCATTTAAAGATAGCACTTCACATACTTGTCCTTTATACAACAGCTTGGTAATAAGGTGCTTCTGACAATTTCCTGAATCCTGAATCCAATGCCAACATGTCTGCTTCTTTTTGACTGTCATACTCTATGAAATTTGGCAAATAATCTTTTTTGAATTGAAGTATAGTGGATATACAATCATGTGAAATTCTAATTCTGTTATTCTCTGTCCTTCAAAGCTATAATCTTCATTGTGAATAAAGAGACTTAGAAGTATCTGGGACAGAAAATACAAGATAAGTCCAAAACACCTCATCCATAAAGAAAAGGAAACTGTCAAAGACTATTGTTGTGTCAAAAGGTATCTAAAGTCAATATTAAGAGGCAATGTTGGAGGTTTAGAACAAATAACATATTTCTTCATTTCATAGATCTTCAACTTGATCTTAAGCAATTAAGTAAAGTGAAAACTCAAGGTAGGGTAGCCAACCTATAGTACCTGTCACAGTTGGTCAGGAAAGATACAAAACACAAAGATGAATGAAGAGTCATATTTTGCAAAAGTGTTTTTCCTGCTTTTAATACAATTTAAACAACCTAACAGGTTTCTAATCAATAACCTCTCTTCCTGTAGGACCAAGAGTAATATAAAAAATATGTAATCATCCATAAAGCAGAGACATCAGACCATCAGCAAGGACACCAGCTGTAATTATCAAGTGGCACGACACTGGAACAGACTGGCTCAGAACCCACTCTATTATGCTTCAGAACCACAGTGAGTGAGCTAAATAAAATCCATGTCAAGACAACAATTTAAAAAAATAACTCCTTAGTATCCAAAAATATATATTGCATAATATAATCTTGTGAACATCTGTCACCCTCTAGACATAATGATAAGCGTTTGAAATATATACCTCTAATCCAATAGTCATGTAATGCAAATATTCTCTCGAGCTCTGCACACGAGGGAGGAAATCCAGTCAGAGCGTCAGAATGACTCACCCAGTGCTGCACAGCGGGAGGAAAAGCCAGAAAAGCCAGATATCACTCCATTTCACAGACTCTGAGGCTTGTCTTTTTTTTCCCACTATAAGACAAAAAGTATTTTTCCACTATAAAATATGCCAAAATAGATTTCATTTAATTACAATCTGTTTTACTCATCAAGAACTGGTCAAGGTAATCCAACTCACTGCCTGATCTTTTATGAATATAATTTGCTGATCCTTCTTCACTCTGAGTATTAAAAGAAACATTTTGTCATCATTTTGTGTAAATGGATTTTAATGTGGACAATATTACCATATAGCTATTAATTCCATTCTGAATCAGTTAGGAACCTAAATTACAAGCTATAGAAAACCATCTTTCTCTGACTATACAAGACATGTTTCCTATTAGAAACATTTTCCGGTTATTCACATATCTGCCAGGATAACTGGAAAATTAAGTTTGAGGATACACAGACAGAAAGAACACACCCAAATCTGCATCTGAGGATGTAATTGCTGTGGCTGATAAACTGCTAACTACGGTAACTGGCACGGCCAAGCCTACGTTCATGGACACCAGCACTACTCTGATGCTTAGGAAACTACTTTCTGTGGACTTTCTTAGGTCACACATGCATGTACACACTAGACTCCCACTTTAATTCTTGGGTGAATGGCTTCCTTTGCACAGCTCAGGTCTTGTGTCTGTGTCTGCTTCAAGGAGTAGTGGGAAAGTGAGTCTCTATCCCACCCTAGGAGACGGCAAAGACGGCACAGTTTGCCTTCCAGCACAGCTCACAGGGTGAGGAATTCCAAAAATCTCAAAGAAGGCTTAGATGCTGTGCCACCAAAAACAACGACAAATGACCACCACGTCATTTTTCCTATATTTTAAGTAATATTGACCTTCCTAATGCTTCTATTTTTTTTTAATATACAACTATAACTAAATGCATGTAAAAATAACTTGTTAGTTCTTTGTTCTTTTATGAATTTGTAGGAAGATGCATTTTTTGACTAGATAAAGAAAATAGATCTTGCTTTAATTTGTCGAATGTTTTTTTCTCACTTAAATTTTTTAAATGTAGAACCAGCCTATTTAATGGCAAAGGAGTGTTAATCTCACAAATGGAAGTAGCAGAGAGTATGCTATTTCCCACCCCCCGCAAAATTCCAGGAGCTTAATTTTCTGTATGCTGAAGGGTGTCCTTGTCTTTTCATATCTCAAAAAGCAATTTCAAGGGACAACTGTACTAATTATCTTGTATTTATAAGCAATGGCAAGTGATGAGGTATAGCTGCTTTGATGGAATGCACATCTTAGGCAACTTAATTTAAAAATATAAAATGACTTCATATTTATGAAGAACCTTTGATCTAAAGAGATCAAACTCTTTTAAAGCTTTCATCTTACAAACTTTTATAACACTCTTTAAGTTAAGCAGGAGGTAATTATGACTTTATTCACTTTATAGTTGAAGAATTTGAAATGTAGAAAAAGTAACTATAAGAGCTTGTCTTACCACAATAAATATCAATTCAGGCTTTAGGAAAGAGAGAGAGGCACAATCTTCTCACTGTCACTGACATTTCCCTAATTGAAATGTGATTTTCCTCACATTAGCTAATAAAATAAAATCCCAAGACACATGTTGAACTCATATAAGCTAAGTTTTAATACCAATGCAATGCTGATAAACAATACTTCTTGGCTGGGTGTATAATTTAATGTACAGATAAATATTAAGGTGAAAACCATTTCTCAGTATTAGGGCACACTTGAATCATGAGAAATGGAATTACTGATTTTCAAATTACCTTCTTCTTCCCAAAGACAAGAGCTAAAATCAGGTGTGTGTGTCCATTCCCTTCCGGCATTCCCACTCAACAACAGTTGAAGCTGAGGTACCAAACTCAAATGCCTGCTTGGGGTGGCACCCAGTCACTGTCTGCAACACCGACTAACACAACAGCCACAGCCTGTAATGGGAAAAAGCATGACAGCAACCTACTTATTGTTTTTTTCAATGCTAGGAAAATAAAGAAGCAAAACATTTTCATGGGCTAAAAGGGTTTTATTTCTATCTTCAGGTTTGAATCTATTGCCACATGGACAGTGACCTGCCCCAAATGGTTTAGATGGTTATCAGAGGCCACTATGTATTCATTCCCTTCATCTGTGCTATAGAAAGAATATTTGTTTTCTTTCTTTGTGCTAGCAAGAGTGATTTCCTTTTGTACATAAAATCATTCCTAAAATAAAAAAAAAGCATTCCAACATATGCATAAGTAAATGTGTGTTCTGCAATCATTTTCTCTCATTTTGAATTGTAATGTATAATTTTGAATGACTAAATAGCTTGCTTTACTTTTATGGAGTTTAATTAATCAAGATCCATCTCCATTCTTGAAAAATATTGAATTTATTTGTTGTCATTATTACTATGAAAATTCTTCTCATAGAGCATTTGTGATTGGTATGTACTTGAATATGACATAGAACAAATGATTACAGACTAATTCAGATTCAAGTTAAAAAAAAAACTTTAGGACTACTCAACCTTTTCACAGAGGATTTTACAGTTAATTGACCCACGCATATTCCATCTAAAACTAGCTCCTTTTCCATGCTATGGATCAGGTGCCATCAAATGGGAAGATGGCCAACTGGCAGACAGAAACGGGGAGGAAAAGGGGGAAGGTACAGACAAATCATTAAATGGATAATTAAACCTTGAATTAATCCAAAGCTAGCAGCTGTGAATAAATGATAGTACTTTGTTATACAGTCAGAGATACTAAGCACATCAAGAGTTCATACATAATTTAGGTTCCTTTTTTGTATAATATTCAGGAATAACTATTTAAGGACACTGGATACAGTGTTTGATGTAAGTCAAATATTCATATCTATTCAATTGTGACTTAATAATTGCACAGACTTAAATACTGTAATTAGGAAAGAAGCAATTCAACTTCTGCACTTAAAAGACTCTAATTCTGCTACAAGACACAGCATGTATTTCTGATTTTCCCAGTTTAAGGGAAGATTTTTATTTGTAAATTAAATTAATGAACTATAGTATTTGTATTCTGCCCAGTAGATAATCAAGGACAAATTCAGGAAGAAATGTAAGCTTACTTTGATCAAAATTGCACAAAGGTAGAAAGTAAAAAAATGATGAAGGATGAATGGATGTACATTTTAAGTGCTAACAGTATAAAATTATACACTGTAACCATTGTATATTCTGTTGTATATGTTTGGGATACATAATACAGTAGTTTAAAAAATATTTAAAGCCTAGAAAACTATTTTTTATTTATTTCCTTATATCAGTTAAGTTTAGGAAGTTAAGGTAAAGGTACAATAACTTCCAAGTTCCTTTTATTTACCATCCCAGTGACTCAGTTGTAGCACATTAACAACATGGATGTAAATTGGGTTTCTAAACTGAATGTGAAGAAATAGAACTTAGTGGAGTCCCTCCACAGTATTGATTATAGAAAGTTAATTGACAAGTAGAATAATTTATGAACACTGATAAATTAAGTTATTCTTTCTTAGTTCAGATTGTTACAGGGAGTTCAGATTCTGCATGGAGTTGTCAAAAATTAAAGAACAAAAATTAAAGAACATAGAATGCCAAATAATTGGCTACTAAGTTCAAGAATAAAACATTTCATGTGTAATTAAAATGTGAAGCAAACTGCAGAATACTTTTTGTCACCTCCTTCCAAAACTTTAATCCTCCTACATAAAAAAAGAAAAGATGAAACACTAGCAAACTCCCAGATAGTGGAAGGCCTGACAGAAAGCTCTAATGCCAAAGAAAATCTGGAAGCAAGTGCCATGTATTATTGGGCTGTTAGGGAAGCTAATGTATGTTCACAGGTTGTTCTGCTTCTCCTGTGGGACTCAGGAGCCTGCAAGAGAACAGCTGACATCCTGATGAGATGGGTATAATAATTTATTTCGTGTTATCTTATTTTCTTGTATTTTTTCACATTTCTTGACTTCTCTTACATATTCAGTCTAGGCCTGGACAGTCCAGAACAAAGGGCACTATTGTCAGTCATCATCAGTTAGAATATAAGACATGATATATGGGATGTGTCTATCCAAAAAAAGAAAAGAAAAAAGAAAGCAGGAAAGATGGCGGTGTGAGAGGTGAGACAGAGGCTTCCTCCTAAAAATACATACAACTCGAAAATATAGTTGGTAAAACTGATCCTGAGAGAGCAACAGGAAAGAAGACTGCTCCAGACTGCATACACCTGGGGAAAAAGAACAGACCTCATGGAACAGGGTAATGTACCAAAGATGTGGCCTGGTGGGACCCAAGCCCTTCCCCCACCCCAGCTCAACAGCGGGAAGAAGAGAAACTGGGCAGGGAGGGAGAAGAAGGCCTGGGACTGCTGAATACCTAGCTCCAGAGATCTTCTCTGCAAGCACAAACCTACATTTCATAGTGCTTTCATGATACTTGCATGATTATGGGGTTGGAAAGCTAATACAGGCAGAATTCCTGGAGAGACTGAGATCCCAGCCACTTGTGGAAAGCAGGGATCCATATCTGGCTGCTCTAGGACAAAAGCTTATACCTGTGTGCTTGGCCCACTGGCTCAGGCAGTAGAGACAGGCATAGCAGTTGGGAAACAGAAAACAGCTCTTTCCTCCCCCCAGATACCAAAACCAATCCCTTGCAACCCCAACATTGCTTCAAGGGATGACCAGCCCCAGAGAGTAAAGCTTCTGGACAACAGAGGGTGCCATATTTAAATATGAAATGATAAAGGAAACTGGTCCAGAGTAAAAGTAATATAAATCCAGAGAAAGATTTAAATAACATGGACCTCATGACTCTTCCTGAGAGGGAGTTCAAAATAAAAATCATTCACATGCTAATAGTGGTACAAAAAGATATCCAAGAACTCAGGAATGAATTCCTGTTGGAGATCCAATCACTGAAGAGCACAATGGAGGGTATTAAAAGCAGGTTCGATATGGTGGAGGAGACGATAAATGAAATAGAAATTAGAGAAGAGGAATACAAAGAAGCTGAGGCACAGAGAGAAAAAAAGGATCTCTAAGAATGAATGAATATTGAGAGAACTGTGTGACGAATCCAAGCAGAACAATATTTGCATTATAGGGGTACCAGAAGAAGAAGAGAGAGTAAAAGGGACAGAAAGTGTCCTTGAGGAGGTAATTGCTGAAAACTTCCCCAATCTGGGGAAGCACATAGTCTCTCAGGCTATGGAGGAGCACAGATCTCCCAACACAAGGGACCCAAGGAAGATAAAACCAAGACATATAGTAATTAAAATGGCAAAGATCAGGAAGATGGAGCCAAGATGGCGGCGTGAGTAGACCAGTGGAAATCTCCTCCCAAAACCACATATATTTATGAAAATATAACAAAGACAACTCTTCCTAGAATAGAGACCAGAGGACACAGGACAACACCCAGACCACATCCACACCTGTGAGAACCCAGCGCCTTGCAAAGGGGGTAAGATACAAGCCCCAGCCTGGCGGGACCCGAGCGCCCCACACCCCAGTGCCTGGCAGGAAGAGAGGAGTCAGAGCGGGGAGGCAGAGGGAGCCCAGGACTGCAAAACACCCAGCCCCAGCCATCCAGACCAGAGCACAGACACAGAGCATGCGTGGGGTCCTGGTTACTAGGGAAACAGAACAGCAAGACCTGTGAGCGGGTCCCTGAGGCCAGCGCCCAGGGACAAAGAAAAGTGAGTGGCTTTTTTTCTTTTTTTTAATTATTCATTTCATTTTTTTTTTTTTCTGTGAGTACTTTTTGGAAGTCTTAAAGGGACAGGGACCCCAAAACTGGATGGAAGCGTCCTGGGACACTTAGTCCAGATGCAGGGAATTGGGGGAACTCTGGGCACTCTAAACACCTGGACAACAGGGAGCATGGAGGCCCATCACAGAGACAAATAGCCTCCAGGCCGCTCCCCCTCTAACGCGGCTCCACCATATTGGTGTAGCTGCCCGAGGTAAGCCACGCCCACAGCAAGAGCAGAGATAAACTCCATAGCAGCCAGGCAGGAATCAGAAGCCCTGTCTGCACACAGCTACCCAGCACAAGCCACCAGAGGTCGCTGTTCTCCCAGGAGAGGAAGGCCACAAACCAACAAGAAGGGAAGCTCTTCCAGCCGTCAATCGTGCCAGCTCTGCAAACTATCTCTATCACCATGAAAAGGCAAAATTACAGGCAAACCAAGATCACAGAGACAACACCAGAGAAAGAGACAGACCTAACCAGTCTTCCTGAAAAAGAATTCAAAATAAAAATCATAAACATGCTGAATGAGAAGCAGAGAAATATACAAGAGTTAAGGGATGAAGTCTGGAGGGAGATTACAGACGCCCGGAAAGAGATTACAGAAGTGAAAGAAACTCTGGAAGGATTTATGAGCAGAATGGATAAGATGCAAGAGGCCATTGATGGAATAGACACCAAAGAACAGGAACACATAGAAGCTGATGCAGAGAGAGACAAAAGGACCTCCAGGAATGAAACAATATTAAGAGAACTGTGTGACCAATCCAAAAGGAACAATATCCATATAATAGGGGTGCCAGAAGAAGAAGAGAGAGAAAAAGGGATAGAAAGTGTCTTTAAAGAAATAATTGCTGAAAACTTCCCCAAACTGGAAGAGGAAATAATCGAACAGACCACAGAAATACACAGAACTCCCAACAGAAAAGACCCAAGGAGGACAACACCAAGACATATAATAATTAAAATGGCAAAGATCAAGGACAAGGAAAGAGTTTTAAAGGCAGCTAGAGAGTAAAAGTTCACCAATAAAGGAAAACCCATCAGGCTACCATCAGACTTCTCGGTAGAAAACTTACAGGCCAGAAGAGAATAACATGATATATTTAATGCAATGAAACAGAAGGGCCTTGAACCAAGGACACTGTATCCAGCACGATTATCATTTAAATATGAAGGGGGCATTAAACAATGCCCAGACAAGCAAAAGTTGAGGGAATATGCCTCCCACAAACCACCTCTACAGGGAATTTTAGAGGGACTGTTCTAGACGGGAGCACTCCTAAAACTAAACAGATGTCACCAGAGAAAATAAAAACACAGCAAAGAAAGCAGACCAACCAAATACTAACTAAAGGCAAAAAAATAAAATAAAATCAACTGACCACTAAAAGCAGTTAAAGGAAACACGAAAGAGCACAGAATAAAACAACCAACATAGAAAGGATGGAGGAGGAGGAATTAGAAGGGAGAAAAGAAAAGAATCTCCAGACAGTGTATATAACAGCTCAACAAGCGAGCTAAGTTAGGCAGCAAGATAATAAAGAGGCTAATCTTGAACCTTTGGTAACCACGAATCTAAAGCCTGCAATGGCAATGAGTACATATCTTTCAATAGTCACCCTAAATGTAAATGGACTGAATGCACCAATCAAAAGACACAGAGTAATAAAAATAGAATGGATAAAAAAGCAAGACCCATCTATATGCTGCTTACAAGAAACTCACCTCAAACCCAAAGACATGCACAGACAAAAAGTCAAGGGATGGAAAAACATATTTCAGGCAAACAACACAGAGAAGAAAGCAGGGGTCGCAGTACTAACATCAGACAAAATAGACTTCAAAACAAAGAAAGTAACAAGAGATAAATAAGGACATTACATAATGATAAAGGGCTCAGACCAACGAGGATATAACCATTGTAGATATATATGCACCTAACACAGGAGCACCAACATATGTGAAACAAATACTAACAGAACTAAAGGGGGAAATAGACTGCAATGCATTCATTTTAGGAGACTGCAACACACCACTCACCCCAAAGGATAGATCCACTGGGCAGAAAATAAGTAAGGACACGGAGGCACTGAACAACACAGTAGAGCAGATGGATGCAATAGACATCTATAGAACTCTACATCCAAAAGCAACAGGATATACATTCTTCTCAAGTGCACATGGAACATTCTCCAGAATAGACCACATACTAGCTCACAAAAAGAGCCTCAGTAAATTCCAAAAGATTGAAATTCTACCAACCAACTTTTCAGACCAAAAAGGTATAAAACTAGAAATAAATTCTACAAAGAAAACAAAAAGGATCACAAACACATGGAGGCTTAACAACATGCTCCTAAATAATCAATGGATCAATGACCAAATTAAAATACAGATCAAGCAATATATGGAAACAAATGACAACAACAACACAAAGCCCCAGCTTCTGTGGGACGCAGTGAAAGCAGTCTTAAGAGGAAAGTATATAGTGATCCAGGCACACTTGAAAAAGGAAGAACAATCCCAAATGAATAGTCTAACATCACAATTATCAGAAATGGAAAAAGAAGAACAAATGAGGCCTAAAGTCAGCAGAAGGAGGAACATAATAAAGATCAGAGAAGAAATAAAGAAAATTGAGAAGAATAAAACAATAGCAAAAATCAGTGAAACCAAGAACTGGTACTTTGAGAAAATAAAGAAAATAGATAAGCCTCTAGCCAATCTTATTAAGAGAAAAAGAGAATCAACACTAATCAACAGAATCAGATATGAGAATGGAAAAATCACGACAGACTCCACAGAAATACAAAGAATTATTAAAGACGACTATAAAAACCTATATGCCAACAAACTGGAAAACCTAGAAGAAATGGACAACTTCCTAGAAAAACAACCTTCCAAGACTGATCAAGGAAGAAACACAAAAGTTAAACAAACCAATTACGAGCAAAGAAATTGAAACAGTAATCAAAAAACTACCCAAGAACAAAACCCCCGGGCCAGATGGATTTGCCTCGGAATTATATCAGACACACAGAGAAGACAGTATCCATTCTCCTTAAAGTTTTCCAAAAAATAGAAGAGGAGAGAATACTCCCAAAATCATTCTATGAAGCCAACATCACCCTAATACTAAAACCAGGCAAAGACCCCACCAAAAAAAAAAAAATTACAGACCAATATCCCTGATGAATGTAGATGCAAAAATACTCAATAAAATATTAGCAAACCGAATTCAAAAATATATCAAAAGGATCATACACCATGACCAAGTGGGATTCATCCCACAGATGCAAGAATGGTACAACATTCGAAAATCCATCAACATCATCCACCACATCAACAAAAAGAAAGACAAAAACCACATGATCATCTCCATAGATGCTGAAAAAACATTCAATAAAATTCAACAGCCACTCATGATAAAAACTCTCAGCAAAATGGGTATAGAGGGCAAGTACCTCAACATAATAAAGGCCATATATGATAAGCCCACAGCCAACATTATACTGAACAGAGAGAAGCTGAAAGCTTTTCCTCTGAGATTGGGAACAAGACAGGGATGCCCACTGTCCCCACTGTTATTTAACATAGTACTGGAGGTCCTAGACATGGCAATCAGATGAAACAAAGAAATACAAGGAATCCAGATTGGTAAAGAAGAAGTTAAAACTGTCATTATTTGTAGATGACATGATATTGTACATAAAAATCCCTAAAGACTCCACTCCAAAACTACTAGAACTGATATCGGAATACTGCAAAGTTGCAGGATACAAAATTAACAGACAGAAATCTGTGGCTTTTCTATACACTAACAATGAACCGATAGAAAGAGAAATCAAGAAGATAACTGCATTCACAATAGCATCAAAAACAATAAAATACCTAGGAATAAACCTAACCAAAGAAGTGAAAGACCTATACCCTGAAAACTACAAGACACTCTTAAGAGAAATTAAAGGGGACACTAACAAATGGAAACTCATCCCATGCTTGTGGCTAGGAAGAATTAATATCGTCATAATGGCCATCCTGCCCAAAGCAATATAAAGATTTGACGCAATCCCTATCTACCAGCAACATTCTTCAACAAACTAGAACAAATAGTTCAAAAATTCATATGGAAACACCAAAGACCCCGAATAGCCAAAGCAATCCTTAGAAAGAAGAATAAAGTAGAGGGGATCTCACTCCCCAACTTCAAGCTCTACTACAAAGCCATAGTAATCAACACAATTCGGTACTGGCACAAGAACAGAGCCACAGACCAGTGGAGCAGATTAGAGACTCCAGACATTAACCCAAACATATATGGTTAATTAATATTTGACAAAGGAGCCATGGACATACAATGCGGAAATGACAGTCTCTTCAACAGATGGTGCTGGCAAAACTGGACAGCTACATGTAAGAGAATGAAACTGTAGTATTGTCTAACTCCATATATGAAAGTAAATTCAAAATGGATCAAAGACCTGAATGTAAGTCATGAAATCATAAAACTCTTAGAAAAAAGCATAGGCAAAAATCTCTTGGACATAAACATGAGTGACTTCTTCATGAATATATCCTCCCGGGCAAGGAAAACAAAGGGCGAAAATGAACAAGTGGGACTATATCAAGCGGAAAAGTTTCTGTACAGCAAAGGACACCATCAATAAAACAAAAAGGTGCCCTACAGTATGGGAGAATATTTTCATAAATGACAGATCTGATAAAGGGTTGTCATCCAAAATATATAAAGAGCTCACGCACCTCAACAAACAAAAAGCAAATAATCCAATTAAAAAATGGGCAAAGTAACTGAACAGACAGTTCTCCAAAGAAAAAATTCAGATGGCCAACCGACACATGAAAAGATGCTCCACATCGCTAATTATCAGAGAAATGCAAATTAAAACCACAATGAGATATCACCTCACACCAGTAAGGATCGCTACCATCCAAAAGACAAAGAACAACAAATGTTGGCGAGGTTGTGGAGAGAGAGGAACCCTCCTACACTGCTGGTGGGAAAGTAAATTAGTTCAACCATTGTGGAAAACAGTATGGAGGTTCCTCAAAATGCTCAAAACAGACTTACCATTTGACCCAGGAATTCCACTCCTAGAAATTTACCCTAAGAATGCAGCACTCCAGTTTGAAAAAGACAGATGCACCCCTATGTTTATCACAGCACTATTTACAGTAGCAAGAATTTGAAGCAACCTAAGTGTCCATCAGTAGATGAATGGATAAAGAAGATGTGGTACATATACACAATGGAATATTATTCAGCCATAAGAAGAAAACAAATCCCACCATTTGCAACAACATGGATGGAGCTAGAGGGTATTATGCTCAGTAAAATAAGCCAGGCGGAGAAAGACAAGTCCCAAATGATTTCACTCATCTTTGGAGTATAAGAACAAAGGAAAAACTGAAGGAACAAAACAGCAGCAGAATCACAGAACCCAAGAATGGACTAACAGGTACCAAAGGGAAAGGGACTGGGGAGGATGGGTGGGTAGGGAGGGATAAGTGGGGGGAGAAGAAAGGGGGTATTATCATTAGCATGCATAATGGGGGGGTGGGACAAAAGGGAGGGCTGTACAACACAGAGAAGACAAGTAGTGATTATACAACATTTTGCTATGCTGATGGACAGTGACTGTAAGGGGGTTTGTGGGAGGGACCTGGTATAGGGGAGAGCCTAGTAAACATAATATTCTTCATGTAATTGTAGATTAATGATAACAAAAAGAAAAAGAAAGAAAAGGGGGATTACTCCCTGATAGGATAAAATCAACTGTAAATCAACAATTAATGCATGCTTTACATATCCTTAATTTTGATCTTTTAAAAGATGTCAGATGATCAGCTATGGAAGTACATTTTTCTGATAATATTCCTTTCTCTTAAAAAAAAAATACAGTTCCTGTGTGGTGATCTCCAATAGGTTCTTCACAATGGTATAAGGGTCATATCAAAGTGTGGGCATAGGGTTTGTTTGTGTTTACACAGAGGATCAAAGCCTAATTTGGCTTCCCAGAAAATGAATTAAGATGCGATATGAAGAAGAACTTCCATTATGAACATCCTCTGGAAGAGTCATTCCAGAAGATGATCATCAAAAATCTTCAACAAAGATCCTGGTGCTGTTGCCGTTGTAGCTGCATTCATCCCACCGGTTCCTGGACTTGCCATTGGAATGAAGAAGGAGATATCTAAGCTGGCCTGCACATACAGTAAAACAATAAATTTGACTGGATCTATACTGTCAGAACTCAACCAAGAATTAGGAGAAGTGCAAGTTGCAGTGCTCCAAAATCTTGCGACTATAGACTATGTACTGTTAAAAGAACATATGGGATGTGAACAGTTCCCAGGAATGTGTTGTTTTAATTTGTCTGATTTTTGTCAAAATATTCAAATTCAGTTAGACAATATCCATCATATCATTGATAAGTTTTCACAAATGCCTAGGGTGCCTAACTGGTTTTCTTGGTTTCACTGGATATGGCTGGTAATTGTAGGTCTGCTTTGGTTATGTAGCTGTATTCCTATTATGTTAATGTGTGCATGCAATTTAATTAGTAATTTAAAACCTATACACACTTATGTTACACTACAAGAAGATATGTCAAAGAAATAATCAATCTTCCCATGTTTTCTTCCATCTGCTGCTTCTATAGCTTCTCTTCTTCCTTCATAATCACAACCCCTGAGTAGAATTCGTGCCTCTTATCGAAATTACCAAGTATTATAATTCTTCCAAGTGGTAAAGATCCCTCAAGACAAATGCTGGGCATAGAAGCCACAGGGCATAAATCTGCAAAGAAGTAAAAAACTAACCTTTTCAAACAATATTGCTTCTCTCTCACTTACCAACTTTACATTTCCCTGTATGGCCCCGGAAGATGACTGGTTAGCCAGAGACGGGTAAGATTCCTCAAGCAAGAAGCAACCTAAGACAGGCACAGTCGCAGGGGGGCCATCAGGTGATAAATTGGGGATCAACAGAGGTGAGGCTTAGAACCTCATTCCCCTGTCTTGAGAGAAATCTTCTGCATCCGTGGAAGTTTTGTTGCCCTTGTCTAGCTTGGATTAATACTTAGTCTATAGGCACATACCTGATCATCTACATTTGCCCTCTTACAGCACTAAACTATGTTTTCTACCTTTATCTTGCATCTACCTACCACTTCAGCATTTTATTTAAAAAGTAATAATAATAATAATAATAATAAGGAAGAAATGTGGGATTCACATATAAATCAAGGATAAAAATCAAACGAATAATCATAATTGACCTGATTGTTTATAGTTCATGATGCCTGATCAAAACCAGAAGTTCCTGTGATGACTGCCCTTGCACTGTTCACCATGTAAGAACTTATTCACCATGTAAGAACTTGTTCACCATGTAAGAACTTGTTCGTTATGCTTCAGAAGATTGGAGACTGTTGAGAATTAGGCTTGGGGTTGATTAATGATTGTGCATTGAGTCCCCTTTACGGAATTTTATTGTTGTTAACAACCATTTGATCAATAAATATGAGAGATGCCCTCTTAAAAATAAATAAATAAATAAAATTAAATAAATAAATAAATAAATAAATAAATAAAATGGCAAAGATCAAGGATAAGGAGAGATACTAAAAGCAGCCAGAGGGAGAAATAAAATCACATACAAAGGAAAGCCCATCAGGCTAACATCAGACTTCTCAGCAGAAACCTTAAAGGCCAGAAGGGACAGATATGATGTATTTAATACAATGAAGCAGAAGGGCCTGGAACCAAGATTACTTTATCTGGCAAGATTGTCATGTAAATTTGAAAGAGGAATTAAACATTTTCCAGATAAGCAAAAGCTGAGAGAATTTACCTCCCACAAACCATCTCTACAGTCCATTTTGGAGGGAATGCTATAGATGGAAGTGTTCCTAGGGTTTAATAGCCATCACCAGAGATAATGAAACCACAGTAAAGAAAGAAGAACAGCTAATTACTAAGCAAATGCAAAATTAATTTAACTGTGCCCAGAGTAAATCAAGGGATAGACAAAGAATACAGAATATATGATACCTAATATATAAAGAATGGAGGATGAAGAAAAAGGAGTAGATAAAGAAAAGAATCTTTAGATTGCATTTGTAACAGCGTATTAAGTGAGTTAAGTTAGACTCTTAGATAGTAAGGAAGTTTGCCTTGGACCTGTGGTAACCACGAATCTAAAGCCTGCAATGGCAATAAGTACATACCTGTTGATAATCACCCTAAATGTAAATGGACTGAATGCACCAATCAAAAGACATAGAGTTACTGAATGAATAAAAATAACAAGACCCATCTATATGCTGCCTACAAGAGACTCACTTTAAATCCAAAGACATACAAAGACTAAAAGTGAAGGGATGGAAAAAGATATTTCATGCAACTAACAAGAGAAAAAAGCAGGAGTTGCAGTACTTGTATCAGACAAAATAGACTTCAAAACAAAGAAAGTAACAAGAGATAAAGAAGGACATTATGTAATGATAAAGGGGTCAATCCAACAAGAAGATATAACCATTATAAATATCTACGCTCCCCACACAGGAGCACCCACATATGTGAAGCAAATACTAACAGAATTAAAAGAGGAAATGCAATGCAATGCATTCATTCTAGGAGACTTCAACACTCCACTCACTCTGAAAGACAGATCAACTAGACAGAAGATAAGTAAGGAGACAGAGGCACTGAACAACACAATAGAAAGACAGACCTAACAGACATCTACAGAGCTCTACACCCAAAAGCAACAGAATACGCATTCTTCTCAAGTGCACATGGAACATTTTCAAGAATAGATCATATACTAGACCACAAAAAGAACTTCAGTAAATTCAAAAACACTGAAATTGTACCAACCCGTTTATCAGACCACAAAGGTATGAAACTAGAAGTACATTATGCAAAAAAAAAGAAAAATCCCATAACACATGGAGGCTTCATAACATGCTCCTAAATAACGAATGGATCAATATCCAAATAAAACCAGATATCAAGCAATATATGGAGACAAATGACAACAATAATTCAACACCACAATATCTGTGGGACGCAGCCAAGGCCATGCTAAGAGGAAAGTATATTGCAATACAGGCCTACCTCAAGAAAGAAGAACAATCCTATATAAGCAGTGTAAACTCACAATTAATGAAACTAGAAAAAGAACAACAAATGTGGTCCAAAGTCAGTAGAAGGAGGGACATAACAAAGGTTAGAGCAGAAATAAATAAAATTGAGAAGAATAAAACAATAGAAGCAATGAAAGCAAGATCTGGTTCTTTGAGAAAATAAAGAAAATAGATAAACCCCTAGCCAGACTTATCAAGAAAAAAAGAGAGTCTATTCACATAAACAGAATCAGAAATGAGAAAGGAAAATCACTACGGACACCACAGAAATACTAAGAATTATAAGAGAATACTATGAAAAATTATATGCTAACAAACTGGAAAACCCTAGATGAAATGCACAACTTTCTAGAAAAATACAACTTTCCAAGGCTGACCAAGGAAGAAACAGAAAATCTGAACCCACCAATTACCAGCAAAGAAATTGAACTGGTATTCAAAAACCTACCTAACAACAAAACTCCTGAACCAGATGGCTTCACCGTTGAATTTTATCAAACATTTAGTGAAGACCTAATACCCATTCTCCTTAAAGTTTTCCAAAAAATAAAAGAGGGAATACATCCAAACTCATTCTATGAGGCCAGCATCACTCTAATACCAAAACCAGGCAAAGATACCACAAAAAAAGAAAATTACAGACCAATATGCCTGATGAACATAGATGCAAAAATACTCAATAAAATATTAGCAAACCGAATTCAAAAATACATCAAAAAGATCATCCATCATGATCAAATAGGATTTATGCCAGGGATGCAAGGATGGCACAACATTCGAAAATCCATCAACATCATCCACCACATCAACAAAAAGAAGGACAAAAACCACATAATCATCTCCAAAGATGATGAAAAAGCATTTGACAAAATTCAGCATCCATTCATGATAAAAACTCTCAACAGAATGAGGGTAGAGGGCAAGCACCTCAACATAATAAAGGCCATATATGAAAAACCCACAGCCAACATTATACTTACCAGTGAAAAGCTGAAAGCTTTTCCTTTAAGATTGGGAACAAGACAAGGATGCCCACTCCCTCCACTTTTATTCAACATAGTTCTGGAGGTCTTAGCCACAGCAAGTAGACAACACAAAGAAATAGAAGGCATCCAGATTAGCAAGGAAGAAGTTAAATTGTCCCTGTTTGCAAATGACATGATACTGTACATAAAAAACCCTAAAGAATCCACTCCAAAACTACTAGATCTAATATATGAATTCAGCAAATTTCAGGATACAAAATTAATATACAGAAATCCGTGGCATTCCTATACACTAACAATGAACTAGCAGAGAGTGAAATCAGGAAAACAATTGCACTCAGAATTGCATCAAAAAGAATAAAATACCTAGGAATAAACCTAACCAAGGAAGTGAAAGACCTATACTCTGAAAACTACAAGACACTCATGAGAGAAATTAAAGAAGATACCATTAACTGGAAACACATCCCGTGCTCATGGATAGGAAGAATTAATATTGTCAAAATGGCCATCCTGCCTAAAGCAATCTGTAGACTCAATGCAATTTGAATCAAAATACCAACAGCATTCTTCAACGAACTAGAGAAAACTGTCCTAAAATTCATATGAAACCACAAAAGACCTCGAATAGCCAAAGCAATCCTGAGAAGGAAGAATAAAGCAGGGGGAATCATGCTCCCCAACTTCAAGCTCAACTACAAAGCCACAGTAATCAAGACAATTTGGTACTGGCACAAGAACAGACTCATAGACCAAAGGAACAGACTAAAAAGCCCTGATATAAACTTCTTCCTGAACCCATCTCCTCAAGAAAGGGAAACAAAAGCAAAAATGAACTCATGGGACTACATCAAACTAAAAAGTTTTTGTACAGCAAAGGACATCATCAACAAAACAAAAAGGCATCCTACAGTGTGGGAGAATATATTTGTGAATGACATATCTGACAAGGGGTAACAACCAAAATATATAAAGAACTTACATGCCTCAACACCCAAAAAGCATATAATCCAATAAACAAATTGGCAGAGCATATGACGAGACGGTTCTCCAAAGAAGAAATTCAGATGGCCAACAGACACATGAAAAGATGCTCCACATCACTAATCATCAGGGAAATGCAAATTAAAACCACAATGAGATATCAACTCACACCAGTAAGGATGGCCAGCATCGAAAAGACTAAGAACAACAAATGCTGGCAAGGATGCAGAGAAAAGGGAATCCTCCTACACTGCTGTCGAGAATGTAAGCTAGTTCAACCATTGTGGACAGCAATATGGAGGTTCCTCAAAAAACTAAAAATAGAAATACCATTTGACCCTGGAAACCCACTCCTTGGAATATACTCAAAGAATACAACTTCTCAGACTCAAAACGACATATGCACCCCTATGCTTATCGCAGCAGTTTTTACAATAGCCAAGATATGGAAGCAACCTAAGTGTCCATCAGTAGATGAATGGTAAAGAAGATGTGGTACATATATACAATGGAATACTATTCAGCCATAAGAAAGAAACAAATCTTACCATTTGCAGCAACATGGATGGAGCTGGAGGACATTATGCTCAGTGAAATAAGCCAGGTGGAGAAAGACAAACGCCAAATGATTTCCCTCATTTGTGGAGTATAACAACGAATCAAAACTGAAGGAACAAAATGGCAGCAGACTCAGAGACTCCAAGATTGGACTAGTGGTTACCAAAGGGGAGGAGTGTGGGAGGGCGGGTGGGGAGGGAGGGAGAAGAGGATTGAGGAGGATTATGTTTTGTTCACATGGTGTGGGGGATCACGGGGAGAAAAGTGTAGCACAGGGAAGGCACATAGTGGATCTGTGGCATCTTACTACACTGATGGACAGTGACTGCATTGGGGTATGGGGGGGACTTGATAATATGAATAAATGTAGTAACCACTTTGTTTTTTCATGTGAAACCTTTGTAAGAGTGTATATCAATCATACCTTAATAAAAAATTTTTAAAAAAAGAAAAGAAAAGAAAGCAGAAGCAGATATTCTTCCATTATTGAATAGATCAAGGAAATGTATTAAAAGGAGGTGAGATGCTAGGTTCCTGATTCCACTAGTAGGTTCAAAATCCTAATAAGCGTGGGTGAAACCTGAGAAAGGGCTCTTCTAACTCCCTATGTACAACTCTGGTGGAAGCTATGGAAGCCCAAGATCCACATATCCCAACATGGGCTTGAGCAGCAACCTAGAAATGGCAGGGTGATTTAAGATAAGGCCTCTGTGGCTCCAGGATGCAGATGCAGAAGAGATACAGAGAACAGACATGATTTAACTTGCTTTGACTTCAGCATTTGGATGCCCCTAGGGCAGGTGATAGCACCACATAGTTAACTAAAGCCAGAGAACACAGTGCCACAGAATGGAGATTAATCAGTAAGCTTTGTCCCCCACCTGCCTTATATCCAGTTAGCCTATGGATGAGTATAAAAGGAGAAATTCTGCAAGACTTAGAATTTACACTAAGTTGGTCTGAAATCAGCCTGAATTTACTTGTTTTTTACTGAATCTACAGAATTTTCCGAGTGGAAGAGGGATTTACTTGCTATGTTTAACCTCTGTGCACTTCCTTCCTCTCACTGCTTGCTCTGCAGAGTCAGTACCACTGCAAGCAGTGTATCAGAGTGAATAAATAATGGGCTCTGGGATTTCCAACTGAACATGGAAGATAAACCATGTGCGTTTATCTTCTCTCTCCCAGGAACTCCATAAAATGATAATATAAAATTTAACCGATATAAAACTTCAAGTTCAAATAAAATGCATTAAGTGACTTCAGTGGACAGAAGATGATAATTACATTTTGGAGGGAAGAAAGGAGACAGCAGGTGGTAAATAGGTAGAGCAGGTAAGAGATAAGCTATAGGTTTGTTTTTGTGTTTTGTTTTTTTTAAGAAAATACTTAGAGACTCATGCTTTGCAAATACCAAACCCTGTGGGAGTTTGGGCTAAAGCACTTCGACCTCAGGCATGAGACCAGCAGTTTACTCTCTACAGAAACTGAATAATCTATGCTTCCCTTTCAGGCACATCAGACATGGCAGGTGGAAGGAGTGAGTTATAGAGTGGAAAACAGGAGATTCATTAAATTTTGTGCACTTAACAATGGAAAACCCAGGATTTTCCTTTCCAATTAATATAATGTTTCTAGCCAGGTCCTGGCTGCTAAGAAAGGATAGAAAATTATTCTTCAACAAAATTGAGAAGTACCAAGAAAACCCTCTGGATATTGGCAATTAAGAGTCCTTTAAAAATAACTCTGTTAACTAAGCAACTTTTGTCAAAATCCATCCATTCACCAGCCCCAGCAATGCAACTTCTACTGAGCTTTTTTTACTCTTAAATGGGAATCAAACATCACCAAACATTGTGGTATGCCTCCCATACTACAGACAGTAGCTAAAAAAAATAAATATGTATATGCAGGAAACAAAAGATAAACACAAATAAAAATTGTAATGATTTAATTCCCTGAAAAAGAGTTGGCAGTTATAAAAGAATAGGAAGTTAAAAAGAACACCAATCTGACATTAGGAAATTACTATTAGAAATGAAAAATAGGATAGCTAAAACAAAGCAAGCACTAATATGATGAAAATCAAGAAATCTTCCTAAGTGTACAACAAAAGGATAAAGAAATTAAAAATAACATGGAAAAGGAAAATTTTAAAAAGCAATGATATGAAAATTTCATTAGCATAATCACAGAAGTCCTAGAACGTGTAGGCAGAGAGAATCAAAAGGAGGACATCATCAAGGAATTAGCAAAGGAAGATGCCTCAGCTAAGTTTATTCTAGAAAAGAGAAGCTGTTTTTGGTATTCCAAGTACAAAGGGCTTTCAAAACAGAAAATGGGAGCTACACACAGCCTTTAAGAGGACTGGAGGCACAGTCACAGGAAACTGTGGATGAAATGAAACGAGATGCCCAGGGGTGCTCCACACACCCAAGGTGAGTGAGTCTTAGAATTATTTTAGGCACCAATCACTTTTGGTAGACACCGCCGGAAATGCCAAGGCTTCCAGAACAAATCTGGCACCTGACAGTCTCAAGGGAGACCACAGCAGAGTCTCAATTGTCAATGTGGGTGATTCTCGAAAGCTTTGCACGACAGCTGCTATAAATCAAGACTCTTGGACAAGGTGGATTGTTTCTGTTCTTAGTGTTTTCAATCCTGAGTCAAGAGTTTACCATTTGCCCATTGTGAACATGCATCTGTCCAAGAAGTACCTCTCATTGGCAGATTCTAACTCACAATTGTCTGGGAAGAGGATTTTGATAATTCTCTTCTATGGAGTGAAGTAGACAGAAGGTGGTGATGATGATATTTCTATGACCACAGAGAATCCAGTCCAGAATGGAAGAGCATCCTTTTCCAGAGTGAAAGTAGCCAGACAATTCTGCAGAACCACAGATAAAAAATGTCGATACCAATCCATACTGACAGAAGATACCACATCTTTAAGGTAAAAAGAAGCTACAAAAAACTAAAGAAACGGAATGAAGAAACATCAAAATCAAAAAAAGTTAAACAGAGAGAGAATCAGACTGATATTAGAGTTTTAGAAAGTAGTAATAGATGATGGAAGACAAGAGAGGAAACCTTTAATATTCTGGAAGAAAATTAATTTTAATCTAGAATATCTTGTTCGACCAATGTGTCAATCAAGGTGAAAATTACATTAAAAACATTCTCAATAAGAAATTACTCGGAAAAACCATAAACATTTCTTCCCTTTAATATCTTAGTAATTCCTTAGACAGTGCTCCATGAAAGGAAGAAATAAGCAAAATTATGACACCCAGGAATCAATAAATATATTGTAAGAGAGTCTGAGGATGACGGTGCTTGAGACTAGAGTCCAGATCGCTCCTGACGGAGGACAGAAGGATGGAGTTCTCTGGGAGGGAGACGGAAGGGGGCAGTGGGAGTATGAGTCAGCATATCAGAGAAAATAAGTTCAGGCACACAGATCGCAAAAAACGTTAAATACTTAAAAGTTTACCAAGTTTTAAGGAAAGATAATCATAGTATATCATCTAATCTATAATCGATAATTATATATTCATAAGAATGATAATACTTAATACTTGGCTGAATTCCCTGGAGGTTCATTCTGCTGCAGGAAGGGAGATGGCAGGGTGAGTTAAGAGAATGATATCCTCATGTTTCATATGTACTAATATGTATTACATATGCAATATATTATACATAATCCTAATGTATCATAGCAGTAAGGAAAAGTAGATAACTAGGTCAAAAATTTATAAATCAAGACATAACATTTTTCATTGGGAAGTAAAAACAAACTAAAAACAGCAGCTAAGTGATAAAATTTGTCTTAATATGAAGTGTGAGAGAATGAGCTATAAGTATATCATGCTAGCCTGGGAAGAAAGTGGAGAAGAGAAAAGTTCAGCCTGTATTCTATTTCTAAAAAAACAGCTATATATTCTAATTTGAGAAATTTGTCTTTATTATCTAAATATTCAAACTGAGTTTCACAAGGATGTCAGCTTTGGAGCAAGACAGAAATAGAGCAAACCAAATAACTCTGATTAGGAATTAGAATAAGTAAAAAGTACATTCAAATCAAACATACATGTATGTGTGTGTGCTATACTATAGAATGTGTGCAAGTACTATATAGCATTTTAACATTTATAAGTACATAAAGAGTTGTACAAATTAAGAAAGATGCTTAATGATACCTTTTGCTTGAGTTATATTGGAAAAAGCTATCAATTACATAAATAAATGACTGCTATGCATCCATATAAAATAATAATATCAATAACAATTATAACCAATTAAACCATTACATGCTCAAAACAACGCCAAAGGGTAGACACTATCATTATTCTCATTTTACAGATATGGAAACTGAGACACAGAATTTAAGAGACCTGCCACAGTCTCACAGACAAAAGTGGTGGAGCCGTGATTCAAACCCTGGTGGTGTGGAGGACGAAGTGACAGTCCCATACGCTGCACACTACCTGAACTCAGCAAGATAAATCTGAACATCTTTTCTCTAAAATCTGTCTTTTCTGTCTTATTTATCTACACATTCCCGCAAGGCCAGGGTACTGAGTAATTGCGAACTCATTGCCCTTTCCTCCTGCCCCTTTCCACTCTGATGACTTTCCACGTGTGCTGCTCCCACTGTCTTTACACCGTCTCCCACCTCCCCTTAAGAGCTGCCTTCTACTCCCTCATCAGTCTCCATTTCTAACCCACCCTCTTGGTTGACACAGGAATTAGCCCCCGACACAACTCTTTATTCATTCCTTTCTTGATCCATAGTAATTCTAAACGCTTTCTTGCCGTGCATGATGCATTCTTCTCAGTCTGTTCTGACCTAACGCCCTCATGGCTCTGTACCAAGACCACCACAATGCTGCATGTCCCCAGCCGCTCCACCACCACCACGTGCTCAGCATCTTCAGGCTTTCGTGTATGGTCCCTTGCTTGGAAATCTCCAACTTCTTCTGCTATGGAAACCCTGTTCAACCTCCAAACCTAGGAAATATTGCTATCTCATGGAAGTTTTCCTCACACTCTTAAAAATTCATCTTCTTTTAATTTTACTGCAGTTTTCTTTGACTGTGGTATATGTTCATACCATCGTTTTATAACTTTATTTGCAAGCTTTTCTCTTCGAGCTCTTTACTGCACTTAGTTTTCGTGCAGCGATGAAGACGTGCCCATCGAATCCGCTCCCAGGAGCACGATGACTGGCGCTGCTGCTGGGAGCTTCTCCATCCACCTGTGAACTTTTGCCAAAGCCCAGCCTCCCTCGAGCTGCTCACACCCAGAAACTGAGGGCTGAGGCTCACTTCTCTAGATGCAGAACACGTGGACTGCTGTGGGGTCGCCAAAGCCTGTCCCTCTTCTAAGTCAGACCTTTTTCCTCCTCTCTGGACTCCACAGGGGCCACACCTGCCCTTTCTCCCTCTCCGGCTCCTTCTGCCCTTCCCTCACAGCCATTTCCTCCACATTCTCCCTCTGACCCAGTACTCAAACAGGATCCATCAGCTTCTTGGAGGGTCCAAATAACACACAGCCTTCTTGAGGAAAAAATGTGGTTCTTACTTAAATTTGAATTCCCTAAGACCTAATATGTAATTTGCATATAATAAACACTTCAAAAATATTGTCACTCATGGTCTCTTATAGAAACTGGCTATAGAATTACAATTGTTGTGGTTTAGATGTGTTTAGGTGGATGTAGACCAAAGTATTTTGACTTTCTCTTTAAAGTGTTTTGGGGGAGGTGGTGTGTGAAAACAGTCACCACAGAGCATAGTCATCTCATGTTATCCAGTCATTTCAGGGAGGAGTATTTTTCCTGTATAAGGAAAAGAGAAAGAAACCTAATTTAAAATGACTCTTCAGAATTTATAAAATAAATATATTAGTCCACACTTCTGAGAAATCTAGAGGTGTTTGTCATCAGGCACAGATGGACTCAGGAGCTCAAATAAACTCAAGATCTAGTCTCATACTTTTCATTTACAAATTCTACTTTCTTATTTGTCTTGATTCTTCCTCTAATCAGTGGCATGTTTTTCCACACATTATGGATGTAAGCTATCAGCAGACGCAGGCTTACATCCTTTCCTCTTAGTGACCATCAGTGATGGGAAATGAGGGGGACTGAGGCGGCCTGGGAGATGGGGTGGGAAAGGGAGGCCGGGCAAATGTTGTCAGCATGGCTGATGTTCAGCTTTCCCTCTGCCGCCCTGGGTTCCCCACCCATGTGTAGACTACTCACTAGGCATGGGTGGAGAAGTTAATAATTTTTAGCTAAATAAACCTGTTGTCATCTACATAACCAAAAAGCAACTGTTTCAAAGTGTTCTAATGTCAGGAGCTAAAGCATCAAGCATTAGGAATATTTGAAGAAATTAATTCATAGGACATAGAAAAGGAAGCATTAATTAGAATCTAAAACGAGTAAGGGGAGTTAAACATTTATGCTGTATTGCAACTATACTCTGCAGATTTTTAGTGAATGATGAGTTTTCTAATGTAAGCAGTACGCTACTGGCTTTCTTCAGAGCTCCTCCTGCTGGCTGTGGGATGGCCTTTGACAGGGAGATGAGGATCTATGAAGGTCTGGGAGTGAGCACTGGTTTTCTATCCCTCTTCCCTACAGACTGCTGGTCTAAGAAACCTTACCCCTCCCTAGTCAACTGTGTTCTTCTGTTCCTGTACTTATAGCCCTGTTTGTCTATGTTTTTGCTTATATTGTACTTTAAAAACTAAAATTTTGAGTGGTATAGGTCAAAATAGTTTGATAATTTAATCACCTGGCATGTTACTATGATTTAGCTTCAAATTGACTGAAATTCAGTGCAGGGAGGGCTTTTTGGCTCTTTTTAAAACATCTGGCTATGAAAGCAAGTCACCAAGCCACACTGTTTTGCTCTTCAGGGCCAAAAATCGAGATCTTACTTTTTAGGGCTAAAGTGGACCTTCTGATCCCACTCTAACCAACTGTCCCTGAGCTGGGTTCTGCAAAGCCCCATCAACATTTTGATGAGAGGACAAAAACATGCACTGGTGTGTCATCTGTTTTGCTTTCGTAGAAGTAAACCTGAGGGAAAAAGAGCTTGTGCATGTCATATCCATCAGCCTTCTTTCCCAAAAAAGAAAGAAGAGAAGGAAAGGAGGGAGGGAGGGGAGAGAAAGCTGAGAAAGAAAGTTAAGTATCGTCAGAGAGTAAAAACTATTCTGTAACTAGACAAATTAGAAAAAAAATCAGGTTGGGACTGCAAGCATGAAAACCAACCCTGCCATTAATCAGACTGCAATGAAGACATGGATAAAGTTGGCTGCAGAATTAGCAGGAAACTATTTCTCCAGAGGTCAAAAAGACCCACCAGTCCAGAGTCAATCACCACTTGACATGGCCGCCTCAGAATCAGTCAGGGCAAGTCTGTATTTTGCAAAGGAAAACCACCCCTATTGCACTTTACTGAGAGGCATTCCACAGTTATTTTGGAGTTCCCTTTCTTGATGCAGAGAACAAATAAGCCTCATTTGGAGGTACTGGTTTAGTAGGAGTTAATTTGTCTTTAACACTTTGACATTAATGGTTAAAGACTGTATTTATTAATTTACTGTATTCTATTTGCTTTACAAGTACTTCACACTTACTAATAAATAAGCCTTTTGAAAATGTAAGTTTATTTATAAAACTAAAAATTTCAGTTTGTAACTATGGTGACTATTCAGAGCTTTTAAATGTTTATAAATTGCAGTTCATATAAATTTTTAGACTACTATTTAAAATAATCTAAATCAATTTCTCAATTAAGCATTTTAAATTAGAATGCCAATATTAATCTATTTTAAGTAAATTATTTTAAATATTGCAAGTACTTTAAAATGAACACATTCTGTAACACAATTATTACTATTATTGATTTGCTTATTCATTCTGATACTTTAATTTTTCCATTCTAAAATATTTACACTACAAAGAAATAACCACATTATAGTAATTTTGAGAGAGCTGAAGGCAGTCAGACAATGTTTGTGGTTATCAATCAAATAATTTTTTTCTCCACTTTTACTGATATATATATCACACATAGAAACAATTGTAAAAAGCCTAAATGCACAGTTCAATGAATTCTTGCAAAATCTGTGACCAATTACCAGCATTCAAAACAAAAAATAGTATTATCAGCAAAATGGAAGATGCTTTAAATCTTTCCCCATCAATATTCTACAAAAGGAACCATTATCTTAACTTCTGTCACCATATGTTATTTTCTTTCTGATTTTGAAGATGAATGGAAATACACAGGATGAAATTATCTTCTCAGTTATCTTAGGATTCATACTGACCAGAGAATTTGTCTAAAATGCAAAACTAGAGGTTCTTGTCTCCAGTACTGATGGGATCCACTGAGCTCCATTTGCAGAAATAATGACAGAGATTCCATAGCTTTAAAACCTTGGTTAGCAAAGTTCACATGCTTAATTTTTAAGTTATATTCAATTACCAAATGCTTTTCCACTATAAGAAGTATGCAATACTGCAAACTAGATTATAGATAGATAACATATCTAAATACATCTTCTAATTGGATTCTCTGTAGTTCTTTCTGGCTCTATGACACTTCTAGGATTACTCTAATAAGTTTTCTGGGCAAGTTTTCCTCTTTAACTCTCAGTTTCCTTCTCTGTAAAAAGTTAAATAATATTACATATTCATAAGGTTGTTGTTTGATAAGATAGAAAGGATTAAGATATATAAGCCCATATTAAGTGTTTAACGCATATATGTGCTCAATAAATAGTTTTCTTATTAGAATGATATCCTCTCTTTACTCATTAAAACATTAAAATTTATTATGGAATTGAAATGTAGTTGTGCATTCCCAAACACAATCTCAATTATTGTAACAAATTTTCCCTAATAGCTTTAATTAAACCTGCCTGAGCAATTGCACATAATTTACATATGTCCTGATATTTTGTTGAAATAGCATCTATATGAAGTTGTAATTTATACAATTGGAAAGGTAAAATTACAATAGAAATAGGGATAATTTTTGTATGTATTGCTTGACTTAATTAACTAGCATGCAAACATTGTGCTTTTGTAAAGTTCTTTATCCAAAGCTATAGCAAAAAGTACAAAATTCTGTAGTTTTGAATATATTTCTTTAAGTCATAAAAGAGACTAAATGCAAAGAAATGGGCAAAGTACATACTAAAACTACTGATGGACAGAAAATGTAAACATAGTTACACATATTATTAGAAATATCTGTAGCTTTCTTTTCAGAAAAACAGATTTGCTTCAGCAGCTGAAAGTATCCAAGGCTGACTAAAGGATGATTAAAATGTTTAAAACATAAATTCAATACAAAGTTCACAGTGTGGATGAAGCTGGTCTGTTAACTCATGATTTACAGAACTTTTTTATTCTAAATATTTGTTCTTTTTTAATTTCATGAGATTTTAATTAGAGATACCCTAAAAAATGGTTCATCAAGATTATACTCTAAAATCACATCAGGCATATGAAAGAATTTAAGGAAATCTTGAGCTGTACAGTACTTTTTAATTCCATAAAATATATGCAAACATCTCCTTTGGATGGCAGAATGAGGCACCAATCAAAGCCAGAAAGCTGTACAGTTAGTTCCTTGATCAGAAGCAATGCTATGTGGAATACCATGACAGCAGATGAAGCACTCAGTGAGTCTACAGATGGATGCACTGCATACCAAAAGGCAAATCAGTATCCAGAGTTAAACTGTATTCCAGTAAGAAGGAAATGCTGCCCCTTCCAAGGTGGAGGCAGTCCAGTCCAATCAACCTGCCCCCAGGTAGCTGATCAGCCTGCAGCATGTCTCCGTATCAGGGACGCGGGGTTGGGCCCTGCAGCTGGCAGGCTGGGTTCTCAGAGGTGGCTACAGCCAAGTCAGCCTGGGTGAGCAGAGCTCACTGGTGCTGAGCCCGCACACAACGTCTAGCCCTGCCATCACAGTCACTGTGATGACAGGGGTGGCTGGGGACACAGGCTGACTGGTATCCACAGAATGGGTCATCTTACCCACTTAAATATTAAAATCCTCCTCTGCTGAGGTCACCCTTTGGTAAGCATTCACATGAGACACAAATACTTCCATGTTTTTTGCCCATTCAGAGAGAGCTCTCCACACAGTCCTCTTCCCCAAACTCCCTGTCACCAATTTCCCAATCGTGTTCCTCCCAAGGCCCCAACCGTCCAGGCAAACCACTGATCTGAGCAAATGAATTTGTAAGTAATGCACATCTTGCCATTTCCTCTTTCATGCAAAGTGAATAAACAGGTGCACTGCTCAAAGTTCTTCCCACAGGGAGTACTTCCCTTCACCACCATACTTCAGGGACATCCGAGAGGGAGGCTGTAGGGCTGCAGTTGTCCACTCGTGGGTGGTGCCTGCATATCATCCAAAACCATCTGTAAATCAGACCTGAGTCTTCTCCTTTGTCAGGCCACGGGAGTAGGTGGGGAGAGAAGGCAGTGCAGCAGGAGTAGGGGCCATTGGAATTTCAGCTACTTCACGAAACTTGTGCCTCCAGCATCTGTCAAGACCTGATTATGTATTTGACGACAGAGAGCGGCTATGCACACACGACTTTATGGCCTTTTGAGTCAGATTACAGGCAGTTCAGGATGGGCAGCTCAGTCTGCAAGGTGACTTCATGGTCCATGTTTAATGTTCAGTCTCTGCTAAAGCACAGTATCAGGCCGAGAGCTGTTTCTCAAAGGGGGAGTAGTTATCTGCAAAGGTTGTCAGGGCTTTGCTCCAAATCCAAAGGGAATGAATTGCAATTCACCTATAAAGGCCCACCAAAGGCTCCAAAGGGCATCCCTAACTGACTTCAAGCACCAGTGGACCTGCAGGCAAAATGGCACAAGGAGTAAAGCAGCCTGCGCACCAGCCTGGACCAGTTACAGAGCTTTCTTTGTTCTGGGCTCCACTCCAAACCAGCAGCTTTTTGGGTCACTTGGTAAATGGACCTTGTGATGCACATGAAAGAGAAATACATTGCCTTCAAAATCCACAGAAACCTACTAGACATTGTGCCCTTTTTTGGGTTATAGTAGTGGCCAGAGCAACAACTTATCTTTCACCTTAGAAAAGATTACTTGACACTTCCTGCACTACCAGACTCCGACATTTCACTGACAAAGGTAGAAGGCCCCTGAATTTTATCATATTTATTTCTTACCCTCTGACACACAATGTCTTACCAAGAAGTCTAGAGCAGCTGTTACTTCTTGCTCACATAGTCCAATCAGCGTAATGTCATCAGCGTCAAGTATCAGTGTATTATCTTGTGGAAGAGAGTGGTCTCATACTGAGAAACAAGAAAACCAATGTTACAAGTTTCTGTCTAGCCCCAGGTCAGGAGCAGGAGAGACCTATGTCCTTGTTCGAAGACAGTCATGCAGAGAACAAATTCTCCTTTACTTTTTATTCAGTGGATTGGACAGCAGCCTGTTTTCCGCAGTCTATTGAATCAAAAGTTAATCTCATCCCAAAACACACTCACAGACACTTGAAGAATGTTTAACCAAATATCTGGGCACTAGTGACCCAGTTGACATATAAAATCAACTGTACCAGGAGAATGTTCTTGTTTACTCTAAAATTCCTAACACTAAAATATCCTGTTTGCCTGCATGATATAACCTAAAATATACATGACACATTGTAGCAAGCAGTTTAAGCTAAACAAGGTCAACATCTTTTCTGAAAAAGTCATAATACTTTTGTGTTTTCTTTAGACCTAAGTGATCAAGTAGGTTTAAATTTAACATAAAATTGTTAGTATAAAATTCTCTGGCATAGCTATAAAAGCATAGCTTCCTGTAAGGTATGAAAATTTTCTCTCAAGAACAGTGTAGATGTAGGGTTATGATTTTGTCTGCTTCCTAAATGATTAGTGCTAAATGGACCAAGTGAAATCTATCTGTACTTATTTATTGTTTCAATATTTTAGCAACTGACGACATGCATTCAGTATAATGAAGCTTGATATTGTTGATCCTAATTTCTCAAGGATTTAAAAATACATAGAAAGAAAAATTTCAGTAACAAAGATTACCTATCTTTATAAGGAAATATATAATAAATCCTTTAAGTACTTACAGATTATCTCATAACAAACACAGGTGTTTTATTTCACAAATCCTTTATCTGCACTGCTGATTAATTAATCAAAAGTTATTGAAAATGACTTTGCTTGGTAAATCTTTACATTAGTACCTAAGCCTCCCTTTCTATTATGCTTCAAAATAAGAGATTTTAGGCAGTAATCTAAAGATTTATACTAAAACAAGGTGGAACATGATGATGAATTTGAATTTAAAGGAGGAAACGTGTTGTATCATAAAAAAATTTATTTGTTCACTAAATTTTTTTAATAAATATCTTTTGGTATTTTATTTTGCCCAAGTAGCATTCAGATATATATTCACTTTTATTTGGGCTTTCTTTGACAACTAAAGTAAGAACCTCTTTCTAATTAGGCATAAATCAGACTTCTTTGGCTCAATCTCACAGACTGCAAACTTAGAATCATGACTTGGTCATGATTCTCAGCCAAAGGTGTTGGTGTCAATGTGGATTTATATAGAGGTCTTCAAGAGAACTACTAAATTTTCCAGAACATATAGTGTCCCCATAGTGTGTGAGTCAGGGAGGATTAAAAATATGACATCAAGGTTTTTACAGACGGTGTGCCCTTTACAGGAAGTGCATCCAGGATAAGCTCAAAGCTTCCTAAGCCCCGAATCACACCAATAGCTTCAGTTATCATGATGACTGCAGAATCTATTATGTAAATTTAAGTAAAATGTAAAGTTTTAAAACTTGATGTCTCTAGCTTAAAAAAATAAAAAAACAATGTGATATCTCAAACTTTTTAAATGGGAGATGATTTTCTCATTATAATCTTGATCAATCTTAAAGTAAGTTCTAGTTACTAATGGACTTTCCCCAGATTCTCTTGGGTTCAATTGTTCACATTAGTTCTACTAAAATTTCTGTTATACTCTCCTCTCTATTTATTCTTCTCATTATTTCCCCAAACCACATCAGATGGAGCAACTCCTCAATTAGAAATGAGGAGATAAAAATAAAATATTTTGCTTTTACCTCTGCACACTGATAACTCTCAGCCAAGAAAAGATTGGTAGAAAGTAAAGCTTTTCTATCCACCTTCACCTTTTTTTTCTTTGCCTTCAGTTAAACTCAGGGCAATAGAGGCCATGCTGGTCCCCAAGGGCTTGGTGTATGTACTTAGTATATAAAAAAAGCGGCAACCTTTCTTTGTGTGAGACGGTCATGAATAGAGTTCATAGATTTGTAAACCATCCTTACATAGAGAAAGAACAAGAAGTGTCTAGGATGGTTATAAAACTAGGTAAACATCATCAAAGGATAATATTACTCTGAGGGAAAATTGAATAAAAATAATATATGATGATGAAGAACATGATAAAGTCTATTTCAAAAAACAGAATCAGAAGCCATGAGACATCAATGATGAAGTGATAATAAATATTAGGATGTACACTGTACTCTCAAAAATGTGGTAAAGAGTTAATTGATTCTTTATCAAGAATATTTCACAATATACTAGATTTGCTCAATTTTATTCTAAGGTTTAAAATATAGATGAGAGTGTTTAGCAGCCCGTGGTGATGCTGTTTCTTCCTTCCTTTTGATGCTCTTGATGCCTTTTCATGTGGTGCTACAAGAGGGTGAACGCAAAGGATAATATGAATTTAAGATAGTTTTAAACATTATTGATCTCTGAGAGACTTTCTTTATATTATATGCCTTATGTTCAAAAATCTTTTTTTTTCTTCTCTGTAATATATTAGCCTGTGTTTCCTCTTTCCTCAAATCTATTTTGAATTTAATTTGAATGCAAATCAGTTGGTCTTCAAAGTTCTAATGCAAATGTAAGTCCTAGGGCTCAACTGCCCTCCTTGTCTTCATTTATCTGCTCTTCCTCAGGTGGATCCTTCTGAGCTTGATTTCTAATTTTGTATGTCTGATGCCTGATCCTACTCCTTTCATCGTCCACTCTTCCAAATATTTTCTGCTAAATCCATTTCACTGCCTGCTTTTTGTATCTCCTGTGATCTAATCCAGTTTCTTTTCATTGTTCAATGGCTGAGGAAAAAAAGAATAGCATTTCATTACACTGTCAAGAAAATTATGTAAAATCCAAATAGCTAAAAGTCTTACTAGAAAATATGCACACCGCTGTGTATAATAAATATTGCCTCTAGTACTACAAAGATGGAGACCTTATGTCCAGCAAGGCCTAAATATTTGCTCCCTGGCATTTTATTGAAGATGTTTGGTAACTCCTGTTGTGGGGTATAAAGTTCATAAGACAAGTATTTCTTTGCCTTATTTATCACTGCACCCCAGTACAATGGTCAGCAGACAGCCAACATAGTACACTGGGCAGAGGACATTGTATTTTTCTTCTCTCAAAAATATTTGTGTGAATAAAGTGAAGGTTCCTATGGCCAGGATTCTCACCTGGCCCTGGTTGGCTAGCTCACTACGCATGTGTGGCAATATGTTGCTATTGACTCTATATAAAGAGCTCTGCCGAGTGCTTTGGGCTACATGGTGGCACGGCTGCAGGGGAGCAGAGCAGAGGCTGGAGTGGTGGCAGCACGGAGGACAGAGCCAGGGGATGGCTGTGCGGGACGACTGCACAGAGAGGCCCAGAGGCAGAGACAAGGCTTGCTGCATGCAGACTTGCTCTGAGTGCACGGGATTCTAGTGATTGACCTGGCACCATGGAAATAAAGTTGAGTATAACCCTTTCACCCCAAGAATGTTTTACTGTCATTTCTTTGGTCACATTGAATCCATAGTGAACTCGCCAAGGGCTGAAACCCATTGGCAGGACAATTGGTGACATCGGCAGGGTTTACCCGTGACCAAGGAAAAAGAACAGGCTGCCCTCATGGAAGGAGTGTTTCAGCAGCTGCACCTATAGACGGGGAGACACTGAAGTGCCCCTTGTGGACGTGTGGTACCGTGAAGGGATGGAGGACCACCCCAAGAGAAAGAAAATTTGTTGCTGTCTGAAATGGCATCACTGTGAAGCGCTGTGGCCCAAGAGGAAGCAGCATGAGAAGGAGCAGCAGCCTGAGAAGGAGCGGCCCAAGAAGCAGAAGGATGGGAGTGCAGGCTTCCAGGTGCCATGGGGCAGGTGTAGGATGTAGTGGAGCTGTCAGCCCCAGAAATGGAGGAGCGGAGGTTTGACGAACAGGTTGGGGTGGAGGCCCTGCCAGTGCCGGAGGCATCGGCCCCTCCTCGGGTGAGACCCCACCTGGCTGACAGCTCGTAGAAAGCCAGAAGGACTCGGCAGCTGCGGGTTCCTCCAGGAGAGGTGCAGCCCCCTCCCCAGGCTGTGGACCACTCCGTGCTCTGCTTCTATCCTCGGGCTCAAGCACAAAAGGAAATACAGTCTTCAAGGAAGAATTTAAAGGGCCCCAGGACCCAGATGTGGGTTGGTTTGAAAAGGCAGGAGCAAATGGAAGGAAATTGGATGACTGGAGCTGTGGCAGCTATTGGGACCGGAGCAGCAGTTCCGACTGCTGAGGTCAAAGCAGAGGCAGAGATAAAGCAACAAGATCGCCCTGTGCGTCTGCAAGACATTTTGCTGGAGAGGCTAGAGAAGGTAAGAGAGGTATTGTAAGGCCCACCCCATGGTCCTTTGGGTTAACTCATTTGAGTAGAACTGGTTTGAATACGATCAGGATGACCACTTGGTGGCAATAGACCTCCTCAGGCTTGAGGGTTATTATAATTTGTTATAATTTTTGTTATTTGTATATTGTTATAGCCTCTGTTGTTATTATGGAATTTGGTTACAATGTTCCAGCTTTCTCGCATTGGGACCATTGCACAGGACTGAGGGCACATAGATTGAGAGGCGAGAATCCTGGAGGGGTGGAGTGTGGATAAAGTGAAGTTTCCTGTGACCAGGATTCTCCCCTGGCCCTGGTTGGCTAGCTCATTACGCACGTGTGGGCAATACACTGTTATTGACTCTACATAAAGAGCTCTGCCCAGTGCTCTGGGCAACACAGTGGCAGGGCTGCAAGGCTGCAGGAGAGCAGAGCAGAGGCTGGAGTGGTGGCAGCACCAAGGACAGAGGCCCAGAGGAAAGCTTTGCAGGAAAAGGGGCCCAGAGGCAGAGACTGGCTTGCTGCATGCATACTTACTCTGAGTGAATGGGATTTAGTGACTGACCTGTCACCATGGAAGTAAAGTTGGATATAACCCTTTCACCCCAAGAACATTCTACTGTTATTTCTTTGGTCACATTGAATCCACAGTGAACTTGCCTGGGGCTGCAACTCATTGGCAAGACAATTTGTTTCAAGAAAAAAAATTGGTACAACAAATCAACTTAAATATAGTCTAGTATTATAAGATCTGTATTTTTCAAAATTTCAATTCTTGCACAAGTCTTGTTAGCTCTATCTCTGTTTTCAGTCTCATGATTTTCCCTTTAGCTTTCAATTTCCATTGCCCATGCTTTAGTCAGGCCTTTATGGTATCACACCTATAATGAAATCACTTCACACCAGTGCATTCATTTGCTATCACCATCCACCATGCTTCATACTACTGCTTTCTGATACTCTTTTGCTAATTACTATGCAATTCACTGCATTCAAAAAGCATAAGATAGCAGAGAATGGGAATAAGTAGTATAGGGAGAAGAAAGGGGATGAAGATAGGCATCTGCTGCTATTCCTTGACCCCTTACTCTGTGCTCGTTATTTTCTCTATTTCTCATTAACATGCTACATGATAAATATTCAGCCATGTTTTTCAGGTGGAAGAAAAATTGATCAGAAAAAGTGCCATTTGCCAAGTATTTCATGTCATGTAAGAAGATGTGTTCACAATTCATAACTAATCCTTGCTCAATCCAAATACTTTAGTTTAGTTTCTAAACAGACAGAAACTAATGAAAACACACCCCTTATATGTGAAATACACCAATTATTGGAAGAATCACTGACAGCAAGGTGCAGGGCACTGAGTGACAGGTGCCACAGAGTCAGCTGAAAATATCCAGAGGGACACTGAGACATGGCCTGTAGGAGGAATGGATTGCAATGTGCTTTGCTCAGCCTGCAGACATTCACATCAGAGGTCGCAGCCACTGCCAGCAGAGGGCATCAGTGTATATTCAAGGACCAGTGAGAGAAGAAAACAATCAGACAGCTACAGGAAAGCCAGAGAGGAGGTAAATACTGTAACAAATGTATAAAATACTATATGTGGCAAACAAACAAGAATGACAAATTAATGGAAATATTAAACAGATGCTTTTTAGTAATTGTGACAATTCCCTCAGATTTTTTTACATGTTCCAATTTATATTACATGTTCATGTTTCAATAATTATGATTAATGGCTATTAAATTATAGTTTATTTGCTCATTTGGCCAACTTTCTTATAGCCCTGTACACTTTTCAACATCTGTACAATGCTGATGTCTATCTGTTCTAAAAGGCAGCTCCTAGTTTTTCATTCAGTGATTTTGTGGGGTTTGAAATTCTGATGTTAAGGACTATTTTTGCATAGCAAAGAAAACAATTGTTATGGATATGGTAACCTTAGAATTCTGCAAATAAATTATATTATTACACATATGTGTCTGTGTATACTCAGTATATAATTTACTTTATCAGCTATATACGTGATATCATGTAATCGTAAATTTAGCCATTCTACCAAATTCCTTCATATGCAATCTTTCTTCCCAAAGAAATGATCTAATATTAACTGCAGCATCATCAGTTAACTTGATCTGGATTGCAATTTGGCAAATTGTAGTTTTACATTAGTAAATTTGATAAATCCATGTCACAAAATTATTTTATTTCCATAACATGAGCAACTTTGTCTCTCCTAAATATTCTTATTTTTCCCCAAAACAATGTAATAATAAATGGGAATATAAATATGTAGATTCTCCTCAATATCCTGAAGGGTAAACATTTAAAATAAGATGTTTTATCTACTCTTCTGCAAATAGAGGAGAGTCATTTGCCTGAGTTCATGTCTAGTTTGATTGAGGTGAGGTATGTTTGGGATAAATATTCAAGTGATATAACTATTCTTGAATTTAGAGGGGAGCAAACATTTTTAAAGTCAATTCTATGTGTGTATTACATGACCTGACTAGAAAAGGTCTAGAAAGTAAAAGATAAAAAGTTCATCAAATATTAGCACATAATATTCTACGCAGTATTTTGATTAATCTGCAAAAAATGTTTTATAAATACTGTATTATCTCACTTATATGTTGAATCTTAAAAAGCTGAACTCATAGAACCAGAATGTAGAATGGTGGTTGCCAGGAGAGGGGGTTTGGGGAAATGGGGAAATGTTGGGTCAAAGGGTACACACTTCCAGTTATAAGTAAGTTCTGGGAATCTAGTGAACAGCATGTTGATTAGAGCCAATAATTCCATATGGTACACTTAAAATTTGCTAAAGGAGAAGATCTTCAGTGTTCTCACTACATATACACACACAATGGTAACTATGTGAGAGGATCAATTTTTTTTAATTAACATGATTATGGTAATAATTTCACAAAATATATGTACATCAACCCATCACATTGTATAACTTTAAAAACATATTGTACAACCTCAATATATACAACTTTTGTCAATCATATCTCAATAAAGCTTAACAAAAATAAAACATATTCATAGCCCCCCCAAAATAACTTTAAATTAGGTTTTAAAATACATTTACTATAACTGAACGTGTAGCAAGAATGGTAAATACATTAGTGAATTGTCTTTCCTTCTCATGTATAAATGTTCCTCCTCTTAAGATGCAAGCACTTTCACATTAGGCTGTGAAGGATATTTTTCAACTTTTTGCCCCTCAGAAATAAGTGCATTCAAACAAAGGATTTCATATAATGTTTTATCAGTGCTATTAGTTTATCAATATATTTTATTTTGTGTGTGTGTGCTGGGCATTTGCAATGTGGCGTACAAATTATGAAAAATATAAAATCTGTGTTTTTGGTGCTATAATAAATCCAGTTCTATAAAGGGATAATAAGGCACATCAAAGTCAGCCAACAGAAAAGGTGTTTGTTGTTTGTTTGCTTGTTTTAAGACTTTAAGCTATCCCTAAAAATATATTTTTTATTAAAGTATAGTTGATATACATTTTTATATTGGTTTCACATATATACCACAGTGGTTCAACAGTTACTCATATTATTAAATTCTCATTCCAACTAGTGCAGTTACTATCCATCAATTTAGAAAGATGTTACAGAATAATTGGCTCTATTCTCCATGCTGTACTACCATCCCTGTGACCAACGTATATTATAAAAGGAATATAGTTTTATTTTAAGCTACCCTGCTCAGACCAGCACTCTCACCTGTAGGGCTTCATGAGCAGGAAGGTGCCAGAATAACTGGTAAATTTTTCATTCTACAAACAACTGACTTCACAAATTCTAATTCTTTCAACCCTCATTCCCTCCAGGGATGTGCATTTGCCAAAATTCTCCTATGTGTTTTTAATAGGATGGCCCCAGGCTAAGCACCATTACCTTATACTTGAAATAAAGAAAGAAAATATCTTGGACTTGAAAGATAGAAAATTATTTGCTGTTTATGCTTTAAGGCATAACACTAATAGTATCCATTCATTTGGTCTTTCATTTAATATACTTTATTTTTGAAACTGCCCTGGTCTCAAATCATGTGATCTTAGATTGCTCTTACCTAGAAGGGAATAGCTAATTATTTGTCCACCTCTTTACTTAGGTTACTTTTGTTAAACTCACCTGACATACATCCAACATTTGTATACTTCTGTTCAAACTTTGCTTATTTACATAGTGTACTTGCAGGTTTAAGCAAGTAAATGAACACTCCAAGGTGAGAGTACATTGATGCTTATAAAGTATTTATCTGAGCCCTCTCAGGCGTGCATGGAGCAGTAGTACAAGGCCAGGGACTGGCTGACATAAACACAGTACAGACGTCATGTGAATGTGCAGACTGGCATTACAGCCCCTGTGCAACTCAGCTATGGTCCACAGAGAACAATGGACTTAAATCCCACAGCCACCTTGGCTGTCTGGGTGGCATGGGGATGGCCACAGGGCTGTGGAGATGCCATGCTCCATGTAGGTGCTCACCTTGAGTGATTCAGTGAGATTACTTGCGCCATCAAAGAAAAAACCTTTTCTATCCACAGCCAAGAACTTCAGGTCTTACTAATAAAATGACTGTTTCTGCTCAAAGGAGAAAAATTGGGATGCTTTGTTTGTACATTAGGGCCTGGTTTTATCAGTTAAGACATTAACAACATTGAACAAAGTTTAATGCAAGCTTTCTTTCCTAAGTATTCATTTATTGACAGTTAAATGTGACCTAACAGAAAATATCTCTTAGACTCTGTAGGAAAGAAAAGCAGGTTCTCAATTACTGAGCCCATATTAAATATTCTGCTAATTACTGGTAGTTTCATAAGATGTTCATCAGATTACAAGAAACACATCCATGTAATGTGGTTACGAGAAAGCTCTCTGTCGTAAGAACAAGAAAAATATATTAGATCATATTGCTAAGCAATTTTTCTTGCAGACAGGGCAATTTTTCAGCAACGGCACAACACAGAACAGCAACACAATGGGAGGATGGAGCAGATGCTAAAATTTAGTCAGACATAAATATTTTTCATTTTATCTCCTTTGTAATACAGAGAAGACAAGAAGAAAAACAAATAGCTCAGAGAGCAAACGAAAATGATAGGTGCCTCAGGGAAATTTAATACTCCAATATTGAGAGCATATACATGTTGCAGGATTGACATCTGGAAAAATAAACGGTGTTTCACTTAATAAGACGGCAACAATTAAATGTCTGGCATTTTTTCCAAATACGAACGTATAACAGGTACAGGAATGAAATGATACTTACCAATTTTGATAACCTCTTCAGACACGCAATTATTCAAGTTCCTGTTTACACATGTACTCATGTAGTTTATAGACTCAAAAATATTTCCATTCATTGCATCACTTACATTTTGTCATTTTATTTAAAACTTGACCCAAAATTAAATATTACCCAAACTCTACTAACCATCCTTCTGAGACGGCTCTAATTCTTAGCCCTTTAACCTGTCCGTCTTCACCCTGGCTCACACGATCTTGCATCCCAGGGTAAAACTCCACTTTCCACATGAGCCCTTGTGCCAATACTCTTGCTCCAAACTGACACTTCTCTTCTCCAGATTCCAATTAAACCTGTAATCATTAATCACAGAACTAAGCACAAATTATATTTTCTTTGGATTTCACTTTTACTCTCAGATATTTAACTCCCCATTTTGTTAGAGACAGCCATTTCAATTATTTTTCTCGTTTAATATTCTGCCAATATCTGAAACAGTAGAAAATAAATACATCACAAGGTCATTTTTCTTTTAGAAATAAGTTTATTGCAGTTGCAAGAATCTACTTATTTTGAAAAAAAAGTCTCAGTAGAAAAGCTTACAAAAAAGAAAGTAAAAATCACCTTAAACTCACTACCTAAACCAATGGTAATATTTCGGTAAACACCTTTCTAGTCCTCTTGCTCACTCTCTCTTCGTGTTTTGATTTTTTATGTAAACAGGATGAAATAATGTTCACTCAGTAATGCTTACTGGTCATAGTTACTTAATCCAGTATTGGTAAATACATATTTATATTTATACATGTATATTAAACATACATACATATTTTATATATTTTTTTCATTTCCTCATTTTTTATGACAACTGTCACTGTAATTAAAAATATTTCCTCTTGTTAGGGGCTGGGAAGAGGCAGCAATGGAAGTTTCTATTTAAAAGGAAGAGAGTTTCAGTTTTGCAAGACAAGAGGAATTCTGGCGATGGATGATGCTGACAGCTGCACAGGAATCCAGAGAAGGGAAACAAGAACGAGGGTTGCTGAACATCTATGATTATTGTTGGAAAAAGCAAGCTGTACTGGTTGTGAATTAAGCTTCCAACTTCTTTCTTTCACTGTTAAAAAAAAAACAACACAACAACAACAACAACTCTTTTATTTGTAAAGGTGAACACGGATATTATTTAGTCCTTGGTTTTAAAACGGTGAAAAAGGACAGTTCATTTTAGTGGTACTTTTTTGGTAGCAAACAACAATAACCTGCTACTGGCTTAAGCATTTCAGAAAACTCATTTCCTCAAAGAACTAAAAGTTGAAGTTCAGTTTAATGAGGGAACTGGCTCATTTGTCTGGTTTTTCTCCATTTGCTAATTTTATCATTTGGTTGCATTTTCTGGTCATGGACTAAAGGCAGCAGTGGTACCAGACTTCATGAGCACCAACCACAGCACCCGGAAGGAGGCTGTGTGCCAGAATTTCCAGCCAGGATTCTGAACTTCATTCTAAACTGATGATCATCACCATGTAAATGCCATGTGCTGACTGACTGTCCTGCATTAACTGAAGCAATCACCGTGGCAGTGTAAATAAACTTACATGGTGATTTTAGATCACTTCAGACCTACTTCTATAGCCGGGTAAGGGGTCAGCAGCCGTTAAACAATGGAGGTGGGTAACACTCTGTTCGCAGACAAACATAAAGTCTACTACAAATAACGGGCATGATCCGAGGTATAGTATTCATGCAGCAATGTAGAGTCTGACAGCAAAGAAATGATGCAAAAAAAAGTCCAAAAATGGAAACAGAATCACAATTAAGAAATGCTGCCAAGAATAAGATACTACAGAATTAATTTAATAGGAAGCGACAGAGGGATGAGCCAAAAGGTCTAAATCTAAGATTTCTCAAACCTTCCCTGAGGACCTACTGTTTGATACAACATGTCATCATGCATGACAACAAATGGCTTCATTCTTCATTTGTTCATACAGCAAGGATTTTTTGAGTTCCATTGTGTGTCAGTCTCTAGTGATAGTACAGGGGGAAAAAATCAAGTTCTCTGCCTTGGCACACATATGCAAGTGGGAATAAAGCCCAAAATAAGTCAGGGAGATAAGAAGTACCTGTCAGAAAGCATATTTTGTCATATTTTTACAGGTGATGGTTGAGTATGGCCTTACTAAGAAAAAGATATTTGAGAAAAAATACAAAGAAGCACTCAAGGCAGAGAGAAGTTCATGTACAAAGGCACCATGGTGGGAGCTTGCTGAACATGCTCAAAGATCAGCAAGGTCACACTATGGCTGGGGGGAAACTGGTAAGGAAGAGACCGGTAGGACACAATGTTGAAGAGTTGGTCAACCAGAATTCACAGTGCCTGCTAGGCCATTGGAAAGCCTTTCTTGGATGGAATGGGAGACTTTGAAGGGCTTTGAGCAGAGAATCAATGTGATCTGATTTATGTGGGAAAGAATCATTTTTACATTTTCCAGATGGACTGGAGATGTACTAAAAGGCAAAGAAAGAAGCAAGGACATCAGGTAGGAAACTATAAGTCATCCTGGTGAAAGAATAGTTTGGACAAGGATGGTAACAAGAATGGCAACCACAAGAGCAATAAGAAAAAGTTGGATTGTGCATAATGATGATAAAATAGATTTGCTATTAGATTTGGAGGTGGGATGTATGAGAAATAGAGGAATGAAGGGGAACTCCAAGGGCAGCCTAAGCAGCTAAAAAATCAAACTCAGTTTGTGATGCATATTAGACATCCGTATGGAGATGTTAAATAAGCAGCTGGCAAACAAATTTGTGCTTTACACAGATAATCAGATAGAGATTTTGAAGACATAAACATCTGGTTGATATTCAAGCTAAATGATTTTAAGCTGTAAGCTAAATGATAGTACCAGGGGTGTGGTTATAGAAAAGAACATGTTGGATTGCTGTGCCCGGGACACTTCAACATGTACAGCTCAGGGAGATGGAAAACGATTGGCAGAAGAGAAATAGAAAGGGGTAGAACTGAGACATTGGAGTGAAAAAATGTCTTAATAAGGAGGAGAGATCATCCATTTCAAATACTAGTGATGTGTCAACTAACACGAGAATTGGGACCTGCTCAACGGATACAGCCATGTAAAGGTTCGTGGAGACTCTGAGGTGCTCCACTTAACTGGTGGTGGCATGAGCCTGGCTGGGATGGGTTTCTAGGGAGAATTACAAGGAAAGCTGGAAATAGCAACTATTGATAATACATGGATTTTTGCATTAAAAAATAAATGTAAGAGAATGCAATTTGTGTTCAAGTGACATATAACAAGGTGTTTGTACACTGATATAACAGGGAAGTAGAAGACAGAGAGAGGGAAGGCGAGAGAGAGTCAGCAGGAGGAGAGACAGACAGAATGCAGGGAGTCGCTGAGCCAGTGTCCTGTGTATTGGGGGACAAGAGGAAATGTGCTGCGGAGAGCGAGGGGGGGTGATGCGCTTGGCTTGGTGCTGGCTGGATTTACTCATCAGTATGATTTTAACTTAAGGAACATGCAGTCACTCACATTGAATATTAGGATAAAAGATGACTTCCTTCATAAAAGAGCTTACAAATAATAATTTAATTTATTCCCACAAATAACTTTGGTAACTTAATTTATTCAATAAAAATGAGTATTTTTGAGGTGATAAATTTAAATAAATGAGGCAGAGTTACACTTAATACTGAAAGAATAAAACATAAAAAGATTAATTAAGAAAAACAAGTCCAACAGGATTTGAACAAAGCTGAACAGACTGTTAAATGTTCAACCAAAAAATGAAAAGGAACTTATTTCATTCATATGGGAGAATTCTTGTGACTAAAGGGAATTATTTCATATATTATGTTTAAAAATGATACTTATAAATACTGTTGAACTCAAGCTATTTCCCACTTGTTCCTTTGATCTCCTTGAAAGAAGATATAGACATTACCTTTTCCACATGTCCTGTAGTACCAGGACACAGGAAAACGAGACACTCTATAAAGGGCCCTTCAACTACTCATGGCTGCTGTCATCAGTCACTGTGTTCCAGCTACTATCCATGCCTACAAAGTAGAATGAAATACATAACACAATATAGTTCATTTACAAATCCAGTAGGTAGAAATTGGAGAGGACTGAGAATAAGATAACCATGGTTTTGGTATACTGCACAATAGTTAACTGCGCAAGTTTAAAATTGAAAAGACCTGGATTTGAATCCAGAGTCTACTCCTTGGTCGTTTTATGGTTATACCATCTCCCTTAACAAGCTTTCAGGAATTTGTGTTTCTTGAAACTACAAAATAGGGATAAAACTGCCTCGCGATGTGGTGGCAAAAATGAAGAAGATGAAATGATGAACTAAGTATCAGGCCCGGCATATGCTAAGTCACACACACGTGCTAGCCATGTAACAGACAGGCTCTGCTTCCTGTGAGCTGTAACTCCCACATGATCAGATAAACAGGTTCCTCTGTTACTAGGCAATGCATGCAGTGTCAGCCTCCATACATAGTGGAAAAGCTGGAGCACAGGTTTTAAGTTTTGTTCCAGCTGTACAAGTACACAGCCCTACTCATTTTAACAAGTACTCGTTAAATAAACGTATCTTCCTGTGGCTCCTCCTGCTGGACACGAGATCCCACAAGTCCAATGTACTGGTTTGGTTACTATAAAACATTTTTAAAGATATTCTTTAATTTGTCAAGACAGAAAACTATTTACTTGATAATACAGAAATCAATCAAAGGGGTCACAGTGAATTTACAGATTAACTTAAAATGACAAATCTACAAAGAAAATGAAATAAAAGAACTTTTGTTCTAGAAAAGGAATGAATATGGCCTACATTCTTCAGACATTAGGAAAAACTCACCAACTTTATCTTATAAGAAAGAGAGCAAGGATTCACTGGCATTTCACAAAGAAATATTCAGTGTAGAGACAGACTTCTCAAAATAAAGAAAGGAAAAAAGATGGCTAAATAACTTTTCCTGGGCTAATCCTTAAAATTAGTAAAAATTGGTTGGAAAGTTAATAATTCAAACCAATACACCAAATAGGAAACTACTACACTTTTCCTTATGTCATTATAAATTTAAGAAAATTTAAGAAAAATGATAAGGTGTTCTACGTCACCATCTTGAATCATGAATTTTTGCTCTCAGTCTAATTTAGTAACAAGTATAAGAAATCTTTTTCCCTGAGTTAATTTATGCTAAATTAAGGGATTGAAATTGAAATTTAATAACAATTTAAGTTTAAAAATAATTGTAGCAAAAGTCTCATAATTTAAAGTTCTCTTGTTAATTACTGAATCACACAAGACATCACCCTTAATTCAGAAAAACATTTAATATAGAAAAATGTCCCTTGTAAATTGTTACTAAAACAGCATTCTCAGAATGCTTATCCAAATAAATACTAGGGGAGAAATGAAGGATAAATATTTATGGAGTTCCTACTCTGTAAATCTGCATGTTTATTTTAAAAAATTACAAATCTGAACTCAAGGACAAAGGAACTGGGCTGCAGAGTGGCTAAGCACGCTGGTGAGCATGCCTGCAACCTGCGCAGGTTCGTTTCCAGGTGTGTGCTGGGCTCCTGATGCTCCACGAACCTTTCGCAATGAGCGATGACAACTAATACGGCCTTGAACAGTTAATATTTGATGGGGGGTGATTAGGGTTTAAATGAATGAGTCCTCTACAGGAAAATGCACAAAAACTCACACTTTTGCATAAAATATCATGAGAAACTTGAAGCTTCTAAATGCATTTTGAGTGAGGAATCCCAGTTTTAAGGATTACTTTACAAGTCTATGATTTCCCTGTTCTTACTAACCCTGTGAGAAAGGAGTATGCTATTGTACTCATTCTAGTGAGGAAATGGGGGCAAAATGTTAAGTGATTTGCTGAATTTCGCACAGTAGAAAATGGTGGAACTAGGATTTGAACATAAATACTATAACTATATATCCTTTGCTCTTTGAATAATACCAGGTTATCTGGTATGTGTGAAAAAATATTCTTAGTAACTATCTTTTACTTAAAATTAAAAGTTTTATCTCAAATTATCTGCATCTTATATTAAAGACTTCCTAGAAACACCTTAGGAGTTAAAAAAAACAACAACAACTCCAAAAGCCTTTTAGTTCCTTTGTTACCCATTTCTGCTTGGGCAGTAAAATGTTTTCTAAATGAGCCAATTGCAGCTAGCTAAATGGGGCAGTAGCCATTCTAGTGCAGACAGAGCAATGCATGCTCTGTCTTCCACCCTACAAGAGCAAAACTGCATGGGCTATGAAGTGGTAAATGTTGCAGTAAAATGAAAAAGACAGTGATAACAAGAAAAGGAGTGACAAAATTTTTTGGCAAAACACTATTTTCAGAAGAACAGTTTCAAGGGTACAGGAATATTTCATCAACCAAATGGAATATATTTCATTTAAATGAAATATGCAGTTTCTAATATGAAGTGGCTATTGTGTCAATCGTACCCAAAAAGGTGCCCTATGGGGGAACAGTGGGAAAACTTCAGAGTAGAAAGATAGGACCAGAGAAGTCAGTGATCAAGAAATATTTGTGAAATGAATAGAACTGATATTAACATAATTAAATTAATGTACCTTTAATTTAAATCAATGCAAAGACAACTACAGTTATGTCTTAGTATTGTTATTGGCAAAGATGCTATCTAAATAAGCAAGAAAAAATGTGCTTATTTGAAAAGTTCACACTATTAATATTTTAAAATACCAGTGGGCTATTGAAACTATTTGGCAGGGTTTTAATGGAATTCAGAATGTCAGTTCTTATTGCCATATCTGATTGTTCAATTATCTCCATCACTGATGCCAACTCAGAGGTCCAAGTTACTATCATCTTTGGCCTGTGATAGCGTAACAGCCTTCTAATTAGTCTCCTGGCCTCCAGCTTTGTCCTCTATCAGTGTACACTGCAGTCAAAGTCATCTTTTCAAAATGCAAATGTAATCATGTTGGTTCTTTCTGAAACCCTGTACCCGTTTCCAATTGCTCTTGGGGAAAGAGAACAAAATGCTCACCATGGCTTATCAGGCTCGGTAGTTTACCTCTTTATCCCCATTCTCATCTCAGACATACCCTTCCCACGCCCTAGGTACAAGTGCCTTCTTCAAATGTCTAAATGTCATGCCTCTCCCATTCCAGGGTCTTGGCGTAATCTGTGCCCTTTGCTTGGCATACTGTTCCAGGACCTCCTCCCAGCTATGTACACACAATTAACAATTTTCAATTCTCCAGCTCTTACTAGAAGGGTAATTTTCTTAAGAATGTTTTTGTTACTACCCCAGGATAATCTTTTCTTGTTCTTGCTGTTGTTACAGGCTCTTATGGATTCATGTTCTTCCCCATTGAGTGTGTATGAATCTCACTTTGTAACTATACATTCATTTGCATGAATATCTGATTAATGTCTGTTCCTGTCATTCCCCTTCATTAACTGAAGACTGGCTCAATTCTAAAAATAAAGCTTTTCCCCAGGCCTCTCAAATATACTTCAGTCTTTTCCACTGATGCTTATTCAGGTAGTACCTATAGTCACCACAACAGGTTCTCCATAAGTACAGTGGGGTTTAAATTCAAATACTCACACTGAATAATTGGTTCATCTTAGGGAACTAAGTGAGATCACATAAGTACCATTCTTAACACAGTTCCTGAAACATAGTGTTGCCACTCAAGCAATGTAGAACAATACTATCATTCCAGCCATCACTACCTCACCTTGTTATTATTAATGAAAAAATAAAATAAAAAATAAAACCTGATCCATTGAGGCTAATATATATGAGAATATTGTACTGTCTTTGCTCTTTGCTTTCAGCTATAGATGTTGCACCATTACCTCAGTCTGCTATCTTTGTGACTTTGAAATCACATTGGTCGATGCATACAATGAGTTAGCTTGTCAATGCCTTGATATGTTCATCTCTACTGATTTATTCTTCCCTTAAGTATACTTGATTAGTGTTTTTTATTAAAAAACTCATTTTTAGCACTTCTCAGAAGATTAAAGATTTTACCAAATCACTCAGTCAATAAATTAGAAAAATTAGAAAATATAGCATAATTATCTCAAAAGAATTAAAACAATGGTGAACCTACAGCTGCTTTTCTTTAAGGATATCTACTGATGTGAAGTCAAAAGCAAAAGTACGGAATGCTGAGACATGGAGTCAAACCATCACATTTCCAGTAACCAAAACAAGAGCATGTAGGGTGATAATTTGATCATGGTATCATTCAGACTAGTTTGTAGCTGCTGGCAGTCTACTTTGTAGCTGTTATAAGTATGTTTCATGGCAGTGTCTACTGCTAACAGCAACTCATTCTTGCAAATCAAATACTTGTTAATGGACTTCTGGCTTCTGCTTATGATGTAAAAGATATAAAAAGATAACAGTCATCTGAACAATTAGAGAAATTGAACAATCTACAAATGATAACTTTTCTTGAACTCCTGTGAGATTTGAGTTTGTAGGGTCCCTAAAATTCTACTATAACAATTCTTGGTACATTTGTTAATAATTTTCACACACTACTCAAGCTAATGGATATCTTCTGAATTTCTTTGAGATCCTTTCTTGAAACACTTACCTCTTGGCTTCATTACAGTAAACTCTCCTTTCAGGACTTTTATATCTTCTGACACTTAGTATTAGACCTCTCAAGGTTCACCTGGGGACCACTTCCATTTTCATCATATACACTCTCTTCAAGCTATCTCATTTTTCTCATAGATGACTTCTAATATTTAGTCCTTTACTTGATAACACCATACTCTATATCAAATTCCTACTTGACATGTCCTCATAGTTATTTTTGCATTAAATATGTTAAAAATCAAACTCTTAACCTTCTAAAACACTTCTGGTCTTCCTATAAAACTTGCTCTTCTTTGATTTCACTTCTCTGTTCAGTTTTGCATTCTACAAGCAAAGATTTCTTTTTGAGCTCCTAGCCCATCCTATATCCAGTAATTTTTACCTCTAAAGTATGCATTATATTCACTGTCAAACCATGGTTCAGGTTACAACATCACATCTTGATTGAACATTACAATACTTTAATGACAAGATTGTCCTTGTGAATGCCTGGTATCCATGTCAGCATCAGACACTCTAGAACACACAAGCTATAGACTGAAGATAGGCATAAAACAAGCAGGGGTAGGAGATAAAGTAGGGAATATGATAAGATATTAAAATGAAGATTCAAAAAGTTTTTAATGGAATTACCAAATGAAAATTGAATCAATATCCTTTAAAGAGGTTAGAAAATCATTTAACTATTTGACAGTATTTTTGACATAATGACAATTACGGCTTCAAAGGAACTGGGGAAGAACTATTAATCTTACACATCAAAGGTACCCCAAATATTCTGAGGACCTCTACTATTTTATTTGTACACAAATACATCTGACATATAGAGAAGAACAGTACTTGATTTTGTCTTGACCTTCTTCTTTACATCAGACATCCCAGTGAGAAGAGGCACACTAAGTGTGCAATGTTCAATAATTACATTTTGCATTATTTCTCTCTCCCTATGCATAGAATTTTCTCAGTCTCAAATTTATTGCTCTTTCTGCTTTCCACTTTCCCCTCCTTCAGGATTATCTTTCTTTGAAGTTACTGTACTATTCATTTTCATATACAGAAATTACACATCTTCCTAAATCTATTAATCTTATTTTAATACTGACATTAACTTTTCTAATTTAGTTGCTCTGCTTCTCTCATCCTCTTTTGTCATTAAAATTCACTTCTATTTATTGAGTCCTGACTTGCCTGCTAATTAATCTTCCATTATACATAATTCTTCTTCTGACAATCCTAATTTCCTTATGCTTGCAAAGGTCTAGTACTGGGAAAAGAAACTTCTTACCAGGACCTCAAATATGCTTGAAAGTCTGTCACACACACACTTGGATCAAGCTATGCTGGTAACATGGCCCTTTTCACTTCACTTCTAGGGAATATCCCAATATTCCATCCAGAGTTACTAGAACCTATAAGCCTACCAATTATCATTTTCTTTCTCCTGAATTCCAAAATATTAAATTTTCATATCCCCAAATATAGTATCATCATAGCCATCTCAGGTTATTTTTACAGATTCAATAACATGTATACTTGCTTTTTGTTTTACTTGTCACTGACTTACACTTCTTGATGAAGTTTTCAGTGTTCATTTTCATGCCTTGATGGAAACTCTTCATTATCTACTCAAATGTCAATTATCTCACACACACACACACACACACACACACACACATACTACAATGAGAATTGTGTTCTTGTTTTCTTCTTCTTGCTTCTCATGTTCAGATTGTTGTATTTTTATCCCTATAGCTTATGCTGTATGTTACCTATTACCTACCTTTTTTAATTAGTATGATTACTCAGGCAATAATTTACCTCTGATATATGTGTCATACAGTTCACTCAATTTGGAGTTTTGCTTATGACTTTGTTGTTTTTTTATTATTCTCTGCAAGTTTATGACTTTAATAAACGCATCTCCAGTTACTTTCTCTTTCATTTCTGTCTAATGTATTTTCATCTCTCATTTTACATTCTTCCCACCTTCAGGTTCTCACTGTTGGTATTATTCCTCCTCTTCTTGCCACTCTCTTTTCTGAATTTCAGAACAGAATTAAAACAGCTTCTCTCTGATTTCTTCCTTCTTTTAACTTTTTAAAATTCAGTAGTTCCAGCAATGAACTTGTTCTATTTCTACCCCTTGTTATTTTTCTCCACCCCACTTTCTCTTCTGCTGAATGAGCTTCTTTTATTGTTTGTACATATTTTATTCTGAAATGGTTTTTTACATCAATTTTAATGTCTTATTTCCATATTTTAAGGGTTATTGAAACATATTACCTGCATTATTATTTTGTAGTCAGTCAGAGCAGGATTCAAATTCTGCTTATATAAACCAAAACTGCTCAACCTTTAGCAAATTACTTGGCCTCTTATTTGCTCTCCTAAAAAAGTGAGATAACAGTATCACTTTCATAAGAAGGTGACAAGATTAAATATTTTGATATATATTAAGTGATTAACACAGTATCTAGCATTATTTAGAACTTTAAAAACACTAGAGCTGTTTATTGGTAATAGTTTAACTCTCTCATTTATGTTTTAATAAAGACTTAGATAAAGCAGATTAAATAATTTGAAATTCTTGAAAGGCAAAATGACTAGAAAATTATCCCAAAAACTTCACTTTTTAAATGTATTTTATAAATTTTTATTATTGAAATAATACATACATGTAATACATGAAAATTAAAATGTTCAAAAGAGTGGTTGATGAAAAGTAAAAATGAGGCTTTTTCTTTCCTAGTTCCCTTCATGAGGGCAATAGTTCTTATCAGTTTCTTCTGTATTCCATCAGCGATAGTCTATGTATATGCAAATATGTATATTCATTTCTATGTGTCAAGTAATTACATGAATAAATGCATAACATATCCTACACCTTGTATATATGTGTGTGTGTGTATATATATATATATACACACACAGACATGTCTGCTATATGTGCTAATATGCTCAACAGTGTGTGTATTACATGTGTTAATATATTTGACTGATCTGCTTTTTGTAATGTAGGTGCAAATATTTCCAAATAATCCTATAGACATACCTTGCTAACCTACCATCAAAAGGTGGCTCAAGGGTCAGAATATAGTTAAAGTTCTATTAACACTTTCATATGCACATTTTTTAGAAGATTTTGAAAAATAAATTTAATCTTAACCAGTATTAGTATATACTGACTATTTAATAGTAAAAAAAAAAACCACTAAGATGAAAATAAGGGATCCTGTACAAGTAAACAGAATAATGGAAAATGCTTACTATTTTCATAGGAAATGCTAGAAATTTGTAATAAAGGAACCTCACCCCCTCCACACACACTGATAAACAAATACTTCATAAAATAATGAAAAATAATGGATTTTAGAAAGTGACTTTAGTTTAATACTATTTTCACCAGTGCTTATAAACATACATGCAAATTGCTCAATATATCAATTTTGGTAGTAGTGAATTTGGCAATTATTTGAATCTTCAATAACAGGAAAGTATATAAATAAAACATAATGTATTTATATTGTAAGTGCCATAGAATGAAGTAAATCATACATTAAAAAAAAGAAAGGAGAGCAAGGAAATTAGATACCATTTTTGTTAAAGAAAAAAAATTAGATATAAATATGAACATAACTAATGTATATGCACATAAATCTCAATGCATTTATAGAGAAAAATTTTAGACTACACATTCAAACTATTAACATTTTCCATCTGGATATGATGGGAAGTTATCTGAATATAATGAGAAGTGAGTTTGGGAGTATGGGATATCATAAATTTTAATTTATGTACTATTTATTATTTTTATGAGTATTATAATATCTATGGGAAACATTATATATTGGACTTTCTCTTATACCCTTTCATATCCTCTCCTCATGCTACTGGATATAATTTTTTTAAATGATGCATAATTAAGTTTCTATCTCTTTTCTTTACAATGACATTTTCACCTTTTCCTCACTCTTCAAACATCTCTCAACCCTTATGATAATACATAATTTGACCTGATAATTACCTCATAGTTCATCATTAAAACTGAAGCTATCAGAAAGAAACATTTCAATCTTCTCAAAACTAAGTCTATGAACGTGCCAGTGTCTGCTTTTGGATTTCCCTTTCTTCTTTCTGTGCCAGAGGCATCCCTTCTCTTTGCAAAGGTCAGTCCTCTATGTGTGAGCTGAATTCCTTCTCAACTTATCATGCATTTATATCTCCATTATCCTTTCCTGATTCTTTATCAAAATCTCATCTTTTAAAGACAACTTATTTTTGCATAGAAAATGCAATATCATCGCATTGCTTTAAAAATAGGAAAGAAAAATATCCTCTGATGTCCAGTAATATTACTAGAACATATCTTGATTTTCAGTCTTTAGAATAAGCTTTCCCAAATAGATATTGTTCCTTTTCAACATGATATAAATTTTCATCATGGAAAAATTTTAGCTATTGCTAAAAAATAGCTGGAAAAGAATGTAACTATCTATGGGGTTCTCATTCTTTCTCACACTAACTTCTTCTCTTTTCACTCTGTTAGTGTCTTCATATGAACGTTATTCAAATTGTTTTTCTTACTTATATTTGGAAGAATTGGATTTTTCTAGAGCAGCTATTCACGGAAGTTTCCTACTGAGGTGAGGTTGGGCCAGACAAAACTTCCTGCCAAGCTCTCTCTTTTCAATGTCAAGGGATGTCCCCTGGTGTCACACTGGCATCCTTTCATTGATATTTGGCATATCTGGAAGACCATACCTCTTATGCCTCTAAGAACTTACCAGGTTTAGAAAGTGTTCTTTTGCCAGCTATGAGCTCCTTTCATTCCTTCAAAAGGCAGTGCCAACTGGCAAAGCTCTGTCTTACAAAGTAATAAATAGTTTTATTTTAGAGAGTGTACTTTTTGCCTGTGTTTTCTCTGTTCTTCTCTGGGTTATGCACTTTCCTAAGCACTTTTTACTCCCTGTCATCAGATTCTACAGTTTTCATACAGTGTCTGATCTTCACCCTCTAACAGCAATTTTCATTCGGGGTGGTTTCCTATAGAAAACAGTTTCAAAGATGTGGTATCATCAAACCCCCTCTACTGGCCATGCTTTTCTGCAATGTTACTGTAACTTCTTGTGGGACTTGTTGCATACTCTGATTATCTAAATTGTTCTGGGGAATACTTACATGTAAATTGCAATTTGAGAGTTCCTGGGACTCCTAGTTTTTCTAAGAAATAATATGTGTTTTCTTTTTTATACTGTATTGCGTCCAGGAAAATAAAGGTAATTCAGAACCTAATTGGCCACTATGTTGGCCAATTGTATTAATATGTATTAACTGCATAATTATTACCATATTGTTTTAATGTATATTAGTAATATATATTACTATATAATTTAAAAATAATGCTGCATGAGGACAGGCCAGTTCTTATAAATCTTGGAAAAAACAACTTTTCTAGCTAGAGAATAAATATATCTATATCTAGTCAGAAGTTTGCATGTGAGATTTGTTTTCATTTTTTTTATGATGGATTGTTTTTATTCTTTTTTTACACTCAGTGTCCTAATTTTTTCAGGGATTCAGTTCCAACCCCTCTCTTTCAACAGATCAAGGTAATGAATCCTGTCTTTACAGTCATTAAAAATCAAAACTGCCTGGGTTGTTAGTGTTGCTGATAGGACAACAATAATTTTCACAAGAGAAAATCACTTTGTGTTTCAACTTCACCTTTCCTTTTGACCTCTAATGATGAATGATGTTTCTACTTTTCTTCAAGTTTGGATAGTCCTTATTTCTAACTTTTTGTTCATGTATAACATTATATTAAATTCCAGATGTATAACATAATTGTTGGGCTGAAGACAGAATGGGAGGGATGAAAAGAGGGTGGGAACCCCCACCCCCGGAAGGGACCCTCCAAGAACTCAGGGACTTAATCAGGTAAGGCCAGAGAGCCAGAGATACCTCAGAGGACTAATTAAATGAAACCACAGGGACCAAGAGTAACTTGAAGGAAACAGGTACTCCCCAGATGACAAAAAATCCCCAGATAAAAATGTCAGAGCTCAACCCATGTCTTCAGTTCTCCAATCAGATCAAGTCCCCAAGAGCAGTGAATGTCAATCAAGGACTTCTCTGCCCTGCCAAACACCCCATTCAAAGAGGCTGCACAGTAAGCAGCCTGCCTCTGTCTCCCCTGACTCTGGCCCGCTCCTCCTTTGGAGTGTATTCAAATAAAACTTTTCTTCTGCTTCACTGCTGCGTCTCTGCCCTTCAGTTGTTTGTTGTGGTGGGAACAAGAGCCAAGGAGAACAAACCTAACCCCCAACATGAGGATTTGATATTTGTATATATTGCGGAGTGACCACCATTTCATTCTCTAAATGTTATTTTTTAGCTTCTCTAAGCATTTTGTAGTCATTATTGTTTTAACATGTAATTCTCCATATTATTCAAATGAGAGTCTCCATATCCTTTCTCATCTATTTTAATCTGGATTCAATCCCAGTCACTGAAAAACTAACATTGTAATTTTCACAATCATTAATGATCTTCATTCTGTCAGATAAAATACTTAGAATTAAAATCTCTCCCATTTTTTTAGTTGTAACTCTCCTTTATTGTGGCTTTTGTGGAAACAAATAAAAATCACAACTCCCCTAATACATCTGATGGTCAATTCTCAGGTTCATTTAGAAAATCTCCTACCTAAAATATTTAGGGCTAAGAGAAACCACTTTATTTTCTCTCTGTATACTGTCTCTGGAGGTAATTGCACCATTCTGTTGGATTTAAAAAATACATAAATACTATTTTAGTGCAGTTCCTGTATTTTCTAAACTTACTAGAAATAATACATATTTTGAGTAATAGGAAAATGTCATTTTAATAGTAATTTTTATAAGTGCCATTTTTATATTCTACATGTAACTTTGGGCTTTAGTATGAGAACACATAAAGTAGGTTTTCCAGACTTCAATCTTCAGATTTTATTATGTTTCCTATTGTCTGAAAAACAACAAATAAATGATCTAACATGTCAGTCTGCTTACCTCAGTTTTCAGGAAATATGTGATCAATTTTATTAATTCAGTGTTTTTTTCTGTTTAACTGGGTCTACTGAAAATATCTATACTTTACCTTCAGTCATTCTGTGTTTCATTTCTGCCTAAGAGCAAACCTATTCTTCATGTCCAACACAATCTTAGATACACTGAAAATAGGACCAGGAAACTTTTAACTAAATAGGTAAGAACAACACAAACTAAGCTCTGTCTATGCACATGATATCTTTGCTACTTATTAAATTTCTCAAAATATTTGAAATATATTTGAATGCGTATATGTATATACATATATATGAAATATAAATCAATTTTATAAAGGTACACTATTCTACAAGTTGTTTAAAGATTATTTATAGGTGCAATGAAATAAAACCCAATTATTTACTTAAGTTAATGTAATATATTTAGCTTAGCACAGCATAAAAAATCCTTCTGACACTTCCCAAAATTCAACAGTCAAGTAAATACTTAAAAGACAAAACTCAAAAATGTCACATTTTCAAGTTTTTGAATTTACCCACACACTACATCATTGCCAGAACCCTTGAATGCCAATCAGTTTTTCATACGATAAAGAAGTCCATTAAAGTACTTTCAGGGGTTACTTAAGGTCTGAAACAGTAAATTTCAAAGGAAGTTGTTAAGGAACAAATTTTTTTCAACAACAACAAAAAGCCCAGAAAACAGGCAGAATTAGATAAATTTCCAGAATAACATACTGACTTCTTTGTTGCTCTTTCTTCATCCAGCACAGCCCACTTCTAGGTCAGATTGAGGCAGGTGTATGAAACCTGAGTCACAGACAGCAAACTCAGGTAGAGAAGATAAACAATGTTATTTTTTATAAATCCACCTGATTTCTGACTATGAGTCTATATTCTTCAAGGCTGACAAGAAAAATAAAAAGTCAATTTTTCCTAGATTTAAATTTACTTGCTTCTGGGATTTTACTAATGTTAAGGTGTCTTTTGCAATTTCAACTCTTAAGCAGTAGTGATGGGAATAAGTTGTTGACCTTAAATTTTTTTTAATGCCTTTTAATTTTCTGGTCCATTGTTCTCTAATGTGTCTGTGTTACACTTCAAACACAAAACCTTCATCTTTATAATTTTGCATATGGTCCCGTATGCCTGGGTACAATTCAGTTATTTGTCACAAAGGTCTTGCTGCCTCTCAGGAGTAGTGCTACCCTGTCAGGGGACAGGTAACCTATTTCCTTGATCTCCATCCACCCATGTTTCTTTTTCCCTCAATTTGAATATTATAGGAAAACTCCTTTTCCAAATCACTATACTTATTCCTGGGGAAGCTCCATTTCCTCTGTGATCAAAAACCAGAAAAGACATGTGCACTACTTCTGCTTTTACTATTCAGTGTGTCACATAGTTGCCAGAAGCTAATAAGTACAGAGTCAGCATTTCTATGTTTTACTGAATGGTGATTTGAAAAAAGTACCAGAAGAAGAGAAAAATGATAACAAAGTAATATCCAGCCCCAGTTATTATTAGGCATCTTACTCAAAATTATATCATGCACCATCTAACTGAAATGCTTGGAAATAATTTAAAATAGGTGAATACCAAAATAAAACTAGTTGGATACCAAAATCAAATCTCTAGCATATTTTGCCAACTCCATTACTTTTTTTTTGGACACTCTTATTCAGCTGCTCATTTTAAGTAAAATAGGCTAAAATCAATGGTTTCAGAATTTACTTTTTACACAGAACCAGATTTTTAAAAATATGTTTAACTGGAGAGGAAAAGATAGTGGCGTGAATAGGGTGGCAGAAGTCTCCTCCCAAAAAGATACATATTTTGAAAATACAGCAAATACAACTATTCCTAAAAGAGTGACCAGAAGATACATCAGAAGATACAGGCTACTTCTGTGGTAACCCAGCATCTCATGAAAAAGGGTAAGATACAAAGCCGTGGCCCAGCAGGACCACAAGCACTGCCCCTACCCCAGCTCACCAGCAGGAGGTAAAGAATCAGAGTGGGGAGGAGGTGGAAGCAAAGGACTGCTAAATAACCAGCCCTAGTAATCTGCTCTGGGAGCACAGACACACATTGCATGGTGTAATGGATACTACGGGGGTGGAAAAGCAAAATCCAAGATTAAGACTGCAAACAGGTTCCCACGGCTGGCTGCCCTGGGAAAGAAGAAGGGCGGATGCTTTGGAAGTCTTAAAGGGACAAGGATTTAACAGGTGGAAAAAATTGTTCTGGCACACTCAGCCCAGCAGGCTGGGAACTTCGGGGAACTTCAGGTGCCCTAAACTCCTGGGTGGCAGTGCAGCTCCAAACCTTCTCATGGTGATAGGCAGCCTGCCATTCCTTCACCCCTGCTGACACAGCAAGCAAATAGCTGACCTACCATTGCTGCCAAACAGCTGGGGAGCCCTGCCTACAGCAACCACACACCTTACACAGAGGTTTGTCCCTGCACACAGCTAACTGGCCCAGACCCAGAGGCTGCTCCCTGTGCATGGTTGACTGTCAGACAGCAGGGAAGGGTGCAGAGTCTGGGAAGCACAAAGGGGCTCTGTCCTCATGGTAGACCACATGCTTCTCGCCTGTGACACACACCAGTGCCCTAGGCTATCTCTAAGGCTGCCCCGCGCACGGCAGCATAGGGGATTAACCCAGAGGCTTCTCTCTGTGTGCAGTCAACTGGCACAGATAGTGGAGACAGGCAAGGTGACCGTCAAGCAAGAAGGGACTTTGTTCTCCTAGCTGACACATGCACCACTTGCTGGCAACCACTCCCATTGCTATGAAAAGGCAAAAGAACCTTGTTCAATCCAAAATCCCTCAAACAGCACAGAGAAGGCTAGGTGAGACTTAAATCACCAATCTTCTTGAAAAAGAATTCAAAATAAAAGTCATAAGCATGCTGATGGAGCTACAGAGAAATATTCAAGAGATAAGGAATGAATTCAGGAGGGAGATAACAGAAATGAAACAAACAATGGAAGGATTTAAGAGCAGACTGGATGAGGTGGAAGAGACTGTTAATGGAATAGAAATCAAAGAACAGGAATGCAGAGAAACTGAGGCAGAGAGAGACAAAAGGATCTCCAAGAATGAAAGAATATTAAGAGAACTGTGTGACCAATCCAAATGGAACAATATCCACATTATAGGGGTACCAGAAGAAGAAGAGAGATAAAATGGGATAGAAAGTATATTTGAAGAAATAATTGCTGAAAACTTCCCCAAACTGGGGGAGGAAATAGTCTCTCAGACCACAGAAGCCCAAAGATCTTCCAACACAAGGGACCCAAGGAGGACAACATGAAGACACATAATAATTAAAATGGCAAAGATCAAAGACAAGGACACAGTATTAAAAGTATCCAGAGAGAGAAAAAAGATCACCTACAAAGGGAAACCCATCAGGCTATCATCAGACTCCTCAACAGAAACCTTACATGCCAGAAGAGAATGGCATGATATATTTAATGCAATGAAACAGAAGAGCCTTGAACCAAGAACACTCTACACAGCAAGATTATCATTTAAATTTGAAGGAAGGATTAAACAGTTCCCAGATAAGCAAAAGTTGAGGGAATTTACCTCCCACAAACTGCACATACAGTGCATTTTGGAGGGACTGCTCTAGAAGAATGTATGCCTAAGGCTAAATAGCTGTCACCAGAGAAAATAAAACCACATTAAAGGAAGTAGGCCAACTAAATACCATCCAAAAGCATAATTAAATCAGCTACCCACAAAGTCAGTCAAGGGATAGACAAAGAGTAGAGAATAAAACACCTAACATATAAAGAGTGGAAGAGGAAGAAAAAGAAGGGGGAGAAATAAAGAATTGTCAGACTGTGTTAATAATAGCATAATAAGTGAGTTAAGTTAGACAGATAGATAGTAAAAAGGCTTCCCTTGAACCTTTTGCAAATACAAATCCAAAGCCTGCAAAGGCAATAAGTACACATGTTTTGAAAATCACTATAAATGTAAATGGACCGAATGCACCAATCAAAAGACACAGAATTATAGAACAGGTAAAAAAGCAAGACCCATCTCCATCTATATGCTGCTTACAAGAGACTCAAATCAAACCCAAAAATATACACAGACTAAAAGTGAAGGGACAGAAAAATAAATTTCATGCAAACAACAGGGAGAAAAAAGCAGGTGTTGCAGTCCTTGTATCAGATGAAATATACTTCAAAAAAAGAAAGTAACAAGAGACTAAGAAGGACATTACATAATGATAAAGGGGTCAGTCCAACAAGAGGACATAACCATTTTAAATATCTATGTACCCAACACAGGAGTACCTAAATATGTGAAACAAATATTAACAGAATTAAAGGAGGAAATAGAATGCAATGCACTCATTTTAAGAGACTACAACACACCACTTACTCCAAAGGACAGATCAACCAGACAGAAAATAAGTAAGGACACAGAGGCATTCAACAACACATTAAAACACACAGACCTAACAGACATATATAGAACATTTTCCCAAAAGCAGCAGGATACATATTCTTCTCAAGTACACATGGAATATTTTCCAGAATAGACAACATACTAGGCCACAAAAACAGCCACAGTGAATTTAAAAAGATTGAAATTGTACCATCCAACTGCTCAGATAACAAAGGTATAAAACTAGAAATAAATTGTACAAAGAAAACAAAAAGGCTCACAAACACATGGTGGCTTAACAACATGATCCTAAATAATCAATAGGTCAATGACCAAATTAAAACAGAGATCAAACAATATATGGAAACAAATGAAAACTACTGCACAATGCCCAACTTCTGTGGGACGCAGCAAGCACAGTTGTAAAAGTATATAGCAATCCAGGCCTATTTAAAGAAGGAAGAACAATCCCAAATGAATCGTCTAAATTCATAATTATTGAAACTGGAAAAAGAAGAACAAATGAGGCCCAAAGTCAGCAGAAGGAGGGCCATAATAAAGATTAGAACAGACATAAATAACATTGAGAAGAATAAAACAAAAGAAAAAATTAATGAAACCAAGAGCTGGTTCTTTGAGAAAATAAACAGAATAGATCAACTCCTAGCCAGACTTATCAATGAAAGAGAATCTACACATATAAACAGAATCAAAAGTAAGAAAGGAAAAATCACTATAGACACCATAGAAATACAAAGAATTATTAGAGAATACTATGAAAAATTATATGCTAACAAACTGGATAACCTAGAAGAAATGTACAACTTTCTAGAAAAATACCTTCCAAGACTGACCAAGGAAGAAACAGAAAATTTAACAGACCAATTACCAGCAACAAAATTGAATTGGTAATCAAAAAACTACCCAAGAACAAATCCCAGGACCTGATGGATTCACTGCTAATTTTTATCAGACATTTAGAGAAGACATAATACCCATTCTCCTTAAAGTTTTCCAAAAAATAGAAGAGGAGGGAATACTTCCAAACTCATTCTATGAAGCCACCATCACTCTAATACCAAAACCAGGCAAAGACAAAAAATAAAATAAAACTAAAGACCAGTATCCCTGATGAACAAAGATGCAAAAATACTCAACAATATATTAGCAAACTGAATTCAAAAATACATAGAGAGGATCATACACTATGATCAAGTGGGATTCATCTCAGGGATTCAAGGATGCTACAACATTCAAAAATCCAATAACATCATCAACCACTTCATCAAAAAAAAAAGACAAAAACCCAAAACCACGTGATCATCTCCATAGATGCTGAAAAGGCATTCAACAAAATTCAACAGCCATTCATGATAAAAACTCTCAACAAAATGGGGATAGAGGGCAAGTACCACAACATAATAAAGGTCATATATGACAAACCCACAGCCAACATCATACTTAACAGTGAGAAGCTGAAAGCTTTTCCTCTAAGTTCAGAAAAAAGACAAGGATGCCCACTCTCCCCAATTTTATTCAACATAGTACTGGAGGTCCTAGCCACGACAATCAGACAACAAAAAGAAATAAAAGGCATCCACACTGGTAAGGAAGAAGTCTATCTGTCTCTGTTTGCAGATGACATGATATTGTACATAAAAAGCAATAAAGAATCCACTCCAAAACTACTAGAACTAATATCTGAATTCAGCAAAGTTGCAGGATACAAAATTAATACATAGAAGTCTGTTGTATTCCTATACATTAATGATGAACTAACAGAAAGAGAACTCAAGAAAACAATTCCATTCACAATTGCATCAAAAAGAATAAAATACAGAGGAATACACCTAACCAAGGAGGTGAAAGACCTATACCCTGAAAACTACAAAACACTCTAAAGAGAAATTAAAGAGGACACTAAAAAATGGAAATTCGTCCCATGCTCATGAATAGGAAGAATTAGTATTATCAAAATGGCCATCCTGCCTAAAGCAATCTACAGATTCAATGTAATCCTTATCAAAACACCAACAGCATTTTTCAATGAACTGGAACAAATAGTTCTAAAATTCATATGGAACCACCAAAGACCCCGAAAAGCCAATGCAATCCTTTGAAGGAAGAATAAAGTCGGGGGGGGGAGGGAATCTCGCTTCCCAACTTCAAGCTCTACTACTAAGCCACAGTAATCAAGACTATTTTGTACTAGCACAACAACAGATACATAGACCAGTGGAACAGAATAGAGAATCCAGATATTAACCCAAGCATATATGGTCAATTAATATATGATAAAGGAGCCATGGATATACAATGGGGAAATGACAGCCTCTTCAACAGATGAGTTTGCCAAAACTGGACAGCTCCATGTTAGAGAATGAAACTGGAGTATTGTCTAACTCCATACATGAAAGTAATCTCAAAATGGATCAAAGACCTGAATGTAAGTCATGAAACCATAAAACTCTTAGAAGAAAACATAGGCAAAAATCTCTTGGACCTAAACATGAGCAACTTCTTCATGAACATATCTCCCCGGGTAAGGGAAACAAAAGCAAAATTGAGCAAGTGGGGCTATATCAAACTAAAATGATTCTGTAGAGCAAAGGGCAACATCAGTAGAACAAAAAGGCATCCTAGAGTATGGGAGAATATATTCATAAATGACATATCTGATAAGGGATTGACATCCAAAATATACAAAGAGGTCACACACCTCAACGAACAAAAAGCAAATAAGCCAATTAAAAAATGGGCAGAGGATCTTAACAGACACTTCTCCAAAGAAGAAATTCAGATGGTCAACAGGCTCATGAAAAGGTGCTCCTCATCACTAGTCATCAGAGAAATGCAAATTAAAACCACAATGAGATATCACCTCACATCAGTTAGGATGGCCACCATTCAAAAGACAAACAACAACAAATTCTGGTGAGGATGTGGAGAAAGGGGAACCCTCCTACACTGCTGGTGGAAATGTAAATTAGTTCAACGATTGTGCAAAGCAGTATGGACGTTCCTCAAAAAACTAAAAATAGAAATACCATTTGACCCAGGAATTCTATTCCTAGGAATTTACCCTAAGAATGCAGCAGCCCCATATGAAAAAGACATATGCAACCCTATGTTTATCACAGCTCTATTTACAATAGCCAAAAAATGGAAACAATCTGTATAAATCAGTAGATGAATGGATAAAGACATGGTACATATACACAATGGAATATTATTCAGCCATAAGAAGAAAACAGTTCATACCATTTGCAACAACATGGATGGAGCTAGAGGGTATTATGCCCAGTGAAATAAGCCGGGTAGAGAAAGACAAGTACCAAATGATTTCACTCATCTGTGGAGTATAAGAACAAAGCAAAAACTGAAGGAACAAAACAGCAGCAGAATCACAGAACCCAAGAATGCACTAACAGTTACCAAAGGGAAAGATACTGGGGAGGGTGGGTGGGAACAGAGGGATAAGGGGAATAAGGGGCAATATGATTAGCACATATGGTGTGTGGAGTGGCACACGGGGAAGGCAGTATAGCACAGAGGAGACAAGTAGTGACTCTGTAGCATCTTACTACACTGATGGACAGTGACTGTAATGGAGTATGTGGTGGGAACTTGATAATGGGGGAATATAGTAACCACAGTGTTGCTCATGTGATTGTATGTTAATGATACCAAAATTAAAAAAAATTTTTTTTTAATGTTTAACTAAAATTATACATGCACATATTTGAGACATCACATAAGTTCTCAGGCCGTGTATATAATAAGCAACAGAATCCTTTTTTTCTCACACTGAACTCAAATCCTATGTTCCTGATTCAACCTTTCTTCATCTCTTTGCTTTTTCTGGTAGTCGCACCCAATCTGTAAAATGTTGTGCATCTCCTTTATGGATTTAGTACTGCATAACACATTTTTCTCCTCTCCTCTGTTCCTCTCAATATACTTATTATTATTCATTATCTCAACAGATATTTTGGTACTGGGTGCAAAGTCTGTTTGCCACCGGGTCTACATGCTCAAGAGGGAATTGAAGGTGTCAAACAATATCTGTAATTAAGCAATTGAATTTCTGTTTCATTTCTCATTTCTTTCTTCCAATGGTCCCAACATTAAAGTCCTGAGTTTCTTATGGCCAGCTGTGGGTTCTTCTCCTCTGCCTCATCCAGTTAACTTCTGTAGAGTCTACCTTCCCTACACATACAGCCCCTTCTCTTCTTTCCCCAGAAATTCTTATTTTCCTGATACATTCTCTGTCATGCTTTCATTTTTCTTATTTTTATTGTTGTAACAAAATAAGTAATACAAACTAATACAAGCAAAAGTAAACCAAAAATAACTTTTACAGTCATCAAAAGATAATATAAAAATTTTGATTAACCTGTCTTTTGAACAGCCAGAGCTCTTAAAAGTTTTTTTTAGCCATCCCCATTACACTTTTCAGCCCTTCCCCTCTATTATGCTTAGAAAATGCTGCCATTTTAGATGACACAGAGATAAGAATACTTATTATTTTATAACTATATCTCTATTACTACATGCTTTATAATGATTTAATATAGAGCTATATAGTCCAATATCAGTTAAAGCTGCCATTCAGAAACAAATGTAAAAAAAAAAAACAAGAAAAATGTTTAGAATGAGAAGCAATTTGAAAGGAAAATTAAAATTAAAAAATCATATATATTTTCAACTTCTGTTCCTGGTTATAACTCAAATGGTATCATTTCACATCCTTCCAGAGTACAACCTGGAGGCTTGCTGATTATTTCCATGTTTCCCACAGAAATATGGGTGTGGACTGCATAGTTTTTCTTTTTAAGCAGGAAGATTTCACATCCATATTTTGAATTATCATGGAAAATTAGAAGCTCCGAAAATTCTGGACCTGCTTTTAAGCTTTAATATTAACCACAATAAAGTAGAGTTCAATAGAGCTATTCTAGATAAGGCTGCCACAGTTCCCACATCAAATTTTTTAACTGATTTAGTTTTTATATTAGTTACTACAAATCTGCTTGCATTTCTGGAAGAAGATCTGATGGTGAGGATTGAGATGGAAGAGAGGTCAGTGCAGTGGGCAAAATTCCCGTCAAAGGGTAAATGTAGTAAAATATCAAGGGTTGCACTTAATTATATTTTATAGTTTTTCCTACAGTCATTGTAATTTATTACACTTTGGTTGTATATATATATATATATATATGCATTAGCCATATATATATATATATTTGGTAATACTGAATATATCCAAATACTTTTGGCAATATTTTCATAGTAGCCTTTTTTCCATTTTTTTGGACTAAGGATTGAGCTGCTGTTAAATGACAGATACTATGGAGTCACACAAGTAGGTCAGTCATGTGTGAAATATCAACCAGAACCTTAATGCTAGAAACACCCTTTGCTGTTCTTCTGCTGAACAACTGGCATTCACAAGCATGCTCTCAATCCCAGTACAGCCAATATTAACATACAGAGAAGTACAAACATGCCCTATCAGCTCATTAGCTTCAGTAACATAGCTTCAGGGAGAGACCTGAAAATGGAGATTCCCACAATAGAGATGCTTTGTTTACTCACAAACTGCTAGGGAATGTCATATTGAAGTGAGTGTAACAAATGATTAGTTAGCATAAAGATATTTTTTAAAAAATAAGTAGAATTAAATTCAATTCTTAAAATTACAAGAACAAAGCATTAACTATGTATTCAGAATTTAGATCTATGTGTCTACTACTTAATTTCCATTTTCTGAAAACTCTTCTCTATTGTTTGTGTTTATGTTCCTCAAATTTCTAGAAAAGTCATTTACAAACTGAGTGTCACTACCCATTGGCGGGTAATGGAATAAAAGAAGTGTTTTGCAACACTTTGAAATGAAATAAATAGAATAGAATAGAACAGAATCAATCACAACAGCACATTGTTTTTTAGCAATAGCAAGAACTGTGTACATTGCAATAAATGCGTCAAGATAGGAAATGCATTTCTTATTGTACATTTCTTAAAACTTTGCAAAGTAAAAAGAAGTTTCAGAAAAAAGTTCATTTTAGAAATCTATGTATATAATGCAAATACTTTAAGAAGAAAATGATTCTTGCTTTCAGAGTTTTTCTTTTCCCAAACCATAAGTTTAAATGACATTAGGTCTTCTAAATCAGGAAACTTAACACCTTTATTTTCTTTTCTCTTCTTTCTTCAGAGTATCTCACCCCAAAGTTAATTTGTTAATTCTAACTCTGACTAAGTGTGCTTATATAATAGAATCTTCCTTAAAGAATTCTTTTTAAATATCCTTAATTAACTGACCTCTTAAAAATCTAATTTAAGCACATGCCCTATTTTAGAATTACCAGAAGATGTAATAAACAGAAATACAAATGAGAACTTCTCTTTCTGAATTCCTGTTCATCTTTCTTGTAGACTTAGAATGTAATTCCTCCTTTGAAGGGAATTTTGCCCACTGCACTGACCTCTCTTCCATCTCAATCCTCACCATCAGATCTTCTTCCAGAAATTCAAGCAGATTTGAAGTAACTAATATAAAGATAGGCACACAGTGGACACTATAAATATTTGTTGATGATAATAACTTTGTCTTGACCAGATTGCTTAGATAATTGCTTTAAATCTCCTGTGGCAATTTAGGTACACTATATGGAATATGGCATGTTAATTAGAAACACCTTCCCCAAATTTGCATATAGGCAGATGATGCTTTCATAAAATTAATTTAGATCATTTTATAACAGACCATGACAATATTTAGAGATCCAAAACGAATCAAGTACTAAGGATAAAAATATTGAAATATAACTAATCCTAACTATGCCATAAACCCTTATTACATTTTATCTACATCTGGAGTATTTTAAATTTGAGAATATTAAATCAATAAATTCATGATACCTTCTGTCAAAAGTCTACAAAGCCTAAAAATACCACAAACGATGTTATTAAAAGTAGACTTCCGAAGTCTGTCTATAATAACAAGGAGATAAATGAGCACACAATGTAAAGTCACATATAGCTACTCAACTTTCCATCAGTGAATTTTAAACATAAACACTTAAACATAGACACTGTATACTTACTTTAAAATTCTCTTTGTGTCTTCAGGGAATTTATGTAACAAATTATATAATCAGCAACATTAGGATTTATTTTTTCTCCTGTAGACATGCATTTACAATCTTTTTGTTTGTTTTGAAAACCCAAGGAGGGTACTCAAATAGATAAGTCTAATTGTACTTTTAAAAATTAAAGAAAATAACAGGATAGAAATGCAATAACATACACATTAAACAAACATGACTTTATCTAGACTCTCAATTTCACTTACTCTTCTAATATTGTAAAACTTCCAAATACGGGATAATTTTATAATCCTTTTTAATGCACAGAATTCTGTGCATGGAAGCTACTAATTAAAATCGTTTTTTTTTTAAGACCCCACCAGGTGTCTCAACTGCCTTAGAAAATTACAACTAATTTCATGACTTGTGTTTTCCATCTCTATTTGGTATTTTGTTGATAAATGAAGGACAAGAGGGAAAATCACCTCTGTGAAATACTTTTCCCAACACAACAGACCTCTTCTAGAGGCCAAATTAATTGTGTTATCAAAGCAGTCCAATCACTGAGAAGAAATATCTGTATATTGAAACCGCACAGGTTCTTGAGGCCATCTCTGGAGTCTGGTCACACTGACATCATTCCTCACTCTGTTCTGAATGCGAAGAAGTGCTGACAAGATCTGCATTATCCACGGAGTGTACTCAGAGCCAGAGAAAATGTTCTGCCTCTGAACAGACTCTCATCAATGCAGTACTGCATACATTGTAGCTACCAAAATGATCCTTTAGCATATGAACCACCACAGCCACTGCAGGACTATCCTGTAGTCATTGTTGATGTATTGTTGGTGTATTTATCCCCCAACTCTAGAGGGCACCACATACAAATGAAACGTCAAAGGAACCTGTTTACCTAGTAACTGGCAAAAATATTGTCTTCATCTAAGGTTATCTGAATTTGAAAGCACTCTAGTATTTAAATGCATCTATTCATTTTTTTCTTCACCTTCCATTTAAAATGAAGACTCGTAATCTTTATAGACTTGTAATCATTTTTGGTTGTATTTAAAAGAGTTAAAAACAAAATCAGATATAATCCAATCTTATTTTATTAGATGTCATTGCAAATATCAAACTGTTTTGATCTCCTTTTGCATGTGTAGATATGTTTTAAATTTCTTGTTACTTTTTTTCCTTATGAAACCTTCAAAATCAATATTGTTACTATACATGCTTATATTATATGCTGACTTAATTCAGTGCATTGTATCCTACTTTTCTTTTCAATGTTGTTTCAACAGAGGGGTAAAATCTAAGAATGGCATTTCTCTATTTTCTTCATAATGAACTAATGTATTGACTGAGCACATCTCTACAGTCCCTCAAAAATAAAGAGTAAAAAATAGAGTGAAATGACATACTCAAAACTCACTTCTGGTTCTTTCTGAAGCATGTCTTCACTCATGAAATATTTACTGTAGGTTTATTATGTGTCTCACAGTGGAAAGTGGTGTGCTCCAGGTACTAACAAATTAGGAATAAAGATTACTCCAAAAACAAATTCGAGATTAAAGATGGCAGTGTGAGAAGTGAGACAGAGAACACCTCCTAAAACCACATATATGAAAATATAGTTAATACAACTAATTCTAAAAGAGCAACAGGAAAAAAGGCTGTGCCAGACTGCATACACCTGGAACAGAGAATAACTCACAAAACAGGGCACCAGAGTCACTCCCTTGTGACCCCCAACATCACTCCAGGGCTTGAGCAGCTCCAGAGACTAGAGCTTCAGGACACTAGAGGGCACCACATACAAATGAAATGTCAAAGGAACCTGGTTCAAACAAGTATCTTACAAACACCAGAAAAACAGCCAAATGAAAATGAACTCACCAATCTTCCTGAAACAGAGTTCAAAATAAACATGCTCATGGAAGTACAGAAAAATATCTAAGAACTCAGGGATGAATTTAGGATGGAAATTCAATCATTAAGGAATTCCTTACCTGAAATGAAACCCACAATGGAGGAATTTAAAGGCAGATTAGATGTAGTAGAAGAGATGGGAAATGGAATAGACATTAGAGAAGAGGAATACAGAGAAGCTGAGGCACAGAGAGAAGACAGGATCTCTAGGAATGAAAGAATATTAAGAGAACTGTGTGAGCAATACGAATGGGAAAATATTTGGATTATAGGGTTACCAGAGGAAGAGGAGAGAGAAAAAGGGATAGAAAGTGTCTTTGAAGAAATAATTGCTGAAAACTTCCCCAATCTGAGAAAGGAGATAGTCTCTCAGGTTATGGAGGTGCACAGATCTCCCAACACAAGGGACCCAAAGAAGACAACACCAAGACATATAATAATTAAAATGGCAAAGATCAAGAGTAAGGACAGACTTTTAAAAGCAGCTAGAGAGAGGAAAAAGATCACATACAAAAGAAAACCCATCAGGCTATCATCAGAAATCTTACAGGCCAGAAGGGAGTGGCATGATATATTTAATGCAATGAAGCACAAGAGCCTCAAACCAACAATACTTTACCTGGCAAGATTATCATTTAAATTTGATGGAGGGATTAAATAATTTTCAGATAAGCAAAAGCTGAGAAAATTTACTTCCCACAGACCACCTCTAAAGTGTATTTTGGAGGAAATGCTATAGATGGAAGTATTCCTAAGGCTAAATAGCAGTTACCAGGGGAAATATAACCACACCAAAGAAAGTAGAACAATTGATTACTAAGCAGATGCAAAATCAAATCAGCTACCCCCAAAGTCACTCAAGGGATAGACAAAGCATACAGAATATGATGCCTAATATATAAAGAATGGAGGAGGAAAAAGAGGGGGAAAAAAGAACGTTTACATGTGTTTGTATTAGCATACTAAGTGAGTTAAATTAGACTGTTAGATAGAAAGGGAATTATCCTTGAACATTTGGTAATGACAAATCTAAAACCTGCAAAGGCAATAAGTACATACCTATCAATAATCACCCTAAATGTAAATGTTCTGAATGTAGCAATCAAAAGACACAGAGTCACTGAATGGGTAGAAAAACAAGACCCATCTATATGCTGCCTACAAGAGACTCACTTCAGACCCAAAGACATACACAGACTGAAACTAAAGGGATGGAAAAAAAATATTTCATGCAACTGATAGGGAGAAAAAAGCAGGAGTTGCAATTCTTGTAACAGACAAAATAGACTTCAAAACAAAGAAAGTCACAAGAGACAAAGAACGACATTACATAATGATAAAGGGCTCAGTCAAACAAGTGGATATAACCATTATAAATATCTATGCACCCAACACAGGATCACCCACATATGTGAAACAAATACTAACAGAATTAAAGTGGGAAATAGAATGCAGTGTATTCATTTTAGGAGAATTCAACACACCACTCATCCAGAAGACAGATCAACCAGACAGGAAATAAATAAGGAAACAGAGGCACTGAACAACACATTAGAACAGATGGACCTAATGGACATCTACAGAACACTCCATGCAAAAACAACAGAATACACATTCTTCTCAAGTGCACATGGAACATTTTCAAGAATAGATCATATACTAGGCCACAAAATGAGCCTCAGTAAATTCAAAAAGATTGAAATTGTACCAACCAACTTGTCAGACACCAAAGGTATGAAACTAGAAATAAATTACACAAAAAAACGAAAAAGCTCACAAACACATGAAGGCTTAAAAACATGCTCCTAAATAATCAATGAATCAATGACCAAATAAAAACAGAGATCAAGCAATATATAGAGAGAATTGACAACAATAATTCAACACCACAAAATCTGTGAGATGCAGAGAAAAGTGTGCTAAGAGGGAAGTATATTGCAATAGTGGCCTACCTCTGGAAAGAACAATCTCAAATGAAGAGTCTAAACTTACAATTAACAAAATGAGAAAAAAAGAACAAATGAGGCTCAAAGTCAGTAGAAAGAGGGACATAAGACATAAATAAAATCAAGAACAATAAAACAATAGAAGAATCAATGAAAGCAGGAGCTGGTTCTTTAAGAAAATAAACAAAATCAGTAAACCTGTAGCCAGACTTATCAAGAAAAAAAGAGAGTCTACACTCGTAAACAGAATCAGAAATGAGAAAGGAAAAATCACTACAGACACCACAGAAATACATTATGAGAGAATACTATGAAAAACTATATGGTAACAAACTGGATAACCTAGAAGAAATGGACAACTTATAGAAAAATATAACCTTCCAAGGCTGACCCAGGAAGAAACAGAAAATCTGAAGAGACCAATTACCAGCAACAAAATTGAATTGGTAATCAAAAAACTACCTAAGTACAACTCCCGGACCAGGTGGTTTCACTGCTAAATTTTATCAAACATTTAGTAACCACCTTAACTCCCAAACTCATTCTACGAGGCCAAGATCACTCTAATACCAAAACCAGGAAAAGACATCATAAAAAATGAAAATTTACAGACCAATATCCCTGATGAACATAGATGCAAAAAAGACTCAACAAAATATTACCAAACCAAATTCAAAAATACATCAAAAAGATCATCCATCATGATCAAGTAGGATTTATTCCAGGGATACAAGGATGGGTACAACATTCAAAAATCCATTAATATCATCCACCACATCAACAAAAAGAAGGACAAAAATCAGATGATCATCTTCATAGATGCTGAAAAAGCATTTGACAAAATTCAACATTGATTTATGATAAAAGCTCTCAACAAAATGGGGATAGAGGGCAAGGACCTCAGCATAATAAAGGCCATATATGACAAACCCACAGCCAACATCATACTTAACAGTGAGAAGCTGAAAGCTTTTCCTCTAAGATCAGGAACAAGACAAGGATGCCCACTCTCCCCAATTTTATTTAACATAGTACTGGAGGTCCTAGCCATGACAATCAGACAACAAAAAGAAATAAAAGGCATCCAGATTGGCAAGGAAGAAGTCAAACTGTCCCTGTTTGCATATGACATGATATTGTACATTAAAAAAGCCCTAAATAATCCACTCCAAAACTACTAGAACTAATATCTGAATTCAACAAAGTTGCAGGATACAAAATTAATACACAGAAATCTGTTACATTCCTATACACTAACAATGAACTAACAGAAAGAGAAATCAGGAAAACAATTCTATTCATAATTGCATCATAAAGGATAAAATACCTAGGAATAAACCTAACCAAGGAAGTGAAAGACCTATGCTCTGAAAACTCCAAAACACTCATGAGAGAAATTAAAGAAGATACCAATAAATGGAAACACATCTCGTCCTCATGGATAGGAAGAATTAATATTGTCAAAATGGCCATCCTGCCTAAAACAATCTATAGATACAATGTAATCCCTATCAAAATACCAACAGCATTCTTCAACGAACTAGAGAAAATAGTTCTAAAATTCATATAAAACCACAAAAGACCCTGAATAGGCAAAGCAATCTTGAGAAGGAAGAATAAAGCAGAGGGGATTATGCTTCCTAACTTCAAGCTCTACTACAAAGCCAGAGTAATCAAGACAATTTGGTACTGGCACAAGAACAGACCCACAGACCAGTTGGCAGGGAAATGCAAATTAAACCACAGTGAGATATCACCTCACATCAGTTAGGATGGCCAACACAGAAAGAGCCCACACATAAACCCAAGTGTTAATATGGTCAATTAATATATGATAAAGGAGCCAGGGACATACAATGGAGAAATGGCAGCCTCTTCAACAGCTGGTGTTGGAAAAACTGGACAGCTACATGCAAGAGAATGAAACTGCATTATTGTCTAACCCCATACACAAAAGTAAACTCAAAATGGATCAAAGACCTGTATATAAGTCATGAAACCATAAAACTCTTAGAAGAAAACATAGGCAAAAATCTTCTGAATATAAACATGAGCGACTTTTTCCATAACGCATTTCCTCGGGCAAGGGAAACAAGAGCAAAAATGAAAAAAATGGACTACATCATGCTCAAATCTTCTGTACAGCAAAGGACACCATCAGTAGAACAAATAGGCATCCTATAGTATGGGAGAATATATTTGTAAATGACATATCTGACAAAGGGTTAACATCTAAAATATATAAAGAACTTATATGTCTCAACACTCAAAAAGCAAATAACCCTATTAAAAAATGGGTGGAGGATATGAACAGACACTTCTCCAATGAAGAAATTCAGATGGCCAACAGGCATATGAAAAGATGCTCACATCACTAATTATTAGGGAAATGCAAATTAAACCACAATGAGATATCACTTCACACCAGTTAGGATGGCCAACACAGAAAAGACTGAGAACAACAAGTGTTAGCAAGGATGCAGAGACAGGGGAACCCTCCTGCACTGCTGGTGGGAATGTCAACTAGTTTGACCATTGTGGAAAGCAGTATGGAGGTTCCTCAAGAAACTAAAAATAGAAATATCATTTGACCTGGGAACTCCACTCCTAGGAATTTACCCAAAGAAAACAACTTCTCAGATTCAAAAAGACATATGCACCCCTATGTTTATCACAGCACTATTTACAATAGCCAAGATACAGAAGCAACCTAAGTGTCCATCAGTAGATGAATGGATAAAAAAGAGGTGGGACATACACACAGTGGAATATTATTCAGCCATAAGAAAGAAACAGATCCTACCATTTGCAACAACATGGTTGGAGCTAGAGTGTTCTATGCTCAGTGATGTAAGTTAGGCAGAGAAAGGCAAAAACCAAATGATTTCCCTCATTTATGTAGTATAACAACAAAAGAACAAAATAGCAGCAGACTCACAGACTACAAGAAGGGACTAGCTGCTACCAAAGGGGACGGGTGGGGTAGGGTGGGTTGGGAGGGAGGGAGAAGGGGTTTGAGGCGTATAATGATTGGCACACATGGTGTGGGGGGGATCATGGGGAGGACAGTGTAGCACAGAGAAGACAAATAAGGACTCTGTGGCATCTTACTACACTGATGGACAGTGACTGCAAAGGGTGTGGGGGGGAGTCGATAATAAGTGTGAATGTAATAACCACATTGTTTTTCTTGTGAAGCCTTCATAAGAGTGTATATCAATGATATCTTAATAAAAAAAAGATTACTCCCAAAACATACAAATCTACTTCATTCATACGATGAAACGACCTAGGCTGATTTTAACACTTCAAACCAACAGAACGTGGAGATCCAGGTCCTGCTACTGCCTGGATCTGTGTTCTGAACTTCGTCTCCTCTCTGAAATGAAAGCGTTACTTCAGCACAGAGTCTGAAATGCTTATGTTTTCACAAACTGATGCTTTTTATTCCTATTATCAATATTTCCAACCTACATTCTGGTTAGTCTTAAGCCATATAAAAGTGATCAAACTCATCACAATTATTAAATTAAGAATACCATAGTGGCTATGTTTTTATACTTATTTCTTATAAGTATATTTCTTATAATAAAGTACTTTTGCTTTGTTTGACAAGAAATGTTCTGTCACCAAACACTGTCAGTTCTCCCTCAGATATATCTCTCAAATTCAGTCTACCCTCTCCACCACCTGTCACTACCACGGTCCCGGGCCCTCATCATTTCTCCCTCGGACGATTACAATAATAGACTCATAAGTCTCTCAGCTGACACCTTAGTTCTCCCTCACTCTAGTTCATTCTCAATATAGCTGTCACAGTTATCTTTCTAAAAGTAAAATGGTTCGTACCACCCAGATGCTGAAGAATTTGATTCTATACAATATAAAATCCAAATCCCATACCTTGGCACAATCCATCCTCAGCCCACAGTCCATTCTCATTTTTTACCAGCACCTTTCAGACCCAGTCCCCAACTCTGGTGCTTCCACCACAGTTACCTTTGAATTTTCTGCACATTCTAGCTCTTGTTGTAACTCATGGGTTCCTGACATACAATAGATACTCAGTAACTATTCTTGATCCAAAAAAAAAAAAGAATGAATAAATTTACATGCTCTTGCTTTCACTTTGTGTTTACATCTTTCCATATTTTTCAAGTCCAAATCATTTTGTAAGTTCAGCTTAAACATGAAGTCTGCATTCTTCAACTTCCCTAGATAAAGTTGTTCCATTTTCTGCCACAGCATTTCAGTAAGTTATCTTCAGTAGCACTGTCTAAAATATTCTTAGTTAACTGTTTATGTGTAAATTTCCATGGCAAGTATGCTATCTTATTACCCTATATAGATATATAAATATCACATACATATATATAGATATCTTACATTTCTACATATACATATATATATATATGTAGTTATAGATACAATCTTCATAATTACCATCCTCAGTACTTAGGACCATAGCAATAACTAAATAAATGCCACTGATCAAAAAAATACTACTATAAGAGAAAATACATCTTTATTAAATTTTAACTGCCAGAGTACTTTCCCATTATCTTTGCAAAAACAAAATGAATGTTTATTCAATGAATGTTTAATTTAAGTGTATCATTCTATGAAGATTAACCTATTATAAGGGAAACAATAGAATCAGTAACTATATGATATGAGAAAAAAATTAATCCATGTAGTTGTCTGTAAAGGACTTATATTAAAATAGTACAAAACTGGTGATTTTGATAACCACAGTGGCAAATATTTACTGAGTTTTAATTCCATGATTATTTGAAGAAATTTAAAATATATTGATGACAATATCATTAGATTTAATTAATAAGTTTACATTACACAAAATAATGCCACTGAAGTGTTAATTAATAATAATAAAAGGTAAAATACAGATCTATTTTTGGTAGGTAAGATTTAAAATTTAATTTGTAGAAACATTTATGAAAATTTATCAAAGTGAATATATAAAAATTATTTGAGTTCTAGTATTTTGATGATATCATGTGTTTTCATAAATAAATTTGTAACAAATTCTCAATCTTACTATCTGTAAGCATTTTTAAAAATTTTATGCTGGCGACTCAATAGGTGTCTCACGAGTTCCTTTATAATGTACACTTAAATTATCTTTCAATAAGGAAAACATATCTTGTTTAAGTCATAGATTTCACCAAAATGAAAAAAAAGGATTTTCACCAAAGCCCTGTAGGTATGTTAATATTAGTAGTTACTTAGGCTATGCTGCCTATGATCTTAAAATAATACGAGTGTCAGAAATAACCTTGTCAAAGTGATTTTTACACAGGTATTGTTTAATATAAAAGACTGTCATTATTTTAATGAACAAATATTAATCTTTTGGAAATATTTTGATATGATTTATGAGTTAATTTCATGTCAAAGATAAATATTTCTATTTAAAGGTAAAATACATATACACAGAAAACTGAATGAGTCTAAAACTAGCAGCACTGGTTTCCTTTTGTGTGTGTGTGTGTGCATATATTGTAACCAAATTAAATAAATGTTAATCAAAATCAAAAAACAAAAGTATGGTAATCATCTTTTTTGCTCAAAAAATGAAATATTTGGCAACGGTTATGTTGTAGGCTTTAAGGGTGACCTTCCAGTTGCTTCCAGTATAGAAAGTAGATGAGAAATGCATCGAGGAAAGAGCAAATCAAATTCTGATAAGGACTCCAATGAGAATGAGATATTTAATTGGAGAGAAAGGAAAAGATTCAGAATTAAAGGAAAAAGAAAGTTCTTTGGGGATAAACAAGATTTTTTACAGTAGGCAAGGAGAAAGAGATCATGTTCAGGATATATAACAAGATTAACAAGAAGATGTAATTCAAATGCCTTTTCAAGTGCCTAAGATGATGTGGTTCAACTTTGCAGTGGCCAAAAAAATGAATGTGAATATGATGTTTTCTGTAAGACTGGATACATGAAAATAATGCATCTAGTTATCTAACCAAAAACACATCAAAAAGAACAGAACTTCAGTTTCACTGCTCATACAACAGCGAATAAAAGATCCATATGTACTGGTTTAGTTTGACAATGAAGTCCTCACATTCAGAATTTCTATCAGTGCCTGGATTTTTGACACTATATATTTTCTAAATAATTTGTGCTCAGAAGAAATTAGGTTGGATGGCATCATGTCACTTTTTATCTATCCTACTCATTTCTTTTTAAAACCAGTATTGGAGTTATTAGTGATTTTGCTCACTCTAGTTTTAGGAGAGAGAAAAGAACTACTTGATAGAGGGGGAGGTAGTAAAGGTGACAGAGCGGGAAGGAAGGTTCAGTCATTTTAGTTCCTTTCTTATATTTGCAATGGAAATTCTGAATACAAGAGAAAATGTGAGAAAGCAAGTAATAAACAGTAAGATAAGCCTCATTAACTAGTCATGTGCCATTGCTCACCCCTCCCCTTACAGTTAAAAGGTAAGGAAGAACTCCCTAATAGACACACCTGCTAGAGTAAGGAACGAATTAATGGCTTTGACATTTGTGGGTTCTCTGTACTTGGAAGTGTGTAAACAGAGGCCCATTAAGTGCCTGGTGGATGATACTGAAGGAAGTCAAGCTGGCTTGTGTGACCCAGCCAGGTGCTAAAGACTCCATGTTCACAAGTGCTCTATGATTAATTTAATGTTCTTAAGTCACTAGTTATATATATAAATATATATTTAAAAGTATATATTTAAATATTATATATTTAATATTTAATATAAATTGTATATTATATATTTATCATATAAAAATTCTTAAATTTTTGGGTAAGAAGCATCACATTTTCATTTAGCACTGAATTCCACAATTATGTAGCCAGTGCTAAGTATCAGACCAATAATATTAACAGTGGACTATTCTGATACTGAATTCCTTTGATTCTACATGCTTACTGTGGGAATCCAAAGAGACAATCTTTGAAAATAATACAAGAAATATGGGAAAAAAATTTAAGTCAACCTATTCTGACCCAATCAATTATTGTTAACTGAAAGAAAAGGAATAAGACTTGGGCAAAATGGGATAATCCCAAATTCTTAAGCTAGAATTAAGGAAATAAAATGGGGCAGTTGTGGAGAAAAATGGAGAGAATATCTAATTGTTGCTATGACACCTGTGCAAATTAAAACAGCCAAATAGACAATTAATGACTCTAATTGTAATGGTAATGCAGGACATAATGATATGGGCAAAGCAAGCAATTACTTGTGCAAATGCCGGAGGCTAAATAGGCTATAGCTCTGTACATGGACCACTTGAAACTGTTAATTGTAGTGGGTACTGTATTTTTTTTCTATCAAAATTGTTTTTTCTTCATCCTACTATTTTAAATCCTTCAAAAGTCTTAGTACTCATATAGCAAGTTTTGTTCAAAACCTGGTAAAATTACAGTTTTCACGTTTTCCTCACATACTCAAAATGAAATCTGAAGACACCTCTGAAAGGGAAAACACTTAACATTAATACAGTGGTTCCCATTATTTACAGGGGATATGTCCCAAACCCACAGTGGATGCCTGAAACTGCAGATAGTACCAAATCCAATAGACACTGTTTTTTCCCCTAATATATATACCTATGATAAGGCTTAATTCATAAATTGAGTACAATAAAACTATTGTTATATGATCCGACATATTGTTATACGTGATAATATACTTGCAATAAAAGTTATGTGAATATATTCTCTCTCTCTCAAAAGATCTATTGTACTGTACGCACCCTTCTTGTGGTGATGTGAGAGGATAAAATGTCTATGTGATGAGATGAAACCAGGTGAATGGCACAAGCATTGTGATGTAGCACTAGGCTACTACTGACCTTCTGACAATACATCAGAAGGATCAACTGCTTCTGGACCTTGGTTGAATTTGGGTAACTGAAACTGTGAAAAGCAAAACTGTGGATAAGGGGTGACTACTATATTGTCTTGATCCTCCTCTCTAGATGTCTCAAACATTCTTCATTGTGGGTGTAATTTATTTTTCTAGAACCTTCTAAACTTCCTATTTGTAATACAGTGAAATCTGGAAAGCCTATATAGCTCGATGCAATTTTTTCATAGAAAACTCCTGCTAGTAACACTTTCTCATGAGTCCTTGCATAAAATATAAAGCTCCTTTATCATCAAATGTTGAGAACAATCAATCAAAAGAAGAGAGCAAAGTCATTTAATAATTAAGGAAGATTTTATATAAACACCTCAATTTCTAATTTCAAATTAAAACTTAATTTAGTTACAAGTCATATTTATAACTCAATAAAAAAATTAATACTTATATGTGTATGAGATTTAACTTATTAAAAATATGAAATTTGGCAAAGCTGGCTTTGAGGAAAGCATTAATATAATAATCCTTTTAAATGATACATTATGAAATTGACAATACTTTCTGTTAGGCTTCTCCAGAGAAATAGTACACACACACACACACACACACACATATATATATGTGTGTATATATATATATATATATATATATATACACACACACATACTATATACCCATATATTTAATATTATATATTCTATATACTTATTTGTATATATTTCATATATAATATTAATTTTTTCATGTTTTAGATTTTTTCATATTTCTCCATATTCCCATTAGTTTCATTCAACATTATTAATCAAAGATTGTATGTGTATATATATGTATACAGAGAGACAGACAGAAAGAGAGGAAGATGTTTAAGGACTCGGATCATATAATTATGGAGGGTTGGTTAACCCAAATCTGCAGGATAGGCCAGGATGCTAGAGAACCAAGAAGAGGTGCAAATTATGAAAAAAGTCTACTGGCACAATTCCTTCTTACTCTGGAGAAGTCAGACTTTGTTTTATTAAGGGTTTCAACTGATAGGATGAGGACTACCCACAAAATGGAAGGCTGCTTTGCTCAAAGTCCATCAATTTAAATGTTAATCTAATCCAAAAAAAATTCCCTTCACAAAAACATCCAGAATAATGTTTGAACAAATATCTGAGCACTATTACCCAAACAAGTTGATATATAAATTTAACCATCATTCTTCCTTAAAGAGTTTGTGGCCACTAGCACAAGTTTTTTAATGAGATTTAAAACAAATATTCAAGATAAGTCACAAATATGATGATGACAACATACAAATGTAGCAGTAGCTACATTTCTGCATAATTTGTCATGTTAGAGAACGAACGGTATGAGAAAAAAAAACAGTAATTTCTTACCTCAAAAATAAAAACCCTTCATATTATTAAAAGCCACACAGCTTTTTCAATCCCTTTCATTATATTTTCTCTGAAGGAAAATTTGTATATATTTCATATATAATATTAATTTTTTCATGTTTTAGATTTTTTTCACATTTCCCCATATTCCCATTGGTTTCATTCAACATTATTAATCAAAGATTGTATGTGTACATACATCCAAATCTGCAGGATATTCAGATTGTTCAGACCCTTCTCCCTTGCAGTTAAGCAGAGCTCCTTTATTTTTGGAGTAAGTGGGTTCACCTGAAGCAAGAGACAAGCATGTTAAAATGAAGGAAAACAAAAGTCTAGTTAGAGCAGAAAAAGAACAAATGATCTATCATATTTAATAGAATGCATCCTCATAAAAAAGAGCAATAACAAATATTCAATGATACATATAGTTGTAAAAAAGTAGAATACAGAGTAAATTGAGTCTCTAATTGGTGAGTATTGATGTCTTGTCAATGGGTTTCAGCCCCAGGCAAGTTGACTATGGATTCAATGTGACCAAAGAAATGACAGTAGAACGTTCTTGGGGTGAAACGGTTATACACAACTTTATTTCCACAGTGGCAGGTGAGTCACTAAAATCCTGTTCACTCAGAGCGAGTCTGCGTGCAGCAAGCCGGTCTCTGCCTCTGGGCCCCTCTGCACGCACAGCCATCCTCTGGGCCCCTCTATCTGCACAGCCGTCCTCTGGGCCTCTGTCCTTGGTGCTGCCACCACTGCAGCCTCTGCTCTGCTCTCCTGCAGCCTTGTAGCCCTGCCACCACCGTGTAGCGCTCAGAGCACTGGGCAGAGCTCTTTATGAAGAGTCAATAACGATGCATTGCCCACACCTGTGTAGTGAGCTAGCCAACCAGGGCCAGGTGAGAATCCTGGCCACAGAAATTTTCATTTTATCCACCATTGAATAAAATGTCTCATCTAATGGGAGGAAATACTTGTCATGCTACATAATCTACAGAAAACACCAATGATTTTGACTGAATTATGAGGGTCCATTGGCTTATAGATTAATACCTGATTCTTAATTCTCAGAGGACAAATGAATGCAGAGTGTCTCAAGAACTTTAAATCTTAAAAGGGACACAGAAATACTGTCCCCAAACATCTCCACTTTATTGGTAAATATACTGAAAATGATGAGTTAAATTTTGCTTCATATACAAATTAGTTTGAAATACATATGTTCAGTCTAAATACATTCTTTACATAGGAGAATTATCTGATCATAACTAAAGGTAAAAATTCAGAGAACTAAAAATACTAAAGTATCAGGGTGAGGTGAAGGTGATCTGACTGACATATTAGAAAGTCCATGCTGAGTGTATCTAAAAATACTAAAGTCTACAATTTGAAAGCTCCATGTCTCTGGCAAAAGAGTTAGGTCTGCATTACAGAGATTAAAATAAAACTATTTTCTTACTTGAAAGAAAATATTTCTAAATGCATCTCTATTTAAATTTCATGCAGCATAAACCATGTCCAATTGTTCCCCTCTTTCATCTGAGAAGATGTGTTTCCAGGTCAGAATGGTAACTCACATAAGCGAATTAGTTCTAGATTTATGCTAAGGCTTGGATTTCCTCAGAGCATATCATATGAAAGGCAAAACCTGAAGCATAGAGAATTACCCAAGGAAATGCTTAAACGGTCAGAGTCTAAGATGTCTGTCATTACAATGTGCTCTCTGAGCTGTTGTACTCTGTGTAACTAGCTGAGAGCTGACAGTTTACTTCACTCTGGGCTACTGCCTCCACTTCCTTGTAAAATTAAGGCTTTGATATAAATAATCTTTTATCTATAAAGTTCTTTAATTTATATAACTAAGACTCCAAAATTGAGAAGCCAAGAGTGACTAAGTGCATTTTGATTCTAGAGAAGAAGGATGTCAAGAAATTTAAATCATTCATGATTGCCCTAGAGTTCTATTCCCCTAACAGGTTTGTGTCAAAATAAAAGATTTACAAATACATGCACACCAGTGTACTTTTACCAAAAGTTACTATAATGTTATTTCATTTGTAAAACAGAGAAAGGATGATGAAACAATGTTATTCTTTATAGCTTTTTGTATTAAAACTAAAATTATCAAAAACATTTTACATATAAATCATTCAATATGAAATTGTAAAATACAATTAAATAAACAAAAATTTCATTGTGTGACGACTTCTCGAGTTTATCTTTAGATCCAACTCAGTATTTCCACTGAGAAAGGTCAGAAGCTCCTCAAGCAAAGTAAAATGGAAATCAGAAGTGCATGGCTGATTTTGAAGGGTGTTTGCCTTGGATCTGGACAACCACGCTGATGCTCCTTTTATGAGGAGAGAAATTTTTTCTCTCCTTTTTAAACTGGAGAATTTTAACTCTAGAGGGTTCCGCTTTGAAAATGACATATTTTATGTACTCTGTACATTCCATGTATGTGTCAGGCTGGAATAGATTCAATTTCTGTTACTGCTGTATACGAGGGGGAGCCTGCAGAGTGAGAAATGAAGCAGAGAGCCAAAGGCAGTTTGTTGTGAAAATGACATTCAGTAGAGCCATGATCCAGAATATAGCATGAATTACTGATCCATACTGTATTTATTGCCACACCTTCATGCTACTTACACTCAAATCCAAAGGTCAAATATGGTGATACTGCTCTAAGTTGGAAGACAATAATACATTAAAAGAAAAAGGAAATAAGCACTCATTGGGATTTGGAATCATTAAAGAACTATGTATATGTAATAATAGGGGAAAAGAGCACAAACCAAAGAAATATTGACCACTGTTGCATGATTTATTATTTTGTTATTTTTCTAATTTATGAGCAATAAATGTGGAAAATTATTCTATATATTATTTACCAACCAGGGTATTCATTTTAGTTATAATTTATATAAATTGAATTCAGAATTTAACTGTAATGCTCAATGTATTTTGACAAATGAATATCCATGTAATCAACATCATTAATATAAATATCATTATCTCATTCCAAATCTCTTATACTCAAATATCAAATCTCTTACACTCTTTTCTAATTAATAATCCCCTTCACCCAGGAAACCACTGTTCTATCATTCACTGTTACTTAGTTTAACCTATTCTAGAACTTCCTATAAATACAAATCTAGACATTGTGGAAGATGTATTAATTTTAAAGACAATTTTTGTTAGTTTTCTTCATACAAATATTGAGATTTATTCTAGCAAATAATTAAATTATTAATGGATAACCTTGAACTTGTGGAGTTTGCTTTGATGAGCCTATTTCTTTTGTGTCATTAATCTCAGGGTCAACTCCATAAGCTTTGACTCTCTGGGCTTGGCCCTTTTGGGTGTTTGAAGACAAAGCCCAACTTCTGTACCAATCCCCTCTGACTTAGTGGGATTCAAATTCTAAACAGTGTCTGCTCTGCATTGAGCAGCAGCTGAAATATACACTCTTCTTTTTCAGCATTTCATCTGTTGTTTATCCCTGGACTCCATGACATGTCCCCCTTGGATGCACAATTCACTGCTCAACTACACTGCTCTACACAGGGTCTCAGGGTGAGTGCTGTTTTGTTTCTCTCTCCTTTTCAGAGCTCCCTCAATTTCTACATACCCTCTGGGTCCCAAACTTCTCCCCTGATCCTTTCTCCAGTGTGGCTGAGGCTTTCTAATTAAGTTCTATTCACCCACCTGTGGATTAGGACATGCCATGAGGGGGATGCCAAAAACCTAGATAGTTCCCACAGTACAGATCCATTAGGAGGTGAATTCACCCATTTCTGAATGTTTTTGCTCAACCTCTCATGTCTTCAATTTAAAAAAAACTTTGCCCATAGTTTATAATTACTTACTTCTATAAAAATTATTCTGCTCTATCAGGCCCAAAACTTCTATTTCTGTCATAATTCAAAAGATTTATTGAATAGGAGTTCTGGGTAGCATCTGTTATGGCAAAGTCCCTATCATATGGATTACTTGATTAAACAATTGTATGTATAAACCTATAACTTTAAAGTAAAATGTTTCCAAAATAAAAGCAGATTTGTGAAAGGAAATAGTAGAAACAAATAATTTAGATTAGATTTCATGAAGTACCTCTTGGGGACACTTGTAGGATAAAGACTTGTCAGATAATAGAGGCAGGGAGAAATTTCTCAGAGTGGAGGAGAGGTGATTGCAAAGAGCTTATTTCACACAGGAAACAAAGTGGCCAGTGGTACTTGAGCATGGTGGGAAAAAGAGAAATGACAAAAGCTAGGCAGGGATATGCCACTTAGGATTTTGGACAAATGCCTGTAAAAATATACTTGTATGCCAAACACAAAGGGTGTGTAATGGCAGTTTTAAGTTGTGGCAGTGACATGATTTTGGAGTCATATACTCTGGCTAAATATGGAGGATGACTGGATTACATCAAGTGCAATTGATAAATGAAATATTGTGGGAATCTGGTAAGTAATTAGACTCAAGATGTGTTTTTTAGGAAGAAGTGAAAAATTTTTTAAAACACTGCCTTCAATTTTTAAAATGTTATTTCATTATTTAAAATCAGTAGCTCATTATAGATTTGGAAAAGAAAAACTTTTCCAACAATGATTACCTTTTTATGTCCTTCATAAATGTCTTTTAATTTATTAAATAACATATGACACATGAAGTTCTTTCTTAACAATTCAGTTATAAAAATATTCTTAGATGTCACTAGCCCAATTCCCCCTCCAAATTAGAATCTCTACATATTTTCTACTAATACCATTCTCTTTTAAAAACACTTCTAGCCCATTACTTTTCGAGAACCTATTTAAATCTGAAAAATTAAGCAGCTTGGAAATTCTGACTTACAATAAAATGAAATCTGCCTCTTAACTTTTACTTAAAGTTATACTCAATTAATGAATTACAGATGAGTAATGCTTGCCTCACATTAATGGACTTTCTAAAATCTTAAATTTGGGGCATATGGTTGAACAATGCTTAATATTCTTTTTTGTTAACATGAGAACTTACATGATATTCTAAATTTCTAAGCATACTGTCACATCTCCTATTCCCACGTAGTTTTTTCTTCACTTTTGATCCTTCCATTGATAAAAGTTTATACATCAGTAACTATTTCATTTATCTACTTCTTTACATACTTACATTTTAGTGTCTCTACAAGTCTCTACAAGTTATATCCCACCTCTGAAACAATGTAATGGGTGATAGTAAGATCATTAGATGACTTTATGTTTCTTGTTAGTGTGTGTTTTATGTTTCATTTTGGTTTGTTTTCTCTCATTTCCTTCTTTTCTTATTTCAGTCTTAATCCAAATGTTTTCCACTATACTTTCTTCCATAAGTTCATGTATTCTTACAAATGTGTATACACTCTGCTCGTATCATATCATTCCAATACCTAGTTTATTAGATATGTTTATTTTGCACAGCCCTATCATTGCTAATGACAGTAGTATATTCAATATTTTAGATATGTTCTGTCAGTATTTTTTCTTAGGATATATTTAGATCTCTATCATTGCATGTGAAGACCATTTCCTATTTGCCTTCTCATTTACAAGTGAAGGAGAGGTAGTTCTTTAAACTTTAAGGTGATTGTTTTTGCTATTAATTCACTCGAAATCACTTTTTAAATGCCTTTATAAATTGTTTAAATGTTTCTCACTAGCCTCAATTTCCTCACAAACATGTATATATATACATATACATAATAACTAACATATTTCCATATATTAAAATTTAAAAATCGAGTGGTGACCACTTTCCTTCCATAATTCTGCCCTCTTGGGTCATAACCATGAATAATTCAATAGGGCATGATAAAAACACTGAGCAGGGTCCTTTACTTCCAACCTTTATGCAAGAACAATTTAAGACTTTTCTTTGAAGCCCTAATAAATGAGAACTATGTAAACATTAGTGCACATCTTAGTATACAAATATACTAAATATAAATGATGCACAGAAGAGTCATCATAGAATCTTCAGATTCTTCTTACTAAGGAATTTCTGTCTCTGTTCAGCTGTGATCTAAGTTTTTCTTTTGCTTTCACTATCGAAAGTGTGGCTGATCGTCATCTTCATCTCCTACACTGTTACACCGCCACACTCTACCCCCACTAATGCCACCTCCAGGGAACTAGGGGCCTTGCCTCTCTTCATGTTTGACTATAGCCACAAAGCCAGCTCAGTGCCAAATACGCAGTTCTTTAAAAATATGTGTTTTAAATAATATTGATAAGCTAATGAACATTCTTCATGGGGCCTCTTACTCTGTCCTTGTTTGAAGAACTTTATTTCTATTTGCACAAAAGTACTTAGACCGCATTGATGAATTCACACTGTTTATTTTACAATCAAGATTTTACTGCATGATTGTTAGTGAGGTAATTGCTAATTGCTGAATAACCTCTCTTCTGTAACCTATTCATACTATGCCTCACTTTCCCACTTTGTAATGAAGTTAGTTCATGCGCACTCATGGGGTCTCCGTCATAGCGGCTTAACAAAGGCAAGTACATGTGTCAGTCATGACAGTAGGGCCACACCTGACTTTGTATCTTCTCTGATGGTCAGCATGAACACACGACTCACTCTGGACACTACACTGTGTGCAGCAGTGAGGGTCTCATTTCTGGGTCAAAACTTTAATATACAGCACATTTCCTCTAGTGACAGTTCACACTGTGACTTGTACTGACATGAAGCTCCCAATGCTTAATTGTTTTTCTTTAGAAATATTTATTTCCCTTATGTTGAAAAAATGTTCTCTATCTAAAAAGGAAAATTATGGCTGAGGATTGAACATGGTAGAATATGGACTATACACATTTAAAAAAAACATGACAATGGGTATTTGGAAGTATTATTTGGAATTTTTAATAGTGTCTGATTTGTGGGGGACTAAACAACTACAGTATTAATCAACTATACTGGATTAATACTATGCTTTAGGGTCATCACAATACCACAACACCACAAGAGTTTCACAGGTCGTGCTATTAGCCTTTCAAAAATCCATTCCCATTTTTTCCTTATTATAAGAACCTTGATATTTACAAAGCAGTAGCATACCTGAATAGAATCTGTTTTTCCAAGTTTCTAGAAAACTATACATGTAACATTTTAGGATGATCGTTTCTGTTATTAATTTACTAAAAAGTTCCTATTTTCAAACTAAATTAACACTCATTTAATTAGCACCCATTTAGAAGTTACTTAAGTGTTTCTCCGTTGACCATATTTTTACATGTAACATGTACAATAACATGTAGGCCTGGTGATTGACATAAGAGAGAAGTTGCTGGGTAGGATTTTTGGACAAGCTATTTAAAAGACAACCGGTCCCGCTGAACTCTCTTTCCCTCCTACGCTCTGCTCTTCATCATTTGCCCTTTTGCTGGCTGGCTGCCTGAAGGACAGATGGGATGACCAGATGGGGAGCAGTCAGATTAAAACCGTGAGGGAAACAGTCATATGCTAAAAATGGCAGAGAAGGATGGATATGCCATCCTGGAACTATTTTTCCTTGTACTTAGCATTACAGTAGGAAAATAAACCCTTGATGCTGTTAAATTAATTATGTTGTTGGCATATTTATTACAATGTAGTCAAAAACAGTAACCAACTTACTAACAATTCTCTGCATAGTTTGTGAGAAAATAATACAGTTTTAAATCTATTAAACTAGTAATATATCTTAAAAGTAAATTTCTGATATTAAAAATAAACAAAACTCTGTGCCTTCCACATCCCTTGAAGCAAGGAAACCTTAATCACGGTACATTGTTTCAGTTTAAGCAAACTTCTAGACTGCATATGAAATACAAACCATATATAATACATATTAGAGAATTTAGTTTATGACACAAAGTTGTCAGAGAGAATGCAGAGTGATAATCATTCTGCAACAGAATGAAAACTGAATTGTGGTACTGGATCTTTAGTTTCGCTACTATTTAATTTTAGGCAAGTTGTTTAAAGTTTCCAACTTTCTGTGTCCTCATCTGTAAAATGGTAATAACAATATTTATTTCATGGAGTTAATATCATTATTAGTGACCTTAATTTGCTACTGAATGCTCAGTAACTGGTGTATGGTAATTATTTTTTTCTGTGTATGCTTTCAGGTATTGTTAAAGAGAAAATATTTGCTAGAGAGCCAGGTTTGTCCTGGCCATGGGGGATTAATTTGATTTTTGAACCCCTTTTAGCAACCTGATAATTCTTCAAGGTATAAGATTCTTAGTTTTTCAACAGAGAGAATATTATAATCTGCATTGAGTATGTACTACAAAAGAGTGGTAACTAAAACATGGAGTATGTTTCACATGGAGAAGTATTAACTCTAGAGCAATGCAGAGAAGGGAATTATCGAGGAAAAAGATAGAGGCTGTAAAGAAAGCACCACTTAACCTGAAAACAGAAATACTTCGCATGTTGCATATAGTCAATTGTCATTTAGCATCCATGCTTGACACCTTCCTAGAGTCTACAAGGTCTGGAAAATGACTACATTTCTCAGATGCTCTCATAGGGCTCTTAATGTGCATTAATAAATACTGTTGCATGGACCCACATAAGATATAAAGCATGGAAATAAAACATAATAGAAGTCCTCTCACATTTATTTTTGTATACCTTGCAAGACAGTGCAGATATGACAATGTTCTACAGTATCACTGAAGTGTCCACCTAGCTTCATAGGTGTTTAGAGGTAATTGTATTAACAGCTACAGTAATTCCATCTTTCATACTGATAAATCACAAATTTGGTGAACTTTTTAACTTGGGTGTTTCCATGGTAGCTTTCTAATATCTTCTTAGTTGTCTCAGGTGGAAGCTCCTCTGTTGATCAGTTTAAAGTTTGACCCAGAGTAAAAGTCTCCTTGAAACATTGCAATGAGTTTGTAAACAACACCTTTCATGAGTTAAACATTTTTCTGTTTAAAACACCTAGAACGGTTTGGTTCACGCCACTGAGCCCTGTGAGGGATAACCTGTGAACCAGGAAGCATTTTGAAATTCAATTACTTTTTTTCTGAAAAATTAAGGGTTTTCTTGCTTGTCTTTTTACACTCCTCCTGTTTATTACCACCCTCTGACCACAATCCCATTAACATTAGTTTTGTTTAAAAAAAAAGTAATAAAGCTGTTTTTATATAGAATTGACTTGAGAAGTTTCATACCTCTGCTCCTATACTCCTTGTACTAAGAGCTTCCTCTATCTGTAACAGTTTCTTTCTGTCTACTAAACAACTTATTTGGACTCTGTAGAGACATCAGCACACATTCCCTAGCCAATGAAAGCCGTTATGGATTAACTAAAGGTAAATTAGAAAGCTAAGGAGGATTTTATTCTAGATATCACCCTCTGTGATGAGAAGATTATATTTTATCAACAAAAAATAAACACTATTTTCTCTAAAATTCTACTTCCAAAATTTTTAATGATTTCTCAACCACAAAATCAGGCTTTTCTTTTACATATTTACCTATATATGTGCCTTTCAGTTTTGTTCACCACAGGTATTGATAGGTAAGAAGAGATGAAGGAAGGAAGGGTGGGAAGAAGTGGAAATCTACTCAGAAGAAAGATAGGAATGGAGTACTTGCAATTACAGAAATAGAAATATTGAACTAGTATGAAGAAGTTACATGTAAATATATAACCAACTCCCAAGCTTCATCTCTCCCTTCCCTCTGATACTCCTCTCCCAAATCACAGCAGGATAGATGGATTAAGTAGAAGTGATAGTATGTCCCTTCTGAAGGCAGGTTATAGAAACTGCAGGGAGTTCTCTTTTGGACTATCTTGCTCTCATTCTCTCTATTTCTTTCTTCACTCACTCTGCAGAGGCGTGCACCCACGCCACATGAGCAGCCCTAATGGAGGGGCCCAGGTGGCAAAGAATTGAAGCCTCTTGGAGTCAGCCCTCTGTATGAATTTGGATTGCCTGGCCCCGTCAGGTAATGGTAGCCCTGACTGACAATGTGGGTGCAGCTTAGGAGCCACAACCACTCAGCTAAGCCATGCTTGGATTCCTGAGCCTCAGAAGCTGAGTGAAATAATAGATGTGTGTTCCTAAATTTTGAGGTAATTTTTTACACAGCATCAGATACCTAATACAATATATAAATATAAAATAGATATACTGATACATATGTATACGCATATATATGCACTATATATGCATATACATATATTTACTTTTAATTTTGGTGAATGTTGCTCATTAAAGTTAAATATAATAATTTTGAGTCAACATTGATTTAGGTGCAGTATTAGAATAGCAGCCAAAATGTAGGCTCCTACCGCCATCTACTGGGGATATCTGAACAACTTCCAGGCGTATTCAATGTTTCAGTCTTTCAGGCAGAGCTTTATTTGGAATACACAAATATATTCCAGGCTCTTACATATAAACTGTTTGGTATCAGCAAAGCATCTTGTTATTTATATAATATAGTTAGACAAACCACTTATCTTAAAGAAAAAATATATTTACTATAATACAAAATGTTTTAAAAATGTCTTTTGCTACACAATTTGAAGTTCAGTCTCCTTAAATTAATTTTATGACAGCTATCTCCTAAAGCATTCATAATAGCAAAGTTATTTTTAACATGGTTTTACTGTAAAGTTACTGCATTTTTTCCCCCTAGTTCTTATAAAAGTTTGATAAGCTGGCAATGGCTGTGAGAAATGAAGAGATTGTTCATTAAACAAACTACATTATTTTAAACAACTGTTAATTTATGGAACTTTTTCTGTTGAGTAAATTAAACACGTAATTTTATGCCCTGTGGTATTTATAAATCACTAATAGAGAACTCTTCAACATAAAAATGTGAAGTTCACACTAACAATTAGAACAATATTAGACAACTTTTTTACAAAACGTTCTGAAGGTAATGAAATGGAAAAAACAGGTCATGGTTCCCATTATATTCCCTGCCTCAGCTGTCTTAAGTAATTCAAGACGGTTATCAATTCTCACTCAACATTTCATGAAGAACTCTTCTCTTACAACACCACCTCTAGTGACTCCAAATAAACATTTCTATTCCATGATATCAAATTACTATCAGTTTCTGTTTTTCCCTGCTTTACTCCCTATTTCCTTTATTCTGTACATTGTTTACCACATTGTAAGTAATTTAATGTGTTAAATACTGATGATAATGAGTATCTCAGGAAGAACAAAGCAAGATGTAATTGCACAATGGAAAGATGATAGATGATTAGATAGATAGATAGATAGATAGATAGATAGATAGATAGATAGATAGATAGATAATGGATAGATGACAGATAGATAGATAGATAGATATTGATAGATGATTAGATAGATAGATGATAGATAGATAGGTAGATAGATAGATAGATAGATAGATAGATAGATAGATAGATAGATAGATAATCGATAGACCACCTGCAAAAATAAGAATTAAGACTCTCAAAGTAGTACTAAGTACAACTTAGGCATATTAAATTTATTATTTTGTTAGACTGGCTTCTCCTACCTATAAATCTTTCTGTCCCAGTGGGCTAGTCATTATAGATAATTGGTTAGTGTGTTAGTTCCATGTTGAGTAGAATAGTTATGTGTTACAAAAAGGTCTGTTTTATAGGCAGTATATTGACACTTGCATAATTTAAGAAAAAGTGAATCTCATAAACACCTGGTATCCATTAGCATTTTTTATCCATGTATTTCCTGCTCAATACTTTGATGACTTATCCCCTTCTGTGTAGATGACAGGAAAAAGCTCTCTCATAAATGAGAATTTATTTTTACAAGCCAACACAACATTTTATTTTCCTATTGTTCCACTTTAATGCTGAAGATGAGATAGATAGAGCTAGTGAAGTATGCACAAAAGTGTTGATTGAGAAGAAATTTGTAAGAGCCCAACTAGCATTACCTCACTGTTGACTTACATTTTCTGCTGTCTTATAGGAATTGTCTCTGAATCTGTCAAAAAGAAATTAACAAGGACTCAGGGATAATTTCTTAATGTACAGTTAATAAGCAATTTTCTTTGATGGCTCTTTTGTAAGTGTTGAGTAATTTAGGAAATACCCACAAAGGAAATTTCATTCTCCTGCTTATAATTAATTTTGACTTTGTTAGCAAATATTATCTTGCAATTATACTGACCTTATAAACCTATGTTTGAAAACCATAAAGAAAAAATGTTTTAACTCAGTTTTTTTTTCTGCATTCTTCAGGAACCACATGGCACAAATACAGTCATTTCTGACATTCTGTTTTTCTAAAATTTCTTATGTTAAAATGAGATGTGAAGATAACTTACTACAGTATTTTCTTACAAATTATATAAGTAAGTACAAATTTATAAAAACAGAAATCAACAGTAATTACATCTACATATTCTTTCAGTCATCATATTTAGTGACTCAAATTAGCCAACAACCTTGATACCTATAATGCATATTGGTAAATATGTACATATAATCTTTGAGTTTATTCTAATTGTTGTTATTGTGTTTTGTCACCTAAAGTGTATTTAAAATAAAAATTATAGCAAAAATCAATGTTGATTACAGAAGTCATAGATATAATTTAATTTGTATTAATTACTAATTGGTCACTGTGCCAGAGACAAACATCTACACAATGAATGCATTAGTATATCAAACACATACCCCAATAATTACTTAGTACATGGTGAACCTGCTGAGCTGAATATATTCCTCCAGAAAATGAAAATTGGTGTTCTGTAGAAACAGACTAAATTACAAAGATGGAGTTAAGAGAATCTTTGGGACTATATTAATACATAGGGTTATGGAAGACTTCCTGTGATCCTAAAATGATGGCAAAAGAAAAATGCTATATGAGATGGAGGCACAAAGAGGACAACTGCAAGATATTCACATTTGTAAAGCAGAAATGAAAGAAAGATGCCCTCAAAACAAGTTAATATATTTTAACTCACTTTGTGACTCCTATAGGGTAAAGATTTGATAGGTGACTGAAAGGACTAGGGGGTATCACTGTAATCAGTTTATGGACTGAGTTCTGTGGCAATGTACTAGTTTCTCGGCACCCGCTAGGTTCATTCATCTCTTTATTCATTCAATAATTATGCACTTAGCACTTTCCATATTCTGTGTACTGAGTGTTCCACAATGAACAAAACAGATAAACATCTGCCCTCGTTGAGTCTGAATTCTCGTCTGGTACTGCTGCATGCTACAAGAGTTTTGCTTGTTAAGTATAATTAAATGTTTATCCTAAAGAGGTAATGAGGGAGGATTCCTCCATGGGGGTTAGGCTTGGGTGCAGCATCATTACACAAGTCCATACCTGACTGGTACTTGAAGATTTGCCTCCAGAGTTGGCTAGTTAATTAGTTGTAACACTTTATTCTACTTTGAGATTCCTGGTAACACAGCACTTTAGCGGACTGCTTATCAGTTTAGTTTGGGGACTCTTTGTCATAGTCATCTTCAGGCAGACTTCTCCCCAAATCAAGACTGATAGTTTCCCTTAATGAATACCTCTGGGTTACTGTTCACTCTCATTTTCTCCTGGCAATGGCCATAATCTCAGAACAGCTGAACAATGATACTCAGTGAGAGAGAAGAATAACTTTCTTCCACAATCTTGGAAAGATGCCCTGATGGCCCATGTTACATGACAACCCCACCCTCAAAGTGGAAGAATCTTCTCATTGAGGAAATGGGGAGAGAGATCCTATGCAAATTTTGTTTAAATACACTAGGGTATAGATCTGCCAGTTATACAAATATTCTCTTATGTTTCTATTTACCTTGACTTAATGACATGATAGGTACTACTGTAAGTCTAGAGGTATAACTTCCAGAATTATCTGGGTAAGTGGCCCTTGTTCCTATTTCATAGTCCTAAGTTTAGGAATATGGACAATATTGAACTTTTGTGCTCCCAAAAGACAGTGGTAGTTCAGTAGTAGTATAGCCAATCTTTCATTTTCCACCCCCTACTCCCTCCAACCACCACTACCACCACCACCTGGTGGGAATTTGTGTTCTGGGAATTACTGCAAAGGTCCAACCACCTTTCACCATGACTCAGATAAGATTCACTGTCCACTCTTTCTCATGACTTCCAGAAAACTCTCAGTGACTCCCTTATTGCTGTGACAAGGCCAGAGACTGTTTCTCTTCTGCCTGAACTGACTGGCCAGGTCAGACACAGACTGTCTCACCATTGTTTGTCGTTTAACGACCCCCTGAGATTAGAACTGGATACAGAGATAAACATTTCCCGAACAGATGACTGGGACTTCCTCTTATTGCAAAGCAATCCCAATTCTAATCCACAGAACCTGTAACTTCTCTGTTCCTCCCTTATAATAAAGCCAAAAGTGAAGACACCGTGTCACTGTGACTGTCAGATCTGGGGTGTTCTCCCTGTCGAAATAGCCTAAGTAAAATCTTGTTCTTTACTTGTTTGATTTTTGTCTCTGATAATATACTTAGACCAAGCGCTGTTAGCC